>NC_134570.1:222268371-222574610 GCF_050947875.1 Dermacentor variabilis
CAGCTGAAGGGGCGGATGCTCAGTCTACATCTCTGCAAATGAAGACGGAAAGGGTGAACTCGGAGGGGACTGATAAGGGCAACGTGCCGGATTTTGCGCCTCCACCCGCCAAGGTTCAAGTGAAGGAAAGTGGTGTTGAGGCGACGAGTGCGTCTTCAAATATCCAAGCAACCCCAACCACCACGGTTGACGAGACAGTCAGCATCTCCGAGAGCATGGACATGACTTCCGACGCTAAGGGTGCCGGAAAGCGGTTGCGCGACGATGTTGAGGACCGCAGCCGAGACACCGACGGCGCGGGTAGCGAAAGACCGGCAGTGAAACCCCAGACAGGCCGACGGTCGACGTTGAAGGTCAAACCCAACCTGCCGCCAGACAGACGGCTGCCACATGGGCCACCTCCGCCTTAGCGGAGGTAGTGTCCCGGAAAGAACTTCGAAAACCCGATCTTTGATCGGGAATGGGCCTGCGACTACGTGGGTTGGCAGTCGTCGGCTCGAAAGGGAGGGCCATGTTCAACGAGCATCACTGCATACCAGAGTCCGTATGTTTCCTAAGAAAAATTGTGTAGGGGCGTACCCTAAATATAACTAAAACAATGGCAGACACTATTAACCTCACCAGTCCGCTTCGGTTGGCGCCATTAAACGTCAGAGGGTTGTCGCAGAGACGAAGACAGTGTCCGATAAGTCGCATGTTACTTCAAAAAGAAATTGATTTGATGGCTGTCCAAGAAACAAAAATTGAATCTGAAGAAAAAACGGCTAGATTGGTGGAAATTTCGAGAAATAAGTACAATGTATGCGTTTGCCACGCGAGTGTTACTTCTGGGTGCTGCCTTTTGTTTATTAGAAATAGCATTGGGGATAACAGAGCAACAAGCTACATTATGTGAGGGGGGGGGGCGTTTGCTTATTTGTGATTTTTCTTTATCTGGATTGCTGTGGCGGGCGGTTTGTGCATACGCCCCTAATAATGCTCCAGAACGTGAAGAATTCTTTGTTTATCTGAGGTCTTTTTTGCGGTGTGAAAGACACGTTCTAAAGTTTGGCGACTTCAATTGTCGGTGCCGGCCGATAGATCGATTGAAAAAAGCAACTTAGCCAAGATAAAAGTGCCGCACTTCTGCATGAAATTTTTGTGTGATGTTGATCTTGAGGATGTTGGGAGTGTTCTTGGTTCTTACAGTCATGTCCAATACACGCATTTTCAAGGAGACAGCCACTCAAGGTTAGACCGCATCTATGTTCCTGTTCACTTAGTTCCGCTGCTTTCTGAATATGGTGTAGAATGTATCAGTTTCAGTGATCATTGTTTGGTAAAGGTTATGACAGGTATGAAAAAGAAAGAACAGAAATTTAATTGGCACCTATGGAAATTAACAACAACCTTTTGCAAGATGAAGTATTTCTTAAAAGAATAAAAGAGAAATTAGACGCTGTTCTCCTTGAGGACGCAAAAAATGTTGTAGAAGCTTGGGAGATGTTCAAAACCGAAGCGAAAACTATTGCTTTAGAGAGAGCATGCGTGGTGCGGCAGAAACAAAAGCAAGAAGAAAAGCAACTGCAGTGCACGTTAGCATAACTGTTGAACATGGAAAGCGGCGCGGCTGGTGTATTTGCACATGATATCAAAGAACTTAAAGCGAAACTTGAAGTGATTGATGAAGAGAGATATCGTGGCGCGGTTTTAAGGGCACGCGCTGAACGTGTATGGCTGGGTGAAACACCCACCAAGCGAGCTTTAAATGAAGAGAAGAGGTACGCTATGACCAAGGAAGTAAAAGAAATCTTTTATCAAGGGCAGCTTACAAATGACGGGGAAATGATAGAACGCGCTTTCGTTGACTACTATAGCACGCTGCTAAGCAAGAGGACAAGTGATATCTCTGCGTTTAAGAGTGAATATTTACCTCTGATGCCGAAAATTGATGGCGAACTTAACGATGCCATTGAGAGGCCGATTTCTGTAACAGAAATTGAAAAGGCTATAGTTGACCTTAGTGTAAGGAAATCGCCTGGACCGGACGGACTTGGGGCAGCGATATATAAAATTTTCAAGGTTGAAATGGCTGAGGCTCTGCACCGCGTCATAACCAAGTGTTACGAACAAAAATGGGCGCCTCCTTCTTTCCGACAGACACATATAGTACTGATACGTAAATCAACAGACCACATCAAACTTCAATCCGTAGAGGCCTACCGGCCAATAAGCTTAGCATATATTGATTATAAAGTATTTATGAAGGTGCTCGCTCATCGCCTTCAGAGTGTAGTGAAATCCCTAGTAGGTGCACATCAGACATGCGGTATAAAAGGCAGGACTATATTCACAAATATACATATAGCCCTGAGCTTACTTGAATGTTGCGATGCATTGGGAGATCACGTAGCTATTCTAAAACTAGATTTGGCCAAAGCTTTTGACAGGGTGTCACACGTTATGCTTCTTGATTATCTTAATGTCGGATCAGTCCTTTTAGATGGGGTGAAAATGATGTATGATGGTTGTACCACAAACTTAATTATTAACAACAAACTGAGCAGGTGGATTGCGGTAATCTCTAGCATAAAGCAAGGCTGTCCGACCTCGGCCTTGCTGTTCGCACTTCATTTAGAACCTTTCTGTTTAAAGTTACTACATAGCCATAATATTCGCGCGTACACATTCCTTGCAAGAGAAATAAAGATTTTAGCTTATGCCGACGACATTGTAGTGTTGTGTCGCGATAAACAGAGCATTGCAGAAGCTATGAGAGAAGCCCAAGCTTTATTCAATGCTTCAGGTAGTGCCATAAGTTGGTCAAAATGTTTAGGGTTTTGGCACGGGAATTGGCCACATGCACCTGAAGCCTTTTGCAAAGTACAGTGGAGTGTATTACCAGGCACTTATCTTGGGGTTGAGCTCTGTGCCTACCGTGAGCCAATCGAATACTGGACGAGCGAGAGAGACAGAATGAAAGAGCCAACTAACAAATGGGGAGGCCAAAACTTTTCGATGTTTGCTAGGGCCAAAGTTTGTAATATCTTTTTAGTAGCTAAAGTGTTCTACGTCCTGCAGATGCTATGCATGAGCCGATCTTCAATTTAAAAAAATACACAGAGTGTTTGCTGAGTTTATTTGGGGTTCGGTGTGGGAACGCACGAGCAGAAGTAATTTGTTTCACAGATTTCGCAATGGGGGACTTGGTTTAACACACTTGTTTTTCAAGCAACTTGTGTCGAGATTTGTTTTCTTCCGCGACCAAAGCCATGGGTTTCTGCGAACGGTAATCCAAGTGAGATTGCGTGACGCTTTGCCCGATTTTGTTGTATCGTTGCACGCAATCAAACCGATGGCACTAAAGGGCTATCTGCGTGAAGTTTCCATGGCGATACGTCTTCTAAACGCTCGTTTTTTGAAAGACTACTTGGTTGCAGTGTCACGAAAACAATTGTATAAGGATCTTGTCAAAGTGTTTGTACCTACACCAGTGTATCGTTCTATGTATTACTTAGGGCCTGAACGAGATGTTTTCAAACGAGTCAATAATATGCCTGTAGGAGCTAACGCAAAATCATTCTTTTTCAAACTGCATACCGGCACACTGCCTGTTAAGCCATGGCTATGAAGCAAGGGCTTGTTTGTCTTATGGTCAGACAACTGTCTTTAATGTAACAAGGAAGTAACTTTCGAACATATTTTTCTTGACTGGCACGATGCCCGCTTTCTTTGGGACATCCTGCAATGAACTTTAAAGAAGGAGCTCCCTATCACTCCGTTCTGAATAAGGTTCTTACCCTCTGCTGAACCTGACGGTGTGCCGATAGACATGTTAATGCTATTGTGTATGCAGAGCGTGTGGTGAACCCGTATGGCTGTACGCAATGCTGATGTCCATGCGAGGTCAGCAATGTATTATTTTATTGAGAGTGTTAATTATACAAGCGAAGTATTGAAACTGCTAAGTGATCCAGCAAATTGGCTTTCATTGTTGGACAGTTTGGGTTTGATGAAGCCATTTTAGCATGACACGCCAGTCTTACTAACTACTAGACGTTTTAACACTCGTTCTTATTTGACAGTATTTGTATGTAATTCACAAGCCGGCAATAAAAAAAAGACCGCGTGGCCTAACGGCTAAGACGTCTGACTTCGGAACGGAAGATTGCAGGTTCAGGTCCTTTCGCGGACGTTCTTTGAATATTTTTTATTTACTCCTTGAAAAATTAAAATTAAACTGCTGTGCACCAACCAGGCGCACATGTCCGCGTGGCCTAACATTATGCTTCCGGATCCCAAGCTGAACAAATCATAGGATAATGGGCTCCGATGGAGTGGAATATGCGGCTGTTCGCCGTGGCAACAAGGTATCGACGGAGGATGGTAAGGATAACCAGATTATTTTGCCTCGGCTACCTACAGGACGCATCGATTTCAACACATTTCAAAGCTGGCGGCACTAAAGGAGCTGCAGGTGAAGGGGCGTCGCTGCCTGGTCATCGACCCCAAGGAACAACAGGTGAAGCTTCGTATCCACTGGCTTCTGCTTGGGTGGTTGACGACGACGTAAAGACAGCGCTGGCCTCCTTCGGCAATAGGGAGTTTTAGAATTGGGGCCCCAATAGTTTGGGGCCCCAAAGAGCTTTTCGGCTGTTAGCGTTGGGGCACGTAGGAGTGAAGAGCTTTAGAATAGGGTTTTACGTTTGCGGATAGCGTTTTGCGCTGACAGCGCCAATACGGCGTCAAAGGAAAGCTATTAGAAATAACTAAATAAAATATACCATTTTATGATAGGAATAATAATTTTGACTTGCGTGTATTCGCGTTTAATTACAATTTAGAGGTTATTCTGTAAGCAGCAAACAATTAGTTGCGGTTAGTTTTGAGCAAACCAACTTTACTAGTCTTCACCAGCCAAGCTTATCCGCGTTAGGCCTACGAGCCATAAAATCCACAATCGAATTCAAAATCAGCGGCGTCTAATGAGTCAATCTTCATAACACACGCTAGTTGAGAGAAAGCGATAACCGCAATCACTTCTTCTAGCTTGCGAACTTCACGCGTTACCGCGAATCGAACCGAATTTTGTGCTAGGCTAGAGCCGTCGCTTCGATGGGTGCCGCCATGTTTGCCGACGCAAAGCTTTTGGGGCCGCTATTTGGGCTCCCGCTAAATCGGTGAAATAGCGTTCCCAACGCAAAACCCAAACGGAGTTTGCGTCTTGCGCATGCGCAGTGGCTTCGACGCTATTTCTTTGGGGCCCCAAAACGTTTGGGGCCCCTATTCTAAAGCTCTCTAATGTGACGGAAGTGACCCGCGAGCGCTGGCGAGTGGATGGCGTTTCCGACAAGGGCTCGATGACCCGAGCAGTGTTGCTGCAGCTGAAGGCTGGAATAAAAGTCGAAGACCTTCCCACCAGATCCGCGTCGCGGCGAGCTTGCGCTGGTGGTAGCCCCAGGCCGTCCCATGCAGCGCCTGCGCTGCCGGGGCTCTGGCGACGTTCGTCGACAATGCAAGGTTCCCCGTTGCTCGCGGTGCAGGCTTTTTGGACACAACGACGCGGACTGTGTGCGTTTGTAGGCAGTAGCCGCGGGTTCGGCGGAGAGCGAGCCGTCGACGTTAGACCGCGTGATGGACGTGACCGAGATGGAGGAAGCCGCCATGGGAGCTGGAAACGTCAAAGTGGCGGCAGAAACCAGTGGGACGACCAAGCAGAACGAAGGAGGACACTACAATGTATCTCCCCCCAAGGAACCAGCAGCTACAGTCGAGAGCGCGAGGACGGCCCCGCAAGAAAATGAGAGCCACCAGCCAGCTACGGATGCTACGCAAGCCGAGGCGGACGACAAAGCGACCCCTGCTTGCACCTCCATCGAAGGCGTCTCGGAACCGGTCAAAAGATCCCTGCAGCAGGAGGAGAAAGTCGAAGCAAAAGCCGGCGGTGACTCGGAGCCCGCCAAGTCGCTTTCCGGAAGGCGCTCCACACTCAAGCTTAAACCGAACCTGGAGGCTGACCGTAGGCCCGCCGCGAAGCCGTCCAAAGATGAACTCGTGCGACGGCCACCGGATGGCCACGGAAGCGTCTCGCGGTCAGCTAGACGTTAAGGTGAGCACTATGCTCCGGGCCTTCCCCGCTCCGGTTTACATCAGTTATGGCTACCAACCCATCGATTAGCCTCGGCACGCTAAACGTTCGAGGTCTGGCCGCCAAAAGGAAACAGAGTAAGGTTTACAGAGTACTAGTGGACCACGACCTCTACGTTTTAGCCGTGCAAGAAACCAAAGCATACGGCGAGGAGGAGACCGGGAGCATGGTGCAAAGGTTTGCGTGTAACTATTATACGGTATTGAGCCACGCCTTAGGGACTTCAGAAGGGTGTGTGCTGTTCCTGAGGAAGCTCCCTGGTCTTGTCATAGATGGTTACTTCTCGTGCCCTTCTGGTCGACTTGTCTATTGTGGCTTCAGCTATTGCAATGTCCAGAATGCGCCTAATATGTACTGTGTAAGAAAGGGGAAATTTCTTCTCGGGTGTAAAGCATCATTTCCAAGTGCAGAAAATGATAGCCTGTTTAGGGGATTTCAACTGCGTTTTGAACGCTGAGGATAGTTCTACGCGACACGTAGTTTATCACAAAAGCAGAGATATCCTGGCGCAGACTATACATGAATTCGAATGAGAAGATATCGCTGATTGTTTTCGGGCTGACCAAGACGTGAGGTACACTCACTTCTAGGGCACAAGTCACGCACGATTGGACCGTATTTATGTATCATATGATTTATTGGAAGAATGCCAGTGCTATGCAGTTACTGCCGTATCCTTTTCTGACCACTGACTGGTAAAATGCAGGATGGGCCGCAAAAAGAACGAAAGGAACTCGTCTGGGAACTGTGGATAATGAATTCTGAGCTGCTACGGGATGAAACTTTTAACGAAAAGGTAGTGACTGCTATTATGTCTGTTGGATAGGACAGTTTTATGGAATTTCGTGAGGAACCGCCGTGGTTGCTCAGTGGCTATGGTGTTGGGCTGCTGAGCACGAGGTCGCGGGATCGAATCCCGGCCTCGGAGGCCAAATTTCGATGGGGGCGAAATGCGAAAACACCCGTGTCCTTAGATTTAGGTGCACGTCAAAGAACCCCAGGTGGCCAAAATTTCCGGAGTCCTCCACTACGGCGTGCCTCATAATCAGAAAGTGGTTTTGGCACGTAAAAGCCCAAATATTAAATATTAATAAATTCGTGAGGAATGGAGTTCAAACAATAAAAATGAAGGCGATTGAAAGAAGTAGCGTACTGCGATATGAAGAGAAGGCCAGAGAACAGGATTTAAAAACATTGCTGGAAAAATTGGCGACGCTGGAATGCATGCACCCGGGCGCTTATCAAGACGATATGCGCGCTGTTAAGAAAAAGCTCGAGATTGTCAACGAAGAGCGCTATCAAGGCGCGCCCATTCGCGCGAGAACAGAAAGACTAACAAGCGGGGAAACGCCAACGAAAAGAGCACTGGGACTAGAAAACAAGCACTCCAGACGTAAGCCAATTGAGGCCATTGAACATGAAGCGGTGGTACTAAACGATAACTATAATATAGGCCATGCTTTCTTTGAACATTACCCAAAGCTTTTTGCATTCAAGCCGGTCATTATGCATGGTTTCCAGAATTTAATTTTGCAGCGACTGACACAGCTCTCGAGTGAAGCTGAAGAAACGTTAGAACGGACAATTACAGAACATGAAGTGATGAAGGCCTTCGAAGACCTGAACCCTGGCAAGTAACCAGGTCCGAATGGGCTTTGTGCCACTTGGTACAAGTTGTTTAAAGGCCTCCTAGCTTCTATCTTAACCGCAGTTTTCAATGAGGCATACAAACTGAAAATATTTCCACCATCCTTTGGCCAGTCCCATACAGTGCTAATTCTGAAAACAGAAGAGACCGAAAAGCTCGAGCAACTTTCCTCCTACAGACCCATTGCGCTTACTAATTGTGACTACAAAATATTGATGAAGGTGCTGGCACGCAAGTGCAGTCAGTTATTAAGGAATTAGTCGGCCTACACCAGACGTGTGGCATTCGCGGAAGAGCGATATATACTAGCATTCATAAGATGAAATGTGTGCTGGAGTTTTGTGAAGCCATGTGTGATGCAGTAGCGATCCTCCAGCTAGATTTGGAGAAAGCATTTGATCGCGTTTCTCATGAGATATTGCTCACCATTCTTGAACACGTTAATTTCGGTCACATAATCACTAAGGGGGTGACCATGGCGCACCGAGCTGCTATACGAGACTTATAACTAATCAAACGTTGTTGGCCCCAAATAAGGTGAGTCGGTCCGTTCGCCAGGGTTGTCCACTCAGCCCACTCCTGTTTTGTGTTCATATAGAAACGCTATGTCAGGTCATCATCGAAAATGAATCCGTTAAGGCATTTTGCCTTCGAACCACAGAGGTGAAGCTATTGGCATACGCCGATGATGTGGCTGTATGCTGTAAAGATAAGCAAAATGTATTGAATACTGTTACTATCGTAAGGAGGTTTGGCACCGTCACTAATAGCTTCGTGAACTGGCAGAAATGTTTGTGGTTTTGGCATGGAAGATGGGCGTCTAGACCACACCACTTTTCGAACGTAAACTGGGTCACGACGCCAGTTAAGAACATTGGCGCACCCTTTGATGCCTACAAGGACAGTAGCGAATAGTGGAAGGAGCCAACAAAAGAAGTAAAAGAAAATGCCGACAGATGAAAAGCCGGTCACTTGTCAATGTTCGCAAGAGCTACAGCGTGCAACATGTTTCTTGTGATAAAGATCTGGTATGTAATGCAGATCCTACAGTGCTCACGAAATAATGTGCAGAAACTGCACAGCGTGTTCGCTGTATTCGTGAGGGCACCGAGCTGGGAGCGACGCAGCCGAGATAATCTCTTCCGGCTCGTGAAGGATGACGATATGGGGTTTGCGTACCTCTTCTTGCATCAAATGGTGAACAGATATTTCTGCGCACGGTGATCCAAATTAGGCTGTAAAGGTTACTTCCAGAATTCGTTGTAGGTACCGAAAAAATGCCAGGACTGGTCCGTGGTTTCTTTCAGGAAATAGTTCAGAGGGTTTCTTTTTTCCGTGTTTGCTTTTCAAATGCATATTTGTGAAGTGCAAAACGGAAAAGGCTATATTGTGATTTGTGTGACAGTGTCTTGCTTGTACCCATGTACACAACCGTGTACCGCGGAGGCCGAGGCCTAGACGTACTGAAAAGAGTTAAGATGGTGCCAGTTCAACCAGCCACGAAATCATTCTTTTTTAAGTTACATACCGGCACATTACCTGCTAAAATCTGCCTGTAACAACGTGGGTTCTACATGCCATGGGGAACACATTGCCTTATTTGTAAAGCACCGGAAACTATAGATCATGTCTTCATCCACTGTTGAGAAAGGGTCTTTTTCTGGGACGTGTTGCAATGAACTCAAAAAATCAGTTACCGATAGATCCCCATGGAGTCATGTTTTTACCAGTAAATGACGAGGAAGGTTTCCTGTACGACGTCATCATGCTTACGGGCCTTCACTGTTTAGGGCGCACAAGAATGGCGGGCTACCATTGTGGTCCGGATGCCCGACCGGCACGCGTATACTTCCGCGAATGCATGCAGCGGTACGTGGAAGTGCAGAAGCTGCAACAGCCTGTTCCTGTGTGGCTGTATGGGGTTGAACCCCTGACTGCACTCAGGGAATTTTAATGAGACAACGTCATGTTACAGTAGCGGACGGCAACGCATGTGTATTGTACTCGAAAGCATATTTAGTGCCAGCAAACAAGGACGGAAGGGCGACGACAACACAATACGCTAACTTCAACAACGTCACGTTGTTGAAGTTAGCGCATTGTGTTGTCGTCGCCCTTCCGTCCTTGTTTGCTGGCGCTAAATATGCCTTCAATTTACCAACACGCCCAACAAATGGCAGTGTATTTTACTGTTTATTGCTCTGTTTTTGTATTCATTCCCTTTTTTTTGGTCTTGTATATAATTTCAGGAATGTGTGTTGTTGCGGTATGTCGAGGACTGGCAATAAAGACAAAAAAGTACACGTGGCCTAATGGATAAGACGTCTGACTTCGGGTCAGAAGATTGCAGGTTCGAGTCCTGTCGCCGACGTTCTCTGAATATTTTTTATTTACACCCTGAAGAATACGTATTAAAATGTTGTGCATCACGGAGGCACACTTGTCCGTGTCACATGCGGACAAGTCACGTGCGGACTAGTTACGTGCGGAGAATTATCCTTAAAGGGTAGAGGCTGCGTCGTTTTTGTCCCCGAGCCCACGGAAGTAAAATGAAGCTTTCATGGCTTCCTGAGTGTTTCGAAGACGATTACATTCGAGATGCGCTCCAGGCTTACGGGAAAGTGAGGTCTATGTCAGCAGAAAGCTGGAGAGTATCGGAAATGGCACAAATGCGTACCCAAATTTGTGACGTGGTGTTGACTCTTGCCGATGGAGTCGGCGTGGGGGACATTCCACATCTACTACATGTTTGTGGAGTGCAGAGCCTTGTATTGATTCCAGGCCCGCCCCCGCTTTGTCTTCGCTGTAACTAGGTTGGGAACATTCGTCGAAACTGCAGAACCCCACGTTGTGAATCCTGCCGACGTTTTGGCCACACAGCTGAAGAATGTGTTGTGACATACGTCGACAAGTTACGACACAGGACAAGGCCTCCGGATGAAAGCTTGCAGGATCACATAATGGATATTCCTGAGTTCTCGACGCGACTGGAGACGTTCCCTCTTCCGCGGATACCGACTATACCAGTAAGGCCCCATTACATGTTAAAGACAATGGCATCGCCGAACTGCCCGTAGAAAAGGAAAGTAGAGAAGAGAAAGAAGCACGCGTTACCACGCAGCCAGTTGCTGCCCAGCCAGCGAATGAGGCAGCCGCTGATGACTCATCTGCTACACCGAAGAATCTCAGCACGTGCGCTATGCTGGCAGAGGACCGACCAAGTAGCGCGGATACGTCAATTCCGAGGCGCTGTGCGACTAACAGATCAGAATCAAGCATGGTCAGCGAGACGGCCAGTGCCAAAAGAAAAGCACGTCACCGCAAAACATCGACGCACTCTGGACAGTGCCGGCGATCACAGTCCAGGAGGCCTGGTGAGGGTTCGGAGGGAGCCTCACCGTTACCCTCTAGGACAGACCGCATAGAGAATTAAGTATAAATAGTGGGTAGTCACCATGGCTCTGCCCCAGCAACTTCTCTTCGCAACTTTGAATGTACAAGGCCTTACGTCTTTCCAGAAACAGGTGCAGCTTCGCCGGCTTTTGTCTAGGAAGCGCCTCGACTTCGTCGCCCTGCAGGAGACGATGATTGAGAGTGATTACGAGACAGAAAGGGCTTTGCGAGCTTTTCTGTCTGAATATAATGTCAGCGTTTCACACGCTCTAGGTTTATCCGTGGGCTGTTTACTGTTTCTGAAAAAGAGCCTACTTTATTCAGCATTTAGTCACCGTGTAGACACTGAAAGTCGATATATATGTTGTGATCTTGTGTTGCAGGGTGTGCCATGGCGATTTGTCAACGTCTATGCATTTAATGACACTGCATAACGAATTCTCTTATTTGATACTGTGCAAAGTCTAATGGACTGTGATTGCTGCATTGTGTTAATGGGAGATTTCAGTTCTGTATCTGATCCGAGCGATCGAAGTGGCCTTAATACTCAGTGGGACAGGAGTGGTGAAGTTTTGTCTAACGTAATAAAAAATGCAGGGCTCATTGATACAGGAGTGTGGGGACAGGGAGCTCGCTCTTATACACGAATTCAAGGTCGCTCTTACGCCCGCCTTGATCGCATTTGTTTCCTCATCACTCCTCTCCCGAGGACTGTCCTGTATTACTATCCCAGTTTCGTTCTCTGATCATTGCGTGGTTATCGCAAAGATTGGTGAGAAATCTGTAACCAAGTTTCGACCAGAGTGGGCACTCTGGAAGCTTAACTCTGAGCTCCTATATGATCCGGAATTTATTAATCGCGTGCGCATAGCCCTAAAAAATTCTCTTTCTACTGACCTGCCGTTATTTGCAGATTGAGAACTCTTTAAACAAGAGGTTCGTACGGTCGCTATAGAAATTGGATCGCTGAAAGCATTCTATAGAAAGAATGAAGAAACACTACTTCTTAAGAGCCTACACAACCTTTATCAGATGGAATGCGATATGCCAGGCACTTACATTGTTGACGTAGAAAATCGTAAATGTGATTTGCAAAAGTATGATGTACTGCGCTACAGAGGTGTGCGAGTTCGATCTCGAAATAGGCGTGCTCTGCAGTCTGAGCAGCCAACACGCCGAGCTTTACTTGACCAGCGACGTCCCGCTGTTTCCAAAGTAATTCCGGAAATCTACTACGAAGGTATCTTCTAACAGTACGAATGACCTAATTTCTAAGTTCTAAACTTAGTACAGTGTGTTGTTTAGTGCCCGGCCCGATGATCACGATGCAAAAGTCTTAGAGATTTTTGTGTCTCTTGTAAAACCTTTACAGGATGGTGACTGTGCATTGATTAGTGATACCCTTACGATACAAGAAATTGAGCCAGCTATTGATCAGCTGCCTCTGTCGAAAACACCCGGCCCTGATGGACTTTCCTGTGAATTTTACAAAGCTTTGAAATCAATTATCAGTACAATGTAATTGAACATTTTTATTACAAGTTTAGAGGTAGACATCCTTCCGCAATCTTTTTGCAAAACCCACACAGTTTAATTCCCAAAAGTTGAGATAAGGAGAAACGGCTTTCTGTTGAAAGCTACCGACCAATCACATTGTCAAACGTGGACTATAAAATATTTGCAAAAGTTTTTTCGAATAGGTTGCAATTTGCGATGTCGATTCTCATTGGTTCCCATCAGACGTGTGGAATTACGGCATGGTCCATTCAAACCAACATACATATCACCCGTACACTTCTTCAATACTGTTACGGTTCCACTGAGCAGCTTACAATGCTCCTGGTAGACCTTGCTAAAGCTTTTGATCTTCTCAGTCACTCCTATTTATTTTCTCTTCTGGAGCAGGCCAATGTTGGCTCCGTCGTGCTTAAAGGCGTTAAGCTTTGCTGTACGTGTTGTACTACTCGTTTATGTATTAATGGCCAATTCTCTAAACCCGTTTCCATTTGCTCTTCAGTAAAACAAGGAACGATGTCCCCATTACTATTTGCCCTTTATCTGGAACCACTATTCTTAAGCGTAATTCAGTCGACTTACATCGATGGATTCAATATACTGGGTAATGAAGTGAAAGTCTTAGTTTATGCAGATGATTTAGCATTCTTCTGCACGGAAAAGTCCAGTGTTTAAAGGTAGTATCAACAATAGATGAATTTGGCAGCGTATCAGGGGCACGAATGAACTCCGCAACAGGCTTAGGCTTATGGTTTGGCTCATGGTCCTATACACCAGAACAGTTTGCAGGCGTTAAGTGGACCGCTGTCCCGCAAAAGTATCTTGGCGTGCTGCTAGACGCATATAAATTAAGCGCACACTATCGGAAAGAGCGGGTTTCGGTCCTGCAAAGTTACGCCCAGACATTCGTTCCCCACCAGCTTTCTATTTTTGGGAAAGCTGAGGCCTGCAAAAAGTTCTTGGCAACAAAAATTTTCTATGTATTGCAAGTTGTTCATTGTGCCAGGCCCTACATCCAACGCTTTCATCGAATCTTTGCAACCTTCGTATGGTCTTCAACTTTTGAGCCCATGAGGCAACACAATATTTTCAGGCCAGTTAGTGAAGGTGGGCTGGGTTAGGCACATCTTTATGTGCAGCAAATAGTGTCTCGTTTCTGCTTTTTTTGCGATACATCGCATCCTATAATTAGGTCATTCATGCAAGTACTATGAACGCTGAACTCACGAATATTTATAAAACCTTTAAACAGCTCGCTCCTTCCAGGACTGTCAACCAAAACTGGTTAATATTCAAACGCGAACCCTTGGCACTAATTGAAGCCTGTGTTCCAGTCATATGCATTCGTGGCGAAGCTGGCAAATCGTGGTTCAGTAGAGCCCTAACTAAGCTATCCCGGAAGAAAAAACGTGTTTTTCGCATAGCTAGGCGTTCTAGTTCAGCCCTCAGGTGGGATAAATACTTCACATATCTGAAAGAGTATACAAGGCTCTTGAAGACCTCCAAAACGAAATTCTTTCATCAGGATCTACTGAAAATAATGAGCAAAAATCCACAAAAATTCTGGAATCTGATTTCCCCTTCTAGCTATCAATCGAACAACATATCTCTTTCTAACCCGGATGGCTCGCATGCGTCGCCTGACGAACGTCCTGATGTTATGAACTCTTACTTTTCTTCGATATTCACTCATGGACCGCATCATAACATTCCGAACTTTTCTGATCCCAAATTTTCTCAGATGCTGCCCATTACAGTTACGGCGGAAGCCATCGCAAAGCTGATCGAAAAGTTGAAATTATCAAGCAGTCCCGGCCCCGAGAACATATCTGCTAAAGTGCTCAAAGCAACCGTAATAACATCAAGTCGTTTACTACAAATAATCTTTACCCAATCCCTCAATGACGGCGCGCTTCCAGATGACTGGAAAGTCAGCAAAGTAGTTCCAGTATTCAAAAGTGGTAACCGGTCTGATCCTTCAAATTATCGTCCAATCTCTGTAACATGCATTGCATGCAAACTAATGGAACATATAATTTATTCCCAAGTCGCGCTACACCTTGATAACAACGGGTTCTTTTTCGCCAATCAACACGGTTTCAGGTCTGGTCTTTCTTGCGAAACGGAACTTTTTGAATTTACCACCGAGCTTCAGTTAAACCTAGATTCATTATTTCAAACTGATGTAATATTCTTAGACTTCTCAAAGGCATTCGATCGTGTTCCCCATCTACGACTTCTCTGCAAACTCTCTTTTCTCAGCATACACCCGCAAATTCTAGCCTGGATAAAATGCTTCCTCACCGACTGCCTTCAGTTCACCGTTATAGGTGGATGTTCTTCAGCCTCAAGCAAGGTATTTTCTGGAGTTCCACAAGGATCAGTCCTTGGTCCCCTTCTCTTTCTCATCTACATTAATGACCTCCCTTGTGGTATTTCATCATCCATACGCCTCTTCGCGGACGACTGTGTCCTTTATCGTCGAGTTTCTACCGAGTCTGACCAGGCCCTTCTTCAGAACGACCTGCATTTAAAAGATAACTGGTGTACCAAATGGTTGATGCAGCTTAACATTTCTAAATGCACATTTATTCAAATTTCCCGCAAGCACACTAACATCACCCATGAGTACTCTTTACGCACAGTCAACATCTCGCAAGTACAAACGTATCGCTACCTCGGTATTCTAATCGCTAGCAATCTTAACTGGTCGGAGCACATCACGAAATTGATCGCCGACAGCTCTAAAACACTAGGCTTCATCAGAAGAACATTATCGTTGTCACCCCCTTCCGTCCGTAAACTGGCATACGAAACTTTTGTTTGAACAAAACTTGAATACGCTTCCGCGATTTGGTGTCCACATCAAACATATCTAATCAATGCAATAGAATCGGTCCAGAACCGTGCTGCTCGATTCATATCTTTAAAATATGACTACAAAACCAATATCAGTAGTATTAAGTCATCGCTCAATTTACCCACATTAGTCTCTCGACGCAAGATAGCACGTCTATGCTTATTCCACAAGTTGAACTACCATTTTCAACATCTGCGCGAATGACTTCTTCTATCACCAGCACGTTCGTCACGACGCCTGTTCAATTCACTCAGTTTACAACGCATGTATGGATCCAATTGCTGCCTTCAATAAATCATTTTTACCCGCAGCAATCCAGGAATGGAATGCACTCCCAGATGCAATTGTTAGGGAGCATGATCCTGAAGAATTTAAAGAGCAGTTGCTTTCACATTTTGGAAACTATAATTGAACGATCTCTTTTTTTCATTCCAAGTGTTGTTGCATTTGAAGTTGCCTGTATTCCTATTCTGTTTTACTGCATTACTTAACCTGCGTTATTTCAATTCATTCTTGATGTAACATCTTTGACTTATGTATATCTATGACTCCCCCCCTTGTGTAATACCCTGTAAAGGGTCCCTAAGGGTCCAATAAATGATGCTGATGAAGTCACACTTGTTTATGCGTTACTGGATTTAGTTGTTTCTTCCCATTTTTCTTCGCGTTTATGCTTGGGGGGGTTCATGCAAGAAGTTTACTTGGCGGTTCGTTTCCTGATAGTTCAGTTTTCCACTGAATAGTTGTACTCTGTGTCGCCGAAAACGTTATACAAAGATTTACTGTCCATACTATTTCCGCCTCCATTTTACCCATCACTATACATTCAATGGCCAGGTCACGATATACTAAATCAAGTTCGTAAAATGTATATACCCCCTTCATGCAAAACATTCTTTTATAAACTTCATAGTTTATAGTTTTTATAACTTCAAACCATACCGGTAAAAACATGGCTACAGAAAAGGGGTATCTTTGTCTCTTCTATTAAATGTCGGCTTTGTGACGTGCCAGAGACGATTGAACGTTGTTTTATTACTGCACCGACGCCATACTATTTCGGGATGTCCTCCAACGGACATTAAAGAAAGACTGAGATTAACGCTTATACTGCGCGATACCTGCTGCCGCCCTCTCCTAACAGTACACCTTTTGACACGTTTTTCCTCATCGGAATGGGCAGTTTGTGGAAAACGCGAATGATGAACCGAAACGCCGGAACTGTTATACCTACAAGGGTACATTTCATCCAAATGACACTACAACTAAAGCAGGTTTATGACGGGCTTGATACACAGCCTGACTGGTACCCAATTTTGGTGACGCGCATATCCTTACCACCCTTCTAAAGTTGAACCAACATTTCTACTCACAGTATTAACGATTACTTTTCTCTGTAACTTTCACAGTGCTCTCCATTCTCTGACTATGCACAACTGGTTATTGTGGGGTTGTTGCTACTGTTATAAACAGAATGAAAGGAAGAAAAAAAGTCCGCGTGGTCTAATTGGTACGGCGTCTGACTTCGGATGAGAACATCGCAGGTTCGAGTCCTGTCGCGGACGTTCTCTGAATATTTTTATTTACACCTTCAAGGATACATACTAAAAATTTGTGCACCGCCTGGGTGCACTTGTCCGCGTAGCCTTATGGATGAGGCGTCTCAATTCGGATCAGAAGATTGCAGGTTCGAGTCCTGTCGCGGACGTTCTCTGAATATTTTATTTACACCTTGAAGAATACGTATTAAACTGTTGTGCACCGCAGAGGCGCACTTCTCCGCGTGGCCTAATGCATTAGACGTCTGACTTCGGATCAGAAGATTGCAGGTTTGAGACCTGTCGCGGACATTCTCAGAGTAGTTTTTATTTACACCTTGAAGAATATGTATTAAACATTTGTGCACCACCGAGGCGCACTTGTCCGTGTGGCCTAATGAATAAGGCGCCTGGCTTCGGATTCGAAGATTGCAAGTTCTAGTCCTGTCGTGAACGTTCTTTGAATATTTCTTATTCACACATTTATTAAACATTTGTGCACCATCGGGGCGCACATGTCCGCGTGGCCTAAAGGATTCTGCTTCTGGCAGCCGAGCTTGAGCGGACGCAGTATGGCAGGTCCTTCAGGGGTGGCTACAGCGGCCCTTTTCGGCCGCGGTAGCAGGTCTTGCGACGTTGAGAATGAATATGAAGTTTTATTGCCAAACCTTCCTACAGGACGATTTGTTCTGAATACTGTTTTTTGCATACTGACGTTCGTTCCCAGCCATATTGAGTGCAAGACTTCTGCGACACACTGGCTCGTCTGACGCTGCTCCCCGAGATTGTTGCCTTGGGGGCGTATCGTATGAGCTATGTGTGCGCGGTGACTTTCAAGAATATGGATGCAGTGAAAAGGATCCTTGGCGTCAGAGACGTTAAGGCAAGATATTCCTGGTAACGCTCATATTTAAGGTGGGCCTTAAAATTGATGACCTGCCTCATCAAATGAAAGTAAGCAGCGAGCACGCCCTTGTTATTGTGTCGGGAAGAGCGCCCGTTTTTCTAAGCTGCCGAGGGAAAGGGCACATTCGTCGGGACTGCCGAGTGGTGCGTTGTGGCGGCTGCCGGAGTTTCGGTCATGAGGAGCACGACTGCACGCTTTCCTATGCCAGCGTCACCGGGCCCGTGGATGGTGGCGACGCGTCCGAGCTACTCATGGACGAAGGTGACGCTGAAGACGCAGCATGTTCGGGCGACAGAGCCCGCGACAGAGTGCTGGCGACGCCAGAACCAGCCACACTAAAAAGGCGGAACACGACCACGAGGCAGGAGCCCGCAGACCAGTCGTCGAAGTTACAACTAGGAAATGCAACTGCCTCAGAGAGGCCTCAGTCCTGTGAAACTTCAGCCAAGGAGAGAGAGGCTACACCTGGACAGGGCAACTTGGACGACAGCGAGAGCGCAACCAACGGCCTGGCCGGTAAGCGCCCTTGGGATGAAAGCAGAGAGAAGACAAGCACTTCCGATGGCGTCGAGGGTGGAGAACAACCGACGAAGACAACGGGGATTAGGCGTCCGACTTTCAAACCGCGGCCAAAAATTCTGGTCGACTCACGGGCCGAGGCCAAGCGGTCTCTGCCGTCTACATCACCTGGGTAGGTGAGACTTTCGGGATTTTTGGAGGGACAGTATTCTGTAAGAGACAAATGTGAGTGTTGTGGGGGAGCCGTGACGGAAATATATGAAAAAAGCCGAGACGCCAGTAAGTCGTGTGATTTCCTTGTTTTCTGGTGAGCATTCTAGTAGGAACCGTGTGGTAGACCTGCTCATAGCGATAACATGTTCTTTAAATTAGAAACAGCCTTACGCGTAGCAACGCTCAACATTAGAGGTCTTGGGTCTAGGAGGTGGCAGCATCAGTTGCGTCGTTTGTTTCTTGACAACGACGTTGATATTGCCGCCGTGCAGGAAACGAAAATGGAGTCTCAAGAGCAGACAGACCACATGCTTTCGCCTTTCCGCCCCCGATACAATATATGTGTCAGCCATTCTCATGGTGCATCTGGTGGCTGCTTGCTTTTTATGAAGAACAGCATTGGTATTGTAACAGAGTGTTTACATATTGACGATTTGGGACGATTAATTGTGTGCGATTTTCTTTTTCGGGCGCGAATTGGCGGATTGTTTGTTTATATGCACCAAATAGGGACCAAGAACGCGAAATATTTTTCGAAAACTTTGAAGTGCACCTGTCTTATGATAAGACAATTATTCTTCTCGGATATTTTAACTACGTTTGCATTCCCGAAGATACGGCAAGCAAAGCTCCGGTGCGTGAATATAGTGCCTTATTTTTTAATGCACTGGTTCGCGAGCGAGAGTTGGATGGCGTAGGAAGTGTGCTGTCTCCGAGCACGCAGTTGACACATTACTAGCTTAGCAGTCAGGCGAGGCTTGACGGAGCCTACGTGTCTACTGCGTTACTTCCCTTGTGCAGAGGTTATAGTATGAAGCACGTTTCTTTCAGCGACCATAGCCTAGTCATGTTCACCATCACTAAGAAAGAAAAGCAGAGGTTTAGCTGGGACCTGTGCAAATTTAATGACAAGCTACTCGATGATGACACGTTTGTAGAGAACGTTAAAACTGAATTAGACGAAGTATTCAAGTGTAATATGGGCAGTTTAATTCATACATGGGAGTGTGTTAAAGAAAAATGAAAGCGATTGAAAGAGCATCTTGTATAAAACACCGCCAAGTGAAGGAAGAAAAGCATATGCAATGCCAGTTAGATTTTTTACTCTGTCAGGAATGCGTGCAACCAGACATGCGCAGTAAGGAAATTAAGGATGTGAAAGGAAAGTTGGAGGCTATAGACGGGGAGAGATATAAAGCCCAGACCACACGTACGCTCGCGGACGCACGCAAGCTCGCGTTCGCGTGCCTAGCGCCTTCCGCGCCTCGCGAGTAATGGCGGTTTGCATCCACAAAGACGCGCGACAGCGCCCGCTCATGGCGCGCTCACTGGGCCCACTTTAAACCCACTCACAGACGCCTTGGCAGGCGCCGCTTCGTACTTTGGTATCGACAGTGTTTCAAAATGTTTCGATATCTATAAACGTAATTGTTATATTTTTATAGCTCCTCGATCAGCGCATAAAGGAAAGAAGAACCACTTTCTTGCATGATATAAATCTGCTTCACGGAGGGTTGAATGTTCCGCGCCGTAGCTGCGTAGCCAGGCGCGCCGACGCGAGTCAACCCAAGCGTGCGATAACAGGGAGGAGCTGTTCCCCAAGATCACGCCGCGTTTCGACGCGTACGAGCCATGTCGCACCATCTGCGCATGCGTGGGCGCGTGAACGCGAGCTGGCGCGCGTCCGCAAGTGTACGTGTGGTCTGGACTTAAGGGAGTTGTGGTGCGCGCACGCGCCGAGAGGCTTCTGTGTGGCGAGACGCCCCCGCGAAACGTGCGCTGGCAGACACGGGAGGAGTCTAAACGAAATCAATGCGATAGAATATGGAAACACAGGCGATAGAGCAATAATTGAAAAAGAGTTTGTGGAACATTATAGAGAATTATTAAGAAGCATAAAACAGGGCAGTAGCACATACAAGGATGGATGCTTATCACTTATGGCGCAACTCGACGACAATATAAAAGGTACCTTAGAGGCATCTATCAACGTCAAAGAAATTGCAAGATTGATTGAAAAAATGACCTCTGGAAAAACACCTGGTCCGGAAGGCCTAAGCGCAGCATTCTATAAGATATTTAAAAGCCCTGTGGCAGAAGCCTTATGTGACGTTTTGCACGAGGCATACGAAAAGAAAGAATTACCAACGTCCTTCCGCAGATCACAAATTCTGTTGATTCCCAAAACAGAAGATGCCTCAAAACAGCAGTTTATCGGATCATATCGGCCGATAACCTTAGCCAATGTTCATTATAAACTTTTTATGGCTGTGTTGGTCAGGCGACATTAAACTGTTATTAAAGAAATCGTAGGGCCCCATCAGATCTGCGGCATGAAAGGCAGATCTATAACGACGAATATTCACATTACAAGGAATATTTTAGAATGGTGTGAAGATTTTGAGAGTAGTGTAGCGATGCTACAAATCAATCTCGAGAAAGCTTTTGACCGTGCGAGTCACGAGATCCTTTTGCGCATTCTAGACTACGTAAAACTAGGATCTGTAGTTCTGGGGGGGGGGGGGGGGGGTACGAATGGCGTACACTGGATGCACTACGAACGACGATTGTAGTTAAGAAACTGCTAAGCGAAAGCATTCAGGCATTATCAAGCGTAAAACCAGGATGTCCTGCGTTAGCACTACTTTTTGCTCTCTATTGAGAACCTCTTTGTCAAAAAGTGCTTCAGAATGAACAAATTCGTGGTTTTGCTTGATGACCGCGGAAGCGCCTGGTTATGCAGATGATATCACGGTGTGCGGTAATGATCAAGAATGTGTCAGAGTGGCAATAAATCATGTCAATACATTCTGTGAGTGCACCGGTAAAAGAACTAACTGGAATAATTGCCTCGGTATCTGGCATGGAAATTGGCGAAGTACACCCTCATTGTTCGAAAATTTCACATGGACGGTGACGCCTGATAAGTACCTAGGCGTACCGCTCCAACACTACCGGGACACGACAGAATATTGGAAGAATGAAACGGAGCAACTAGGCTAGAAGACAAAAAAATGGGGTGGTCCAGAATTTTCAATGTTTACTCGTTCAACTCTGTGCAACATATTTCTTGTTTCGCGAGTGTGGTATGTTCTTCAAGTGCTATCTGTGAAACGTACTGCAGTTCAAAAGCTACAGAGTGATGACAATATTTGTTTGGTGTTCTACGTGTGAAAGAACCAGTCGCACAAAATTGTTTCGATCTGTGCGCAGTGGGGGGCTTGGCCCAGCCCACCTATTCTTGCGGCAGATCGTGGCTAGGTTTATTTTCTTGCGAGATGAAAGCGATTGCTTCTTTATTTTATTTATTTACAGGATACTGCCGGCCTTATTCTTAGGCAGGAGTGGACAGTGCGATATACAGATGAACAAAACAAAAACAGCAAAAATCATTACAAGAATTCAATACATTGCAATAGACATATTCCCTGATCCGCACAAGCCGTACAGAGCATTCCAACAAAAGAAAGCATTACAAAATTTCAATATATTTTAAAATGCGGATATTCGCTGAACCGCAAAAGCTGTACAGAGCATATTGATAACAACGGGATATTGATAACAAGGAGTCGCATTCATACTGGTATGCTGAAAGACATCGCGCATGCTCGGTAGGTTGAGCAGCAAGAAATCTACAAATAGTAATGGTAAGCAAGCGAAAAATCGCACTTCCGTATATTGTAAATCAAAAAGGAAAAAGAAATTACATTCATACATATACACATAACATCGTCTAAATGCTATTCAGCTGGTTGCAGAATGACTGGACGGTCGGGCATTCCACTGTACTCGCAGAGAGCGCGTTCCACTCACCTATCGTACGAGGAAAAAATGTGTTTTTAAATACGTTTGTTCTGCAAGAAAATTCCTTTATTTTCTTCTGATGATTAGATAGTGTTTCACGCCTAGTGACTAAAGTAATATACATATCCTTATCTATCCCCAGCATATCATGGTAAAGTAAATACATGTATTTCAGACGGTCCCTATATCGCCTTAATTTTAATGTTTCCAGGTTAATTTCGTTAAATAAGAACTGTCGGGGATACGTGCCAACTATAACAGTTAAACACGAATCCAACAGATTTTCTTTGAATATTTTCCAATTGAGTAATGTTCTTCAGGGTGTACGGGCCCCACATTACCGAGGCGTACTCAAGAATTGGCCTTATATACGTTTTGTACGCTAAAAGACGGATTTCTTGTGTGTACTGTCGGAGCGACCTTCTCAAGTAACCAAGTTGGCACATTGCCTTTTTTTGAAATAAAAGATATGTGATCGTTCCATCTAAGGTCGGATGAAATTACGAGGCCTAAGTATCTGTAGCTACTAACCGTAGATATAATATTACCACTGAAACTAAGAAAATTTTAAGGGGTGGCGTTTTCGTGTTACTCACATAGCAACCGTTTTCTTTGCATTAATATTCATTTGCCATGTCGCACACCACGCTTCTACCTTGGCTAGTGAAGAATTCAAGCGGACCTGATCATTTACGCTATTAACTTCTTGATATAGTATACAGTCGTCTGCAAATAAACGTATTTTCACGTTTACTTCTTTTATTAAGTCATTGACAAAGATTAGAAAGAAAAGAGGCCCAAGGACGGACCCCTGTGGAATGCCCGATCGAACCGGTGCTGATCCAGAACGCGCGCCGTCAACAAACACACTTTGCCGCCTTAACGACAGATACGCTGAAATCCATGAAATCAAAGAATCATTTTTAAGTATTGTTTGTAGCTTTAACATCAGTTTAGTGTGAGACACACGGTCGAATGCTTTTTCCAAATCTATGAATATTAAATCAGTTTGGCCCTGTTTATCTAGAACTGCTGCGAGTTCGGGGACAGTTTCCAGTAGCTGTGTTGTTGTAGACAGTCCCTTCCGAAACCCATGCTGCCTGGGATCAATGATATTGTCATTAAGAAAGACCGAAATATGTTTAAATATAACATGCTCAAGGGTTTCTGCACATGTTGGTAACGATGAAATTGGTCTGTATGAAGTGATAAGCGACCTGTTTTCTGATTTGGGTATCGGGGTTACCTTTGCGTACTTCCAGTCATCCAGAACTTCCGCACGCGATAAAGACTTGCTAAATATGATGCACAGATATTTTGAGCACCACTCGGCATATCTCACGAGAAAGGCAGTAGGTATGCCATCCATTCCAGACGATTTCTTTGTATTCAAATTTAACAAGAGAGATAAAATGCCTTCTTCGGTCACCGAGATATCTGCAATTGGCGGGCAATCAACTGAAATGCAGCTTGGTTTACGACCGTCGTCATCAGTAAATACCGAACAGAAAAATTGATTGAAAGACTTTGCTATCAAACTTTTATCAGTTACGGTATCCCCGTCGATGCAGAAGCTAGACAAGGGTTGCTTTTTCGAAGAAAAATGACGCCAGAACTTTGCCGGGGAAGACAGAAGAAAATTCTTCAAAGATACACTTTGATAGTATTCCTTTGCTTTTTTAATACTTGCCTTTAGTTGCAGACGTATGTTGGAAAGTTTACTGGCATTCTCCTCGGTGGTACACTGACGGTGCTGTTTTCTTATTCGTTTAGCCTTCCGTTCCAGCCGCACTATCTCCTTTGTAATCCATGGGCGTGTGCGCTGTTGAATGCTTGGTTTCATTGGAACAAAGTCCCTGACGCATTTTAAGACTAGGTTCCTAAAGAAGCACCACAGCTCGTTCACGCAGCACGTGCCCGATTCAGAAAGAAGTATGAAATCATCCAGCGACCTATCCATGGCGTCCAATATGTCAACGTCCTTAGCGCGGCAATAGTTTGGAACGAGGCACCTTTTTTTCCTGGTTTCAGTCGGACGGCCAAGTTCAATTGTTAAAGATATCAGTTTGTGATCAGATATACCGTCAAAAATATGTACTTCGGGATCACGACTGAGCACTGCATTGCTTACAAGGAATAGATCTAAAATTGAAGCTGTATCATTCTGAATGCGCGTGGGTTCTTTTACTAACTGAGCTAAATCATGGAATACTACGAGGTCGACAAAAGGTTCAGCAGCACTAGAAAGGGGCTCTGGAAAATCTGTACTCCAGTCGATTGAAGGCATATTGAAATCACCACCCAGGAGGACATTACAAGAATAGCTTTTGCTAGAACAAAGGAATTCGTTAAGCTCGAGAAAGAAGTTATCTTGAGCAGGGGGACGGTAAAAGGCTCCTACAATTACAGTGTACACATCGAAATATACTTTAATGAGCACGCACTCAATAGCAGGTATATCAGGTAACCTAGACACGAGTAGCGACTGTTGATAAATAATTGCAACACCACCGCCGCGCGAACTTCTATCTTTACGATGAATTCCGTAACCTGGTGGTGTTACTTCCTCGTCGGAGATATCGGGGTGAAGCCAAGTTTCCGTGATTATAAGAATATGTGGCTTGTGTGTAAAAATGATACTTTCAATATCATCAGCTTTATTAACGATGCTACGTGCATTAAGGTTGACGAAACGGAGCGGCTTTTGGGCATCTGTTTGGGTTCATTGTGACTGGCGTCTTTCTTCAGTTTGTCTGCCTGTGGGAATCCTGTCACTTGTGCCATCCCATCGGAATAGCTCGCCGTTAATCCTAATTTTGTCGTACACTAGTTGGACTTTCCCCCCAGCAGCTCTAATTTCGGAGGCGCTATCCCAGAGTTTCTTTCTTTTAAGTCTTGTGGGCGCTGAGAAGTCGTCCGAGACCGAAGTATCTGTTTTTTAGTTTGAAACAATTCTGTAGTACGGCCATTTTTTCGCGGTGGTCGAAAAGCTTGATTATGACTGGGCGTGGTCTAGTCCCGTGTCTGCGACCTATCCTATGAAGTCGTTCAGCCGAGGAAACTTGCACACCGAGAACGCTCCTAAACACGCCCTCTAACACAGCTTGCTTCAGATCATCATGAGTTTCAGTAGCTGTTTCTTTGACCCCAAAAACTAGAAGGTTGTTCCTCCTGGAACGATCTTCTAGATCGACGAATTTCTCCTGCAACCTCAGCACACTTTTCTCGAGGCCAGAGACTTTTGCTGACTTCTTTAATAGCCAATGCCGACTCCTCAACCACCTTTAGTTTCATTTCAAGTTCATCTAACCGTTTTTCTATTTTTTCTGACCATTAAGTAGTTCGACTAACAGTTCATCAGTCGTAGCCCCAGGTCCAGGATTGGGCTCTACGTCCCCAGAAAGCATAAGAAGAGAGAAGACAAAATCATGAACAACCAAACAGAGCGTACAACGGCTGCGTGGGCACGTCAGCTGGATGAAACATCTATCGCTGGATTTAACAGTAGAAGCTTTGTTACTGACCTGCATGTAAAAAAGCAACGGGTTGGTCATGTTGACTGGCGGCCAGCCGACGAGCTCACTGGAAGGTTCCGGTGGCAGCTGGCTTCTTATATGCGCTCTTGATGATGTCGATGGGTCTGGACGCATTGACGCCCAGCGATCTTCATGGTGTGGCGGTGCGTATGCGCAGTCTCCGTAGAAACCTGCCGTGGTCATGAGCAAGGGCGTTGAATCTTGCAATGCGATGACCGCTGTCGTGCCGAACAGGAAAAACTGCATGTAAAAAAGCAACGGGTTGGTCATGTTGACTGGCGGCCAGCCGACGAGCTCACTGGAAGGTTCCGGTGGCAGCTGGCTTCTTATATGCGCTCTTGATGAAGTCGATGGGTCTGGACGCATTGACGCCCAGCGATCTTCATGGTGTGGCGGTGCGTATGCGCAGTCTCCGTAGAAACCTGCCGTGGTCATGAGCAAGGGCGTTGAATCTTGCAATGCGATGACCGCTGTCGTGCCGAACAGGAAAAACTGCATGTAAAAAAGCAACGGGTTGGTCATGTTGACTGGCGGCCAGCCGACGAGCCCACTCGTTGCATGTCACATTGTTCTTGAGAACAATGTGACATGCGCGATTGTCAAATTATTTGCCAGAATTTATTGTTTCAATGGTCAATGTCGAGCAAAGAAGCCAAGGGGTTATATGCGTGAAATCATAGGTGCTTTTGAAATTCTAAAAGTACGCTTTGCGAAGGAATATCTCACTGAAGTGACGCGTCAGAAATTATACAAAGATCTTGTAGAAACCATGTGACCATTGCCTGTATACAGATCACTGCTCCCAAGAGGTCCAGGCGACGATGTTTTGGCTAGAGTTAAAAAGATGCCTGTACGACCATCAGTCAAAACGTTCTTTTTCAAGCTACACAGTGGCACTCCCTACAAAAGCTTGGCTGCGAGAAAAAGGCATTTTTGTTGCCTGGTCTGTAGACTGCATCATCTGCAAAAAGCCAGGGACAGTTGAACACATATTTCTGGATTGTAGTGATGCAGTCTCTCTGGGACATCCTTCAGAGGGCCTTGAAGAAAGACTTGCCCATTACACCATATGGCATTCGTTTTTCTTTTGCCTGTCAAGAACGTAGGGGGTGTGCCCTACGACATGTTCATGGCACCAGTACTCCACAGCGTGTGAAGGACGCGGATGGCCGTGCGCAACGAGGACTTGAATTCGCGACCGGCACGAGAGTATTTCATTGAGAATACTTGAGGGAAGTGTACAAAGTTCAAACTGAAAAGCCTGAGTGGTACCCCCTTTCAGGGGAAATATCTATGATGAAGCGACTGCGTTTTTAACCCCTCACCTGCTGAAAATGATGTGACAGCACTTTTATATGTGACATTGTACTGTATAGAATTGTGTGATATGCCAAGGAGGCAATAAAGAAAAAAAAACAAAAAGAAAACCTATTGGATAAGGCCTCTGACTTCGGATCAGAAGATTGCAGTTTCGAGTCCTGTCGTGGACGTTCTCTGAATATTTTTATTTACACATTTAATAATACGTATTAAACATATGTGCACCACCGAGGCGCACTTGTCCACGTGGCCTAGATTGTGCTTCCGGCAACCGAGCTGTACGGACTTGTGAATCATGGGCTCCGAAGGAGCGGCTTTTGCGGCCACCGGCCGTGGTAACATGCTTAACTACGGTAACGAGGAAGCGAGCTATCGGTTTATTTTCCCACCATCTGTCGTGAAAAACACCTTGTTTTTGCATGGCGACGTGCCAGCGAGGCCCATTAGGGTTGAAGATTTTTAAGATGAGGGGGGGGGGGGGGGGCTCTCGTTTCGACTGCAGTGCTGTAAAACGTCGTGGCCCTTGGAGCCTACCCGATCAATCATGTATATGTAGTCACCTTCTCGAGTGAAGAGGTAGCGAAAAAGATGCTGGCGTTGAAAAAGCTCAACGTGAAGGAGTGTCGCTGCGTAATCGTCGACCCTCAAGACCAACAGGTACGCTTCCGCCTTCATAGGCGGTATTGGGACGAAGATATATAGGCAGCGCTGGCAGCCTTTTGCAGTGTCGTGGAAGTGACGAGAGAACGATGGCGAGTCAGAGGAGTAGGAGACAAGGACTCAACGTCTCGGACAGTTCTGTTGAAGTTGAAGAGGAGGATGAAAGTCGATCACCTCCCGCACCAAATCCAAGTCGCCGGTGAACTGGCCCTTGTCGTAGCGCCTGGACGGCCGATGCAGTGCCTACGATGGAAAGGCGTCGGACACGCCCGTCGCGAGTGCAAGGTGCCGCGGTGCGCTCGATATCGAAACTTTGGGCACTCAGAAGATCACTGCATACGCATGTACGCTGCAGCCATGGGGCCACCAGCGAACGTGGTCGTCGCGCAGATGAGGATGGATGCTGCTGAATCCGAGGACGCTGCCAAGGGGGCTGGTGACAAGGAGAGCGCCAACAATGTGGATGTGACATCGGAGGCAGCGAAAGATACGGAAGGTGTATTTGTTACCCCCGAAAAGAAAGATGCGACAACAATGGCTCCTGCAGCCGAGTGGGACAAAAACAATGAAAACTGCCTAGTAGTTGATGAAGCCGTATGCGGGACAGAAGGTGGGTATCCGCCCCCAAGCAGCGAGCCTATGAATACGAGCGGCAACGCTACCTTTGAGAGGCCGCTAGATGCTACCGACGGGAAAACAGCTGCAAAGAACCATTCCGTCTGGCCACATGCAAAGACAACTTTGACGAGAAGGAGCCGCTTCAAGCCCTCTCCAAACATTCATCGGCATAGGAAGGCCGGCGACAAGCCACAGCCGTCCGCGGACCACACCAGACCACAGGACGGTCCCGGAGGCGTCTAGACGCTGGGTAGACGTTGTGGTGAGCACCGTGCTCCGGGCCTCTCTCACTTTCCCGTATTAGTAATCGCAACAAACCCAACGCTTAGTTTAGGCACGTTAAACATGAGAGGTCTGGCCGCCAAGCGTAAACAAAGCCAAGTGTACCGGATGATGGTGGACCATGACCTCGACGTTCTGGCCGTGCAAGAGACAAAGGTTGAAGGGGAGGAGGAGACCCGTGGCATGGTGCTAAAGTTTACGTCTTTGTATTACGCGGTAGTGAGCCATGCTAAAGGTGCGTCGGCGGGTGTTATTTTATTTATTAGGTAACTGCCCGGTTTATCTGTCGAAAATTATTTTTCATGCCCTTCAGGCAGATTAGTGTACGTTGCCCTTACTGTTGGTAATGATTCGTTGCGTGTTCTGTGTGTATATGTACCCAATGTTTGTGAAGAGCGCACTCTGTTTTTTTCATCCTTAAGGACGCACATTTGCATGAACAGAAAAGTGATAATTCTGGGCGATATTAATTGTGTACTCCGAGATCGGGACAGAACAGGGCGAAGAACAAATGACAAAAGCTGCCATGTCCTTACTGAATTAGTAGCCGAGTTCGACCTAAACGACGTGACTGACTGTCTGGTTGGAACACGCGAGGTTTATTACACACACTTCGAGGGCAATAGTCACGCTCGTCTAGACAGAATGTACGTGTCACTAGACGTAATACCGTTGTGTAACAGCTACTGTTTCACGCCTCTTTCATTCACTGATCACTGTTTGGTCAAGACGTATGCTGGACGCAAAGAAAAACACCACACTTTCACGTGGGAGATGTGGAAAATTAATTCCAAATTGTTAAATGACGAGTTTTTTGTAAGCAATGTACAGGAATATTTGAAAGAAGTGAAAAATAACAACATGGTATGAGTCAACTAAAGGTGGGAAAATTTTAAACAACGAATTAAATTAGCTGCCATCGATCACTCATGCAAAATAAAGTATGGAGAAAGTGTTAAAGAGAAATAACTTAGGGCGGTGTTGGAAAAATTAACCACCTTAGAGTGCAGCCAACCGTGAGCCTACAAAGACGATCTGCGTAGCATCAAATCAAAATTGGAGCTATGCGATGAAGAGCGATATCGGGGAGGGATTTACGCGCAAGAGCTAAGGCATTAACAGCAGATGAGGCTCCAACTAAATGCGCACTCGGTCTTGAAAAGAACCATGCACAGCGTAACCACACAGATGTACTTGAAGTAGATAATCATGAAATAACCGACTGTGAGGACATAGCGCAAGTGTTTTTCCAGCACTTTTAACAGCTGTTTGCATCGAGTACTGTTGACGTAGAAGCCTTTAGAGCCATGTTTTTGGGACGCATGCCGAAACTCAGCGACGACACGAACAGGCTAGAGGCACCGATATCACCACATGAAGTGGAAAAGGCAATTGATAATTTAAAAACTGGAATATAGCCTGCTCCGGGTGGCCCTTGCGCAGCTTTTTATAAACAGTTTAAATCAGACTTGTCGCCTCTTCTCTCTGACGTCTTTAACGAAGCGTATGAAGTAAACGCATTGCCGTATTATTTCGCGGAAACACACACTGTGCTCATCCCTAAGACCGACGAGCCTACGAACCTAAAACATGTAGCGTCGTACAGACCAATATCACTTACCAACAATGATTACAAAGTATTCATGAAGATAATCGCTAGCAGGTTACAATCAGTAATGGAAACCATAGTAGCTAGGCACCAAACATGCGGCATCAAGGGACGTACGATTAGCACAAACATACACATAATGAGATCAATTCTAGATTGTTGTGACGCCTTAAGGTCGGGAGTTGCTATTCTCCAACTTGATTTGGAGAAAGCTTTTGACTGTGTTGCTCATGTTATTTTAATTGCCATTGTAAAGCATATAAATGTCGAGTCCATAATTACTGACGGAGTGGCCATGGCGTACCGGAACTGCAGTACAAAGCTTATAATAAACAAGTCACTGGGGGCCCCCATCAGCCTTCAACTTTCCGTGCGTCAGGGCTGCCCAGCCAGTCCACTCCTGTTCTGCATTTATCTAGAGACTTTGTGTTCGGAAGTGATTAAGAACTAATGTATTCATAGGTTTACGATACAAGCGTCAGAAGTTAAACTCTTGGCCTATGCTGATGACGTAGCCGTGTGTTTCAAAGACGAGGGGAGCGTTTTGCAAACGTTAAATGTTGTTAAAAAATTTGGTGAAATCACTGGAAGTAGAGTAAACTGGAGCAAGTGCCATGGTATTTGGCATGGGGACTGGCCTAAGATACCCGCCATCTTTGCGAATGTCACGTGGACGACAATGCCAGCAAAATACTTGGGTGTACCACTTGAAGCTTATAAACAGAGCGATGAATACCGGCAGTGCGAGCTTAAAAGGGTTAAAGAGAAGGCTGAGGCGTGGAAAGCCAAACACCTTTGAGTATTTGCCAGGGCTACCGTCTGCAACTTGTTTTCCGTAGCTAAGCTATGGTACGTTAGCCAATTCATTTTCTGTAGCAGGGCCAATGTGCAGAAATTGCACAGAGTTTTTGCCGTGTTTGTGTGGTGTTCTGGATGGGTGAGATGCAGCCGCAACAATCTGTTCAGACGAGTGACAAATGTAAAGTTAAGGCTGGCCCACCTGTTTGTGAGGCAATTAGTTGGACTGTTCTTTCTCTTCAGGAACAATGATGATCCATTTCTTCAATCACTACGCAAGGTTACACTCGCGCATTTGTTACCAGAGTTTATTATATGCTCTCAAAGTGTACCGGGTGTAGTATTCGGTTCCTATAAGGAAATTGTGCTCAGGGTTCTTTTCCTTGCTATACGGTTTTCTAAAGAATATTTACGGTCAGAAGAAAAAGGCTGCGCAATGATCCATTGGACAGCCTTCTTCTCCCACCTCGGTACCAAACTATATACAGTCGAGGCCTAGGCCAGAATGTTTTGAAACGTGTTAAAAAATGCAAGTACCGCCTGTTATGAAAACTTTCTTTTTCAACCTACACACAGGTACACTCTCAGTTGCAACGTTCTTAGAAAAAAGGGGCTTTTACATGCCATTGGGCTCACATTGTTTCGTATGCAAACAACCAGAAACTATAGACCATATTTTCTTACAGTGTTGGGCGGGAGTTTTCTTTTGGGATGTTCTAAAGCGAACAATAAAGAAAAATTTCCTCTTGATCCATATGGTATAAGGTGCCTACCGATAGATGGCGAGGACGGAACACCTTTTGATCAGATAATGTTAACTGGCCTCTACTGTATATGGCGAGCCCACATGGCAGGCTTCTATTGCGATCCCGATGCAAGACCAGCCCATGTTTTCTTTCGAGAACAAATAACACGTTTTCTTGATGTGCTTGCTGCACATGAGTGTCCTCCGCCTTGGATGGCCAGGATAGAACCCCTGGCTAATATTAAAGAATGTTAAACAACGCCAGCTCACATATAACAGGCGGCTTTTACTTATAAATTTTTCTTAGCGGATGAGAAGTTCATCTGTCTGTGTATATACCTCCTTATGTTGAACTTCCTATGTAAGGCTGATTACCGGCAATAAAGAAAAAAAATTGTCTGCGTGGCCTAATGGATTCCACTTCCGGCCACAACAGTGAACGGTCGTGCAAGCATGTGCTCCCTCGGAGCGGTTACAGCGGCCAATGGCCGCGGAACTAGGTGCTCTGACAAGCAGGCTGAAGATAACCAGGTTGTTTTGCCGCATCTGCCCACAGGTGATTCCGTTTTGAATACGGTTTTTTTGCATGGTTGCCTAAAGGACAGGCCGTATCGTTGTGAGCATTTCCGCGACGCACTCAGCCGTCTTTCACTGCTGCCGGAGGTGGTTGCCCTCGGGGCATGCCAACTGAATCACGTGCGGGCAGTCCCGTTCAAGGACGAGGAAGGAAAGAAAAAGATACTGGCTGCAGACACCTTCAATGTCAAGAATGAGCGCTGCATGGTTATAGACCCCTGCGACAGAGGAGTACGCCTGAAGCTCTACTGGCTACTCCGCGGTGTGCCGGACGACGATGTGCGAACGGCTCTGGCGGTCTACGGAAAGGTGACTGAAATCACAAGAGAGAAATTTATGGTGAAAGGCTGCATTGATAAAGGATCAACAACGCGCTCCGTAACACTAAAACTGAAAGTGGGCGTCACCATCGAAGATTTGCCTCATCAACTTCGTGTTGCTGAAGATGTCGCACACGTCCACGTTCCAGGCAGCGCTCCGCTCTGCCTCCGGTGCCGCGGCATCGGCCACATACGTCGGGAGTGCCGTGTTTTACGTTGCGGGCTCTGTCGTCGCTATGGCCACGACGAGACCCAGTGCGTGCGGTCCTACGCCAGCGTAGCAGGCCCAGCCCGGAGGGATTTGGTTTCCGAGCACATGATGGACGCAGTTGATGCTGAAGAAGCTACTAAAGAACATGGCGAGGAAGGAAAGACTGAGGCTGAGACTTTGTGATTAATAGGAAACTAAGTGAAAGCATTTGCGTTGAAACTTCTGTAAAACAAGGCTGTTGTTTATCATCCCTCCTTTTTGATCTTTACCTCGAACCCTTTTGTTTAAGAGTACTTGCAAATCAGATTATTTGGGGCTACACTTTTTTCAATACTGAAGTTAAGGTCCTTGCTTACGCTGACGATATAGCAGCCTTTTGCGAAGATGAAAGAAGCGTGCGTGAAGTTGTACGAGAGGCTAAGGATTTTTGTACAGCAACAGGAAGCGTTATTAGTTGGTCAAAATGTTTTGGCTTCTGGCATGGCAACTGGGAACACGCTCCAGACACGTTGTGCAACATACAATGGAACACCACTCCGGATAGCTATTTGGGAGTTCCACTGAAACACTATGAGGACAGCAAGGACTATTGGGCAGATGAAGCAGGAAGAGTTAGATAGATAGATAGATAGATAGATAGATAGATAGATAGATAGATAGATAGATAGATAGATAGATAGATAGATAGATAGATAGATAGATAGATAGATAGATAGATAGATAGATAGATAGATAGATAGATAGATAGATAGATAGATAGATAGATAGTACTTTTATTCGTATCAATTCTCATACACAAAAATCAGGCCTACCAAAGCCTCACCAAGGGCTTGAGTGGCAGCGCCTGGCAGACAGCGAATATTAGCAAAACAAAGAATAGAGATATTGCAACAAACTCGACAAGCAAACAAAAAAAAGAAAATTTAACAACTCAGAGAGACAGATATGGAGACATAACTATTACAACATCAAAAGGGATGAGAACAATATGGAATTAAGATAGTAACACTCGATTAAATAATTACGGGGTAGGAAGCAACGCAGAGACGTACCGCAAAATTTTTTTCAGGGTGTATTTTGTTCTCATGCGGAATACACTAGTTAAGTTACAAACGGGAAAATCGGGGGGACATAATTTTTCTATGTTTTCAAGAGCCGCTGTTTGTAATGTGTTTCTACTTGCTAAGTTGTATTATGTACTGCAGGCGATAGGAATTACTAGAGTTTCGGCACAAAAACTTCATAGGGTCTTTGCAGTTTTTATCTGGGGCTCCACTTGGGAGCGCATGAGCCGTTGCAACCTTTTTCATCAAGTTAGAAACGGGGGCTTGGGACTATCACATGTATTTTTCAAGCAGATTGTGACGAGATTTCTTTTCTTGCGTGAACAGGCTGACGTTTTTCTTCGAACTGTAATCCAAGTGCGGTAACAGGATTCCTTGTCAGACTACGTAATATCAACGTATTGTTTGAGGCCCGCAGTCTTATCTGGCTACCTACGAGAAGTTATATCTTCGGTGCAGATTCTTAGGTCAAGATTCTCCTATGAGTACCTAACGAGTATGACACGTAAACGTCTATACAAAGAGCTGCTTGATGTTTTTTTGCCGATCCCTGTGTACCGTGGCTTGTACCAGTTGTGCCCTGAGCGAGACGTCCTCAAGCGTATTAAGCGAATGCCGGTGAAAGCTTCAATGAAATCTTTCTTTTTGCAACTGCATGCCGGCACACTATCCGTGAAGCCATGGTTACACAGCAAAGGCCTTTTTGTTCCATAGTCTGACAATTGCTCGATTTGTAGAAAACCGGAAACAATTGAACATATTTTTCCTGACTGCCATGACGCGATGTTCCTATGGGATGTACTTCGAAGGACCTTAAAAAAAGACCTGACTTTAAGCCCTTTTCGAATTCGGTACTTACCGTGTGCTGAACCAGAAGGAGTACCCAGTGATATGTTCATGGTCATGTGCATACGCAGTATCTGGCGATCAAGAATTGACGTCAGACATGCACATTTGTATCCCCAATCGGCAAGACATTATATCGTAGAAGCTGTCATTTATATTAGGGATGTTTATAGGTCCATAAATGATCCTCCGGAGTGGATTACTGTTATTGATGAATCAGGCAAAATAACCCATTTTAAAGCATACGAACTAGCCGAATGTCTGGGGATTTGATGTATTTTTGTTTGCTATTATGTTTGTACAATGTTCGTCACAGGGTAAAAAGAAAAAAAAAGCGTGGCCTAATGGATAAGGCGCCTGACTTTGGATCAGGAGATTGCAGGTGCGAGTCCTGTCGCGGACGTCCTCTGAAGACTTTTTAGTTACACCTTGAAGAATACGTATTAAACATTTCTGCACGACAGAGGCGCACCTGTCCGCGTGGCCTAATGGATAAGGTGTCTGACTTCGGATCAGAAGACTGCAGGTGCGAGTCCTGTCGCGGACTTTCTCTGAGTATTTTTTATTTACACATTGAAGAATACGTATTAAACTGTTGTGCACCTCCGCGGCGCACTTGTCCGCGTGGCCTAATGAATAAGGCGTCTGACTTCGGATCGGAAAATTGCAGGTTGGGAGTGCTGTCGCGGGCGTTCTCTGAATATCTTTATTTACACCTTGAAGAATACGTATTAAACTGTTGTGCACCACCGAGGCGGACTTGACCGCGTGGCCTTGGATTCTACTTCCGGCTACCGTACGGTACGGTCGCAGAATGTCTTGCTCCATTGGGGCGGTTGAAGCGGCCCAGCAGGGCCCTGGAATCAGGTTTGCGGAGTCGACTACACAGGAATATCAGCTTGTTTTGCCTCATCTGACATCAGGTATGACGGTTTCTCAGACAGTGTTTTTGCACGGAGACTTAAAAGCAAGACCGTGTATCGCTTATAACATTTTTGCGATGCGCTTGCCAGAGTACAGCTTATGGCGGAAGTGCTGGTCCTTGGGGCCTATCAAATGAATCATGTGTGGGCGATAACCTTCAAGGATGACGACGCAAAGGAAAAGATACTTTCACTCGAGGCGTTCAGCGTCAAGGAGCTCCGGTGTGTAGTTATTGACCCGTGCAAACAGGATGTGCGGATGAAGCTTCACTGGCGCCTGCACACCACGCCCGATGACGAAGTTGGAACGGCTTTGGCACCTTTTGGCAAAGTTACTGAAATTTCCAAAGAGAAGTGGCGTGTCTCAGGCTGGTACGAGAAGGGCTCTCACACACGTTTGGTGTCCTTGCGTCTGAAGTCCGGTTTGTCGGTCGAAGACCTGCCGCACCAGTTGAACATAGGCGAAGACAACGCACTTGTATTCGTATCTGGTAGAGCGCCGCTCTGCCTCCGGTGCCACGGCACTGGTCACATACGGCGCGAGTGCCGGGTACCGTGCTGCGGTGCCTGTCGCCGCTATGTCCACGAGGAGACCCAGTGTGTACGCAGCTATGCGAATGTAACCGGAACAGTCGGAAGCGACAGTGTGCAAGAGCAACCTATGGACCAGGCCGACGCCGAAGAAGCTTCTGTGAGAAGTGGGCATCGGGCGAGCAGGCAAGAGAACCCGCCTGTAGCGTCTTCTGTAAAGGACAAAAAATTACAAGCGGAGGACGAAAAACAACAACCGGCTCACCCAAGAACACACGAAAGCACTCCCGAGATAGAAACAAATCTTGGAGGTGGCGCATCGACTTCGCAGAATGACTCGGAGAACGAGGCACTCCCGAGAAGTGAGAAAGAAAGTCAACCTGCAAGAGTTGTTACTAAGAGACCTCATGAGAAGTTGGCTAGCGACGAGGATTGCTCCGACCCAACGAGCGCTGTGGGACCACCGCCGCTGAAGTCAACGACCACTCGTAGGAGCAGCTTCAAGCCCAAGCCGACGGTCCCACCAGACCGGTTGCGAGCGCCGCGAATGCCTCCGCACTAGCGGGGGTACTTTTTTGTCTTCTTGTTGAACTGTATGTACGGGGACAATCATGTATACTTTGATTGAGTTGAGTGTCTTCAAGGTAGAAGCCGGGCTAATTACCAGTATGGACGAATCCACCTGCTGTGCACACTGACCAGTGATGTAAATCTCCCTCTCCTGTCTTTGCGTAGCGTATTAGGTATTGTGAAAAAAGAAATAAGTCAATGGACCCAAATCTTTCTGCACTTCGTATTACAACGTTGAATGTACGGGGATTGACAGCTAGACGACGGCAAGTGTAAGTTAGTCGCCTAATGCTCGATAATGACAGATATTTTGGCTATTCAGGAGACAAAAATTGAGAGTCAGGAAGCAATAGACCGGATGGTCGAAACCTTTAAAGCAAGATATAACGCTTGTGTGTGTCATGCTGCTGGTAAGTCTGGAGAGTCTGCCCTTTTTTGCGCAGTAGTATCGGAATATTAGAGGAAGCAGTCCTCACCAGTCAAAATGGTCGGCTAGCCCTGTGTGATTTTTCTTTTAACGAAGCTGAGTGGCGCCTTTTGTGCATCTACGCCCCCAATAGAGAGAGGGAGCGCAAGGGTTTCTTCGAGTATGTTGAACCGTATATGTCTTGTGAAAGGAAAGTTGTGCTTCTTGGTGATTTTGATTCTGTATGCTTCCCTGAGGAGACAGTGAAAAATGTGCCTATACAAGATGTGAGCGCCGATCTACTGAGCACAATTAGAAGAGAAAAATATACCTTTGATGTGGGGGCTGTACTCCGTCGTAATTGTGTGCAGTATACGCGTTTCCAAAGCGCGAGTCATGCCAGGTTAGATCGCGCATACATTTCAGCAAGCCTTGTGCAATTATGCTTCAAATACATGGTAAAGCATGTAAGCTTCAGTGACCATAGCCTGGTGATGTTTGAAATAGGCACAAAACGAAAAATTTCACAGTTTAGTTGGAATCTTTGGAAGCTTAACGAAACGTTGCTACATGAAACTTTTATGCGGGCAGTGACAGAAAGTTTGAAGCTGTTAACTCAGATAAGTCTGAGAGTTTTGGTGCGTTGTGGGAGCAACTTAAAATCTACGTTAAAATTACCGCAATTGATAGAGCATGCGCACTGCGGCACAAGTCTAAACAAGAAGAAAAATAACCGCGAATTACTTCGGACTAATTTTTAAATGCTCAAACCACAATATCTGGACTGTTCTGAATAGAGATTAAAGAAGTTAAAAGAAAGATGGAAGCCATGGAAGCTGAAAAATATAGAGGGGCCGTGATAACAGCGCGGGCTGAACGGCTTTGGCTGGAGAAACCCAAACCAAGCGTGCGCTGGGAGACGAAAGATGCTACGGCGCAAAGAACGAAATCAAAAGAATTTGCTATCGGGATGAAGTCCCTACTGATAAAAATGAGCTCCGGAAAGCATTTGCTGAAAGAGACACGGGTTCGCTGGGGTGTAAGACACCTGTACACGAAGGCTTCTTTACAGAATTTATGTCACTAATGCCGAGGATGGACGGTGATGCGAAAAAGAGACTTGAAGCTCCCATTAGTGTTAATGAAATCGAAACAGCAATAAAGGAGTTAAGTGTAGGAAAGTTGCCTGGGCCTGATGGCGTTGGCGCGTCATTCTACAAAGCTTTTAAACAGGAATTGGCTGAAATACTCTACCATGTTAATAATGAAGCGTATGACAGCCATGGAATGCTTCCATCTTTTAAAACAAGCCATATTGTTCTAATACCTAAAACAGATGACCCCTTGAAATTACCTTTAGAGGAAGCATACCGACCGATAAGTCTTGCAAATGTTGATTACAGGATATTCATGAAAGTGTTAGCTAAAAGACTGTAAAGTGTAATAACATTGGTAGTTGGTAAACACTAAACATATGGCATAAAAACGAGGACAATTTTTACGAATGTTCATACTGCTCGAAGTGTACTAAAGTGCTGTGATATGGTACGCCGGCGCGTGGCGGTGGTACAACTGGATCTTGAGAAAGCCTTTGATATGGTAGAACACAAGGCGATCTTTAGATTACTGGAATATACTAACGTTGGGTGGGGGGGGGGGGCAAAGTGGTCTTAGATGGGGTAAAAATTGCTCCCACTGATTGTACTACCAATTTAATCATTAATAACACATTAAGTGATCGACTATCAGTTGTAACTGGTGTGAAACAGGGAGATCCGATTTCAGCAGTATTATTTGCAATGTTCTTGGAACCTTTTTGTCTTAAAGTGCAAAACCACCAGAATATACGAGGTTTCCGTTTCTTCACACATGAAGTTAAAATCTCTTCTTACGCAGATGACATTGCAATTTTTTGTGGAGACAAAACAAGCATTAAAGAAGCCGTAAAAGATGCGAAAGAACTTTGTCGCTTTACTGGCAGTGCCATAAGCTGGCAGAAGTGTTTAGGTTTCTGGCACGGAGAATAGGAAGTTAAGCCAGAATACTATGAAAGCATAAAGTTCACATCTGTGCCATCCAGCCACCTTCGTGTTCCGCTTCAATATTATAAAGATGCAACGAGCCAGTGGGCAGCGCCAACTGAAAAAATGAAAGCACAGACATCAAAGTGAGGCAGACGAAGTATGTCTATTTTCACCCGTGCGGCGGTGTGTAACTTGTTTTTGGTAGCAAAAGTGTTTTATATGTTACAAGTTTTGTGTATGTCAAGGATTTGTGTGCAGGAATTGCACAGAATATTTGCTGTTTTGTTGTGGGCATCTGGTCGGGAAGGGATGAGTCGTGTAATCTTGTTTCATGCGGTGTGGAATGGAGGTGTAGGTTTATCTCATTTGTTCTTGAAACAGGTCATGTCGAGATTTGTGTTTTTCCGCGACCAAAGTGACGCGTTTTTGCGCACTGTTATTCAAGTGCGATTGTGTGATGCATTGCCTGATTTTAATGTTACGTCAGACACGCTTCGTAATGTAGCTGTGAAAGGATTTATGCGTGAAGTTGTGGATAGTGTCCATTTTCTCAGAGCGCATTTTTCAGTAGATTATCTTTCAGATGTTTCCAGAAAGAAGCTTTACAAGGACCTTATTTATGTCATGTGCCCTACACCTATTTATCCTTCAGCATGTCATTTAGGAAAAGAGCGGAATGTGCTGAAACGTGTAAAAGGTTTCCCTGTGAAAGCTTCTACCAAAACTTTCTTTATGTTACATTGCGGCACACTCCCAGACAAACCATGGCTCCAGGAAAAAGGTATCTTTTTGCCTGGGAGCGTATACTGCATAATTTGTAAAAAGGCAGAGACAATAGAGCACATTTTCTTGAATTGATGGGATTCCATATTCTTATGGGACATCCTACAGAAAACTCTCAAAAAAGATCTCCCATTCCCGCCTTTCGGGATAAGGTTTCTACCTGATGAGCAAACAGAGATGGTGCCGTATGACGTAATAATGTTGTGCATGAACAGTCTCTGGAGCACGCGAATGGTGGTCAGAAATACAGACCAGGTTGCACGACCAGCAAAAGAGTGCTTTGTTGAAAATATTGTACATGTACGTGACGCATATAGGTCTTTGTGTGAGCCCGCAGAATGGCTATGGATCTTTGACCGCCTCACGACAACAAAATACCTTTAAACAAGCTGTATAATGTGTAATATAGCCGGTGTTTTTACGCCTTTTTTTTCATTGTGAATGTGGTTTTCTTTGAATTTAGAATTGTGAATTGAGCCATTCCAGGTTTTTCGTATTGTATCGCTAACAGGTAATAAACAAAAAAGGACCACGTATTTTAATGGATATGGCGTCTGACTTCGGATCAGAAGATTGCTGGTTCGAGTCCTGTCACCGACGTTCTCTGAATATTTTTTATTTACACCTTGAAGAAAACGTATTAAACACTTGTGCATCACTGCGGCGTACTTGTCCGCGTGGCCTAATGGATAACACGTCCGACTTCGCATCAGAACAGTGTGCGGGTTCGAATATTGTCGCGGACGTTTCCACATATTTTTTATTTACACCTTGAAGAATACGTTTTAACTGTTGTGCACCACCCAGGCTCAGTTGTCCGCGTGGCCTAATGGATAAGGCGTCTACCTTCGGATCAGAAGATTGCAGGTTCGAGTCGTGTCGCAGACGTTCTCTGAATATTCTTATTTCACCTTGAAGAATAGGCATTAAACATTTGTGCAGGACCCAGGCACACTTGTCCGCGTAGCCATTCCAGTTCCGGCTTTCAAGCGAAGCGGTCGCGGGATGGCTTGCTCCCACAAAGCGGTTTCGGCGGCCCGTTCGGGCCGCGGTAACAGGTATTTTTTTGTACTGCTGGCGAAGATTATCAGGTTATTCTGCCCAATCTGCCATCCGGACGCATCTTCGCGAACACCGTTTTCATGCACGGCGACCCAAGAGCCCGGCCCTACCGTGTCGAAGACTACCGGAACACTTTGGGCCATCTATAGGTGCGCTCTCCGACGTTTTGGCGTTGGGGGCGTATGAGATGAACCACGTGTGGGCTGTAACAATGACGAGTGCTGACGCTGTTCAGAGATTGCTCTCCGCCGTCAACGTGAAGGTAAAGGATCGCCCATGTTTGCTCATCGATCCGAGCAACCGGGAGGTTCGCTTAAAGCTACACTGGTTGCTGCACGTCGTGTGACCGACGAAGACATTCGTGTGGCCCTGACGCGTGTTTCTATTTCCTCCCAAGCCCAGCACTCGATCGCTGCGCCGCCATGCGCCGCCCGCACGTACTACATCTCTAGGTACTTTTTCGCCGAAGCGCCATGGTACGCGCCCTAGATGTATTGGGTTTTGCGTCCCTGGCTGTGCCAGGGCGAGCGTTGCGTTCGGGCCAGCCCGCATTCGCAGAGTTTAGGCGGCGTAGGTAAATTTTAATTCTGAATGATTAAGCAATTGTATGCTTACCGAAAGAGAAAACCGTCCCTTCGTCCATCCCGTAATAAGACGACCGCTTTCGAGATAGCGCCCGCAGTAGCGAACGAATTTGCCTTTGCGCTGCCTTCCGCTTCAACGGCAACGAAGCGGCGAAAACACAGGGCAGGCGTTGCTCTCAGTTAACACCTCATTCTGCAAATATCGCAGATCACTTTGAAGTCAAGCGGACCCACGTCTCTTCAAGAATATGTAAGCGGCAAGAACACAGCGCGCGAAGCTATGAGCTGTTGGCACTGTTTTGTGGGCATCGCAGATCGCTTTCAAGCTGCGCCCCATGCGGTATTGACATAAGAAGCCGCCGCCTGAGTAAGTTCATCGCTCAATAATAGATAATTTTAGGGCGTCCAGTATCCCTGGGAGCGCGCGTGGTTTGCCGGGTGAACGGGGGCGTAAACGTCAGCGGCAAGATTCGTGGCGCCAGCTGTTGGTGCAAAGCTCAACCATACAAAACGGAGCCAATTGCTATGTTCTGATTAGCTGCTGGTGTAAATTTTGGACAGCGGCGTAATCGTGTGGACAATTATGTCACTGCCAAAAATTTTCACCAGCAGCGAAGCAGAATATAGTAGGTGAAAAGCGCTACAAAGCCTAAAATAGGATATAGTAGCTTACTGCAATTTTAGCTCTGTTTTTGTCTGGTTGAGCTCTACGCAACCAAGGCGGCGGCACCGTGCCGGCCGCTCACGTTGCTCCCGCCCATCCGGCAACCCACCCAAACCACCCCCATTTGCCGGAATACCGGACACACTAAAGGTCTCCAATGGTTTCACGCGGATGAATAAGGCGCTGAAGAGCCATAACGGCTTATAAAATGGTCGGAACGGTCATCAGCGCACCTCAGGCCTCCACCTGCAGTACTTTGCTTGCGTAATCAATGCTCCTTGCGCCGCCGTCGGCACCAGTTCGTGTCGCCACTGAGCTGTCGTTAGTAATGGCCTAATCAAGTTACATAACATTGGTGATGATAGCGGGCTGGGCGCAGATGAGCCAGTGGCACAATGCTTACGCTGCTTACGCATAGTCTAACTCCCAGAGGAGGTTCTGCGAGATTTTTTTTTGTACCTGGACGTTTAATATGCGTCGTGTATGGCGCCAGCGCATTGCTATTGTTACTTCTGGAAGAGAGATAGTGATCTCAATAAGGAAAGGAAGCTTGAGCGCAGCGATGATGTGGCTCGTGGTGCGAGAAACCCTCCATGCCCCACGATTATCCCAGCTTTTGTAGATCGAAGCGCCTCGCACACCATGACCAACCTCTTATCACATCCCTTTACCCCCTTATCCAAACTGAAAAATTTCGTCCAGTGTTGCGTCAGCTTCCGCACGCAACTCTTGTTTCGAAGCAGCCTAGGCGGCTTGTTTTCAAAAACCTACTTTCTCTTAGCGACAGATGGGTGAGCAGATTATGCGCCCAGGCATATCACCCTTGTCTTACCAAGTACCTACAAGGAACTAGGGCGCTCGCCATGGAGCTTTGGGGAAAAAGTACCTAGAAACGTCGAACACGCGAGCGGCGCATGGTGGCGCAGCGGTCTAGCGCTGAGCTTGGGCGTAAATAGAAACACGCGGCCCTGACACCCTACGGGAAAATGGTGGAGGTGACGCGCGAGAAGCGGCGGGTGCAAGGCGTCACTGAAAAGGGCTCGACGACTCGCTCAGTGGGACTGCAATTGTACGGCGACGTACAAGTCGATGACATTCCACATGAGCTCAAGATAGCCGGAGAGGTGACTCTCGTTGTTGTTCCAGGCCGCGCTCCGCTGTGTTTACGCTGTAAGAGCGCCGGTCACATACGTCGGGACTGCAAAGTGCCACGCTTCAGTCGTTGTCGCCGCTTCGGCCATGAGGACGCGAATTGCCCAAAGACGTACGCCAGCGTGACCGGACCAGTCCAGGCAAACGACGCATTGGACCACCTGATGGATGAGGCAGACTCAGAGGGAACAGCAGGAGTGGGCCGAAACCCGACTACCCAAGATGGTATGCCGAACACTCCACCGGACGCCCTCGTTGAAGCAGCAGGTAAGTCCGAAACTGGGCTTCTGCATGAAGTCGTGGAAGACCGGAGCAAAAAGGCGGCGTCAAGTAGTACCGGCCACACTTTTTCCGGCGGAGCTGTAGAGACTCCACCGAGGAAGGGCCGATGACAGGCATCGATAGCGACAGTGCCATTGTGACCGGAAAGCGTCCCCACGAAGCAGGCGAAAAGGAGAAGGGGCCCAGCGCCGTCGCAACGGACAAGCCGCCTGCGAAAACGACTCCCGCACGGCGTCTTCCCCTTCGGCTACGGCCGAACACTTCGACGGAGCGCAAGACGGCGGAAACGCCGCCTTTGCCGCCCTGAGGACTGCCATCGTGACAAGGCACCCAGAAAAAAAGCGCAGTAGTGAGGTTAGCGTCATGCCCCCGGGTTTTCACCGCCTCGCAATGATGTCCATGGATAGGTCAATTCTTGGGGCCACTTTAAACGTATACATGGGCTTGCCTCAAGGAGGAAGCAAAGTCAATTATACCGACTAGTTAGCGAATATGACCTAGACATTCTAGCAGCGCAGGAGACAAAAGTCGAGGGTGTCGACGAAACCGGGGGCATGGTGCTTCAATTCTTAGCGTGATACTGTGCTATAGTCAGCCATGCTGTGGGAACTTCTTCCGGTGGCGCTTTGTTTATCCGACATAGTCTTGGAGGAAAAATAGAAGCTTTGACGTCATGCCCGTCAGGTCGGCTTATTGTCTGTGATTTTTTATTATCGTCATTGGAATGGTGCATAATTTGTTTGTACGCGCCGACCATCACTGAGCAAAGACGAATATTTTTCGATAATCTAAATCTGTATACGCAATGCAATAGGCTCCTCATTATTGCCGATGATTCTGTGTTCCTTCAGCCCGTGACAAAACTAGCGCTCGACCGTATAAGGATGCAAGCCCCATTGCCCTAAGCGCTATAATAAGGGACGATGGCTTGGAAGACGTGGCTGATTGTCTCGGTGGTGGGAGGACTACACAGTACACCCAGTTTCAGGCAGCCAGCCACGCCCGTCTTGACAGAGTGTATGTGAGGCTTTGATTTGATACCCCTTTGTAAGGAGCACCATGTGAGCGCGATTACATTCTCTGATCACTGTTTGGTCAGCAGGGAAGAAAAAGGGTTTCGAGCGGCAACTATGGAAGTTAAATTCAAAATTACTAAGCGACGAAATGTTTATGGCGGTAGTAATCAAGCAATTCGAAGAAATGCATGCTGTTGGTAACACGACATCTGGGGAAAAATGGGAGAACTTCAAGCAGGTGGTTAAAATCAGGGCTTTAGAGCGCACGAGTGCTATGTGCAGAGAAAATGGAGCAGAAGAAAAACAGGTGTGCAGGAATTTAGAAAAATTTATCAGTGAGGAATGTAGGATGCCCGGCATGTTCATGGACGATATTTGCGCACTGAAGAATAACATAGAACAGTTCGATAGCGAAAGATACCGCGGTGCTCTGGTGCGAGCAAGGGCTGAAAGGCTGATAATGGGAGAAGCACCGTCAAAGAGACCGTTGGGCTCAGAAAAGTGACATGCGCCCCGCAATCAGATAGCGGAAATTCGCGGCAAAGTCAGCGACGCAGAAGATATCAAGCGCGCTTTCTTCGAGCACTACAGTGGTTGATTCTCCGACTGCTCAGGTGACATTGATCGTTTAAATACGGACTTTTTGTCGTTGATGCCAAGGCTAGATGACAGTACGAAAGAAATATTGGAAGAACCGATTTCAGAAGAGGAAGCGAAAAGTGCTATTGAAAGTATGCATCCGGGGAAGTCACCGGGCCCCTAAGGTCTAACTTCTGCCTTTTATAAAGGTTTCAAAGGGGCGACCTCACCAGCCTTAGCGGATGTATACAACGAAGCATTCGAGCTCAAAGTATTACCCCCGTCCTTCTCATCCTCCCACACTGTTCTTATACCTAAGTCAGAAAAATCCTGTTGTACTGCGAAGAGTAACTTCTTACCGCCCACTTTGTTTCACTAATGGAGATAATTGGGGGATAATGATGAAAATCTTAGCCAAGAGGTTGCAGAGTGTCATTTCGAAGCTCTTGGGACCGCATCAAACGTATGGCATTAGAGGCCGAACTATCTTCTCAAATATACACGTAGCACGCAGTATCCTCGAGTGTTCTAATGCAACGGGTGCACGAGTGGCAATGCTCCAAATTGATCTCAGAAAAGCGTTCGACCGGGTGCCTCATGACATTCTTTTGTGCATTCTAGATCATGTGAATTTGGGTAAAATAATTAGGGAGGGGGTTCCCATGGCCCACCGGGACTGCTGGACGCGGCTCGTTGTCAACAAGGTGGTCGGAGCGCGAATCCAAGTTAAGCGTTCGGTGCGTCAGGGTTGCCCTCTCTCGCCGCTGTTGTTTTGCTTGTATGCAGAGTCGTTTTGTTTGAGTGTCATGGAGAATGACTGTGTCCCAGGGTTTAAACTGCACGAGGTGGAAGTCCGCCTTTTGGCTTATGCAGACGATATTGTTGTGTTTTGCACTGATTTGGAATGTAACACAGGCTGTCAAATGTGTTAAAAGTTTTTGTGCTGTGAGCGGAAGCGCGGTAAACTGGGGTAAGTGCCTGGGATTCTGGCACGGGGATTGGCGGGGGGCCCCAGACACCTTTGCCAACATGAGTTTCGTTACGACTCCGGTGAAATACTTGGGTGTTCCCCTTCAGTGCTACAAAGACAGTGAATCTTACTGGAGGAGTGAAGTAGATAGGCTTCGGGACAGAGTAAACAAATGGAATGGCTGGAATTGGTCCATGTTTTCCAGAGCCACAATTTTGAACATATTTTTAGTGAGCAAACTTTGGTATATCCTCCATGTCTTGCATTGCTCAAGGGTACACATCCAGAAAAATTCGCCGTGTGTTTGCAGTGTTCGTGTGGGCATCGTCTTGGGAGAGATCAAGTCGCACCAATTTGTTTTTTGAGTTCGAAATAGAGGACTTGGATTGTCACATTTGTATTTCAGACAGGTAGTCAATCACTTTCTTTTTCTTCAGGGACGCAAAAAAACCCCGTTTTTATACACTGTCTGCCAAATTCGCCTGGGCAAACACCTGCCGAATATGGTTGCCTCAGCTGGCAGTTTGCCAGGCGGTGTTTATGGTTTTCTACGTTGAGTTGTGGTTTCATGCAGGTTTTTGTCAGCGCGTTTTTCGCTTGAGTATTTGAGTGAAGTTAACCGGAAAAAAACTGTGCAAGGACCTGGGTGATGTGGTTGTCCCCGGGTTCTAATATCGGTTTCTTTACAGTGCTGGCCATGGGCACAATATTCTAAAGCGCGTTAAGGCGATGCTATTACCGTCAGGCGCTAAGACGTTCTTTTTTAAATTGCACACCGGAACGCTGACTGTCAAACCGTGGCTGGCTGAAAGAGGTCATTTTGTTCCCTGGGACACTCATTGTACAATTTGCAGGCAGAAGGAGATAATTGAGCATGATTTTCTGCAATTCTGGGATGCTGTTTTCCTCGTGGATGTGCTCCCGCGCACAATCAAAAAATATTTCACCCCAGATGCGTATGGGGTTCGCTATTTGCCAATAGAAAGTGACGACGGTACCCCATTCGATATGATCATGCTTACAGCCCTGCATAGCATTTGGAAACGCAGAATGGCAGTAAGGCACACCGATCTCTATGAAAGAGATGCTCGCCAGTATTTTAAAGTGAGCATAAGGAACTTTGTAGAGGAAAAAAAGTTGCTGGAGTGCATCCCAGAGTAGTTGCCATGTGTGGAATTAGTATTGGAGATAAGAGAATTTTAGCACATGCGCGGCCACCCAAGTTCAGCGGTCGTTTTTAACATATTCAGAGCGTGTGTTGTGATTATCTGTGAATTTGTACGTTTTTTATCTGGGCCAAAGACCGACAATAAATAAAAAAAGTCCGCATGGCCTAATGGATAAGGCGTCTGACTTCGGATCAGAAGATTGCAGGTTCGAGTCCTGTCGCGGACGTTCTCTGAATAGTTTTTATTTACTCCTTGAAGAATACGTAATAAACATTTGTGCACCACCGAGGAGCCCTTGTCCACGTGGTCTAATGGTTAAGGCGTCGTAAGCTGTTGCCGGAGGTGGTGGCCCTCGGGCCTATCAGATGAACCATGTCTGGGTTATAAACTTCAAGGACGAAGTAGGCAAAAGGAAGCTGCTGTCGGCGAAGGCCTTCAGCGTGAAGGAACTCTGCTGCGTCGCCATTGACCCCTGCAACCAGGAATCAGAATGAAGCTGTTCTGGCTGCTTCACACGACCCCCGACGAGGACGTCAGAGAAGCCTTGGCGACATTCGGTATGGTATCCGAAATTTCCAGGGAGCGGTGGCAAGTACCAGGGAGCGGCGACAAAGGTTCTCACACGCGGCTGGTCTCGCTACGCTTGAAGGCTGGTAGGACCATGGAAGACATCCCGCATCAGCTACGAGTATCAGAGGACCATGCGCTCGTGATCGTGCAAGGCAGAACTCTGCCTCCAATGCCGCGGCACCGGCCATATACGGCGCGAGTGCCGTGTGCCACGCTGTGGCCTCTGTCGTCGTTTCGGACACGAGGAGACCCAATGCGTGAGAAGCTACTCTGACGTGACCGCGTCTGGCCGAAGGAACGCATTAGACGAGCACTTGATGGATCAAGCGGGTGCGGAAGAGACTGCTGGAGTGGGCGGAGACCCACGAAGCGCGCAAGAAAAGCCAGTGGTCATAGTGTCGCGAAAAGAGTATACCGCGGGCCTCTTTGGTTTTTTTCCGTGAATTTTGTGGGCTCCACGACACGGAGGGAAACTTTTGTGCACAAATAAACGCGACGGCGCCGCGGGCACGTGCTGCTGCCGTCGCCGCGCCCGACATCACACGTGCACATGACGCGTCCTCTTCCCACACTCTGCTGTCAAAAGCTGATTAGTTATGGTGAGAGTGCTTTTGTAGACGGAGTGTTGACGCGACTATTTCTCTGACTCTGAACTCTGACGCTTACTGGATGATGTCGGCCTGCCTGATCGGTCGGCGTAATGCAATAACTCATTGGTGCAGAAGCCTGCGCCTCCCACCAGTCCGCGGGTCCCTTGGATGCTGGAGAAACTTATTTAAGGAATAGTTTGGGGTAGTCTTGAGCAGTCAGCAAGTGACGGCGCAACTTCACCAGGGGAGACCAGGCCCGTCAGGCAGGCCAACGACAACGGATAAAAAGAATAAAATTATGGGGTTTAACGTGCCAAAACCACTTTCTGATAATGAGGCACGCCGTAGTGGAGGACTCCGGAAATTTCGACCACCCGGGGATCTTTAACGTGCACCTAATCTAAGTACACGGGTGTTTTCGCATTTCGCCTCCATCGAAATGCGGCCGCCATGGCCGGGATTCGATCCCGCGACCTCGTGCTCAGCAGCCTAACACCATAGCCACTGAGCAACCACGGCGGCTGACAACGGGTATGACATCGTTCTGTGTGTAGATATTTTTGTACAGTGAAAACTTAAGGTAAAATACCAAATGAATAAACCTAGTTGTTAGAATACTACCTCTCTTCGTCGTACCTGTGGATTTGGACTTGCCCCTGCCAGAGCTCATCCCCCTTCATCTTCCGTCTCCCTGGTGAGCTGGTGCGTCGGATATCTAACGGCTGCGTCACTTCGCTACAATGGCAAGCGTCAAGTACCAACCCAGCAAGGGCTGTAGCGAGGCCGGGGTGAAGAATGAAGTGCAAGGTGAACAGCCTGCAGCAAATTCTACAGTGTGTGAAAGTGGGGGCAACGCGGTGGATGCCGAGGGCGTTCTGTGACAGGGTAACTCTGGCGTTGCCTTCATCAAAGAATCCTGCGAGAAAATGGACCAGGCGGGCGCCGTTTCAAAGAGACCTCGCGAAATCCCCGACGAACATGGGAGGCTTGAGGAAAACGACGGCGTCAGCAGCGAAGGGCCACCCACGAAGGCTTCCTCTTTCCGGCGGTGTATGCTCAAGCCCAAGCCGAACGTCCCGCTTGAGAGGAAGCAGACGCCACAAGTTCCACCTGAGGGCAGCCGACGACGACCATTCCGCCAGGTGATCGGCAGACGCCGACTGATCCGCCAGATAAGCGGACGACGCGGACAGTTCCACCAGTGAGCTGACGACGCCGACAGTTCCCCCGCGGTAGCGGGGTGCTGTTCGGTCGAAGGCTTAGCAGCGACTAGGTGCTGCGGAACCTTTCAAGCAAATGATGAGTAGCGCAGTGGGAAACGTCATGGCTTCGCCGCATGAGATGGAGCTTATGATAGTGCAGAATTTTTCGGTAAAGCGTCACGGACTTTGATTTCAGAAATGTATTGCAGGTTGCGCTTGCTCTTTTCTTTCAATGACAAATAATCATTGAATAGCAATATGTATTGGTACGCTTAACGTACGTACGCGGGTTAACGGCTAGAGGGCGACAAGCACAATTAAGTCGCCTGATGCTGGAAAATGACATAGACATTCTTGCTGTTCAAGAAACTAAAATTGAAAGCGAAGAGCAAACGGACAAAATGGTAGAGGTTTTTAAATCGCGTTACATCATTTGTGTTTGTCATGGAGTAGGTAAGGCTGGTCGCTATTTTTTATTTTTACTTAATTCAGTTGGTATTGTTGCGCAAAGTGCAATGTTGGCCCAAGATGGGCGATTGGTCCTATGTGATTTCTCTTTGAATGATGTTGATTGGCGAATTGTCTGTGTGTACGCTCAAAACAAAATTGTTGATAGGAAAGATTTTTTTTAACTATGTTGAGTCACACCTGGCGCGTGAAAGAAACGTTGTTCTCCTTGGAGACTTCAATTCTGCTTGCACGTCCGAAGATAGGGTGCCCAGTACAATAATACGTGATACAAGTGCGCATCAACTCTGTGTAATCGGGCCAGACTATGATTTAGAAGACGTTGGAAGCATTTTAAGCGTCAACAGTGTTCTCTTTACTCAATTTCAAGGGTAGAGTCACGCTCGACTTGATCGTTTGTACGTATCAGAAAACCTAGCGCGAACGGTCACTAGCTACGCAGTAAAGCACGTGAGCTGCAGTGACCACAGCCTGGTAACGTGTACATTGGGCATGAAGCATAGAGGATCTGAGTGGGAACTGGGAGCTGTGAAAAATAAATGAAATGATCTTAAACGATGAGTGGTTTGTAAAAACTTTAAAAGGAAAAAAATTGACGGAATGCAAATAGATGCGACATCAAATTGGGCTGAGCTATGGGAGCAGTTTAAAATTGAAGTGAAAATAAATGCGACCGAGAGGGTTTGTGTGACACGTCATCAAGCTTAACAAAGAGAGCTCGATTATTTTCTAAACGTGGAGTGCACAATACCGGGATTGTTTTCGAAACAAATTAGAAAAACTAAACGCGAACTTGAAAGGGTGGATGCTGAAAGTTATGAATGAGCTGCGATAAGAGCACGAGCCCAGTGAATGTGGCTGGGAGAGGCGTCAACTAAACAGGCGCTCAGTAACGAAAAGGTTTATGCCTGCAAGAAAATAAATAAACCAAGTTGTTTTAACAACACAATGTCCAAAGACCAAGAAGTAATTGAAGAAGCTTTCGTTGAACGCTACCGAGCGTTGCTGGATAGCCAGGTGTCTGTAACAGACGAGTTTGTAAACACCTTTCTGTTGCTTCTGCCGAAATTACAAGATGAAATAAAAGAGGGACTCGAGAGATCAATCTCTGCCAACGAAATTAAAGAAGCCATCGAAGACTTGGGTAAAGGAAAGGCGCCTAGACCAGACGTCCTAGGAGCACCTTTATACAAAACTTTCAAGGCAGAAATAAGCGAGGTATTGCACTGTGTAATATCAGAAGCTCATGAAACTAAGCTCTTGCCGCCATCATTCAGGAAAAGTCATGTCGTGCTTATACCGAAATCTACCGATACGGTAAAGCTGTAACCTGTCACTGCATACAGGCCCATAAGTCTCACGAATGTGGATTATAAAATCTACATGAAGGTGCTCGGAAAAAGGCTGCAGTCAGTTATTAAGTCCATACTATGCCCCCACCAAACATGCGGTATAAGAAAGAGACCAATATTTTCGAATATTCGCGTCGCTAGAAGCATATTGGATTGCTGTGACGTGAACCTCGAATGTGTAGCAGTGGTTCAGTTAGACCTAGAAAAAGCTTTTGAAAAGGTTGCTCACAGCATACTTCTTGTCTTGTTAAAACACATAATAGTAGGTAAAGTGATTAGGAGGGAGTTACCATGGCTTATGAGAACTGTTCTGCTCCCCTTATAATCAACAAAAAACTCAGTGAATATATACTAGTATTACGCAGTGTGCGCCAGGCGTGCCCTTTGTCGCCCTTAGTTTTCGCGATTTTTGTTGAACCTTTCTCTTTGATGGTACGAGAAAACGAAAACATTCGCGGTTACCGTCTTTTACCTCAGGAAGTAAAAATACTAGCTTACGCAGATGACATCGCACTTATTTGCATTGACCAAGAGAGCATTCGGGAGGCAGTCAAGGATGCAAGAATGTTTTGCAGTCTCACTGCGAGTGCCGTAAGCTGACAAGAAAGCTTAGGCTTCTGGCACAGTGAACGGGACAGCCGGCCTGCAGTGTTCGAAACAGTACCGTTCACAGATACTCCAAATAGTTATCGTGCTGTTCCTTTGGAATACTATCGTGATGCCACGATGCAATGGACCGAACGAACTGAGCGGGCTAAAGCACAAACAACGAAGTGGGGAGGCAAGAATCACTCAATACTCGCGAGCGCCAACGCCTGCAATTTGTTTCTTCTCGCCAAAGTGTTTTATACGCTGCAAGTTTTATGTATATCCCGAGTGTGTGTACAGAAGTTGCACAGGGTTTTTGCTATGTTCGTGTGGCGATCAGGATGGGAGCGCACGAGTCGTCTAAATCTGTTTCATGCTGTGCAGAAAGGAGGGTTGGGCTTGTCGCATTTATTTTTGAAACAGGTAGTGTCGCGTTTCATGTTCTTGCGGGACGTAAGCGATTGTTTTTTTTTTTGCGGCGCGTAGTAGAGACGCCATTAGGTGACGCACTGCCAGAATATGTAGTGACCTCATATGGCATACCTCAAGTAGTTGTCCGAGGTTTTTTGTTTGAAGTAATACGTTCTTTCCGTTTCGTAAACGCACACCTTTCTTTGGAATACCTGAATACTGTCGCAAGAAAGCGATTATACCGAGATTGAGTCGATATCATGTGTCCAGCACCAATATACCGTGTAATATATGCACTGGGGCGTGAACAGAATGTGTTAAAGCGAGTTAAAAAATGCCCGTAAGAGCAACAACAAAATTGTTTTCTTTCATGCTGCACACTGGCACTCTTCCTGTCAAGCCATGGCTGCAGGAAAAGGGGATCTTTGTACCCTGGAGTGTTAATTGCCACATCTGGAAGAAACCCGAGTCAATGGAGCACATATTTCTGGAGTGCAGGGACTCAGTCTTCCTTTGGTACATCCTACAAACCACTATAAAGAAAGAATTTGCATTGACACCTTTTAGAATCCGGTTTTTAGCTATTGATGGAGACATAAAGCGTGCCATGCGATATGATGATGTTACTGTGCTTGCACAGCGTGTGGAAAACACGAATGGCGGTGCGTAATGAGGATGTTGACGCAAAACCGGCCAGAGAAAATGTATTGTACATTCGCCAAGTGTATAAAGCGCTCAGCGAACCACCACAGTGGCTACCAACATTTGAACAACTTGCAAACATTAAGCAGTTTTAAACTAAAATTAACCGACAAGGTACACCCGCACATTGAATTGTCTTTTTTGTTCTGCAATCGCAGCGGAGAATCGCTGTCAATCGTGTACTTGTTATGAAACCGGCAATAAAAAGAAAAATCCTCGTGGCCTATTGGATAAGCCGTATGACTTTGGATCAGAAGATTGGAGGTTTGAGTCCTGTCGCGGACGTTCTCTGAATATTTCTTTATTTAAATCTTGTAGAATACGTATTAAACTGTTGTTCAGCACCGAGGCGCACTTGTCCGCTTGGCCTCTTTCTACTTCCGGCTCCCGAGCTAAACGGATGGTAGGATCATGGGCTCCAATGGAGCGGCATATGCAGCTGTTAGCCACGGCAACAGGCTTTCGACGGAGGAAGATAAGGATTTCCAGATTATTTTGCCTCGGCTACCAACAGGACGCATCGTGTTAAGCACAGTTTTTGTGTACGGCGACACTCGTTTTCGCCCGTTTCGCGTAGAGGATTTTCGGGACGCGCTTCAAGCTCTTGGTATGCTCTCTGGTGTCGTCGCCCTAGGAGCGTACCATCCACGTATGGGTGGTAACGATGAAGACAGCCGAGGCGGCCCAATAGCTGGCTGCACTGAAGGAGCTTCAGGTCAAGGGGCGTCGCTGCCTGGTCATCGACCCTAAAGAACAGCACGTGAAGGTTCGTCTGCACTGGCTTCTTCATGAGGTGGATGACGAAGACGTAAAGACTGCGCTGGCTTCCTTTTGCGAAGTGACGGAAGTAACCCGGGAGCGCTGGCGAGTGGATGGCGTTTACGACAAGGGCTCTACGACCCGAGTAGTGCTGCTGCAGCTGAAGGCTGGAATGCAGTTGACGACCAGCCCCACCAGATCCGCGTCGCCGGCGAGCAAGCGCTGGTGGTAGCCCCAGGTCACCCGGTGCAGTGCCTGAACTGCCGGGGCTCTGGTCACGTTCGTCGAGAAAGTAAGGTTCCCCGTTGCTCCCGGTGCAGGCTTTTTGGACACAACGACGCAGACTGTGTACGTTCACACGCAGTAGCCGCGCGGTCGGCGGAGAGCGAGCCGTTGACATCAGACCACATGACGGACGTGACTGAGGCCGAGGAAGCGGCCAAAGGAGCTGGAAACGACAATGCGGCGGCAGAACCGAGCGTCACGACGACGCCGACTAAAGCCGGACCGAATCATTTCCCTCTTCCCGACGAGCCAGAAACCAAACTATACACTGTGAAGGCTGCCCAGAAAGAAAATGAGAGCCACCAGCCGGCTACTGATACTACGGAGGCAGCAGAAAAGGACAACGCGACCCCTGCTAGCGCCCGCGTCGAAAGCGTCTCGGCACCGGTGAAGAGGTTCCTGCAGCAGGAGGAGAAAGTCGACGGAAAGGCCGCTAAGGCCGCCCGCTAAGACGCTTCCAGGAAGGCGCTCCACCCTCAAGCCTAAGCCGAACCTGGAGGCCGACTGTAGGCTTGCAGCGAAGCCGAACAGAGACGAACTCGGGTCACGGCCACCGGATGGCCATCGAGGCGTCTAGCAGTCAGCTAGGCGTTAAGGTGAGCACCATGCTCCGGGCCTTCTCCCCTCCTCTTTAAATCAGTAATGGCTACCAGCCCGTCGCTTAGCCTAAGCACGCTAAGCGTTCGAGGTCTGGCTGCCAAAAGGAAATAGATTCAGGTGTATAGACTACTAGTGGACCAGGACCTCGACGTTTTAGCAGTGCAAGAAACCAAGGTAGACGGCGAGGAGGAGACCAGGAGCATGGTGCAGACTATGCTCCTGGTCTGTAGCGTGGCTCACTACTATGTTGTTGTGAGCCACTCCTTAGCGACTTCAGCGGGGTGTGTGCTGTTCGTGAGGAAGCTCCCTGGTCTTGTCAAAGAGGGTTACTTTTCCTGCACTTCGACCCGCCGTGGTTGCTCAGTGGCTATAGTGTTGGGCTGCTGAGCACGAGGTCGCGGGATCGAATCCCGGCCACGGCGGCCGCATTTCGATGGGGGCGAGATGCGAAAACACCCGTGTGCTTAGATTTAGGTGCACGTTAAAGAACCCCAGGTGGTCAAAATTTCCGGAGTCCTCCACTACGGCGTGCCTCATAATCAGAAAGTGGTTTTGGCACGTAAAACCCCAAATATTATTATTATTCCTGCACTTCCGGTCGAATTGTCTTTTGTGACTTCAGCTATTGTCATGGCCAATGGCGCGTGTTGTACATTTATGCAGCTAATACGGTGCAAGAGAGGGCAACTTTCTTTTTGAACCTAAACATCACTTCTCTGTACAAAAAACGATAGCATGTGTTGGCGATTTCTATTGCGTATTGAACGCCAAGGATAGGTCTACGTGACGCGTAGTTTATGACAAAAGCAGTGACATCCTGGCGAAGATAATGCACGAATTCGAATTAGAAGATATGGCTGACTGTTTTAGGGCTGACCGTGATGTGATGTATACTCACTTTCAGGGCACAAGTCACGCACGATTAGACCGTATTTGTCTTTCATATGATTTAGTAGAAAAACGCCAGTGCTATACTGTTACCGCCAAATCATATTCTGACCACTGCCTAGTAAAATGCAGGGTGGGCTGCAATAAAGAACGAAACAAGTGCGTCTGGGAACTCTGCAAATTGAATGCAGAACTGCTACGGGATGAAACCTTTAACGAAAAAGCAGTGGCTGCTCTGAGTTCTTTTGGAACAGACAGTTCTATGAAGCTTGGTGAGGAATGGGAGTTGGTGAAACAGACCATCAAAATGAAGGCAATAGAAAGAAGTAGCGTACTCAGATATGAAGAAAAGGCCACAGAAAAGGGTTTAAGAACATCATTGGAAAAATTTGCGAAGCTCGAATGCATGCAACCGGGCCTCTATCAAGAAGATATGCGCGCTCTTATGCGATAGGGCGAGCACAGCGACGCTCGTGTTCGTCCTTTTCGCGTCGAGGATTTTCGGGATGCGCTTCAAGCTCTTGGTATGCTTTCTGGCATCGTCGCCCTTGGAGCATAACATTTCAACCATGTATGGGCCGTAACGATGAAGGCACCCGAGGCTGCTCAAAAGCTGGCGGCACTAAAGGAGCTGCAGGTGAAGGGGCGTCGCTGCTTGGTCACCGACTCCAAGGAACAAGTGAAGCTTCGTATCCACTGTCTTCTGCATGGGGTGGATGACGAAGACGTGAAGGCCGCGCTGGCCTCCTTTGGCAAAGTGACGGAGGTGAGCCGCGAGCGCTGGCGAGCGAATGGCGTTTCCGACAAGGGCTCGACAACTCGAGCAGCGCTGTTGCAGCTGAAGACTGGGCTGAAAGTTGACGATCTGCCCCACCAGATCCGCGTAGCCGGCGAGCTTGCGCTTGTGGTAGCCCCAGGTCACCCCATGCAGTGCCTGCGCTGCCGGGGCTCTGCTCATGTTCGTCGAGAATATAAGGTTCCCCGTTGCTCTAGGTGCAGGCTTTTCGGACACAATGACGCGGACTGTGTACGTTCATACGCAGTAGCCGCGGGGTCGGCGGAGAGCGAACCATTGACATCAGACCACAATATGGACGTGACCGAGGCCAAGGAAGCGGCCAAGGGAGCTGGAAACAGCAACGTGGCGCGAGAAACGAGCGGGGTGACGGTGGCGACTGAAGGAGGACGCAACGACGGCCCTCCCCCAAACGAGCCAGCAGTTACATTGGAGAGTGTGAGGACGGCCCAGCCAGAAAATGAGAGCCGCCAGCCTGCTACAGATGCTACGCAGGCAGAGGAAGGGAATGAGACCCCAGTTGGCGCCCGCGTCCAAGGCGTATCGGCACCGGTCAAGAGGTCCCTGCAGCCGGAGGAGAAAATCGACGGAAAGGCCTGTGGTAGCTCCGAGGCACCGCCCGCTAAGAAGTTTCCCGGAAGGCGTTCCACCCTCAAGCCTAAGCCGAACCTAGAGGCTGACCGTAGGGTCACCGCGAAGTCGACCAAAGGTGAACTCGGATGATGGCCACCGGCTGGCCACGGAGGCGTCTAGGGGACAGCTAGCCGTTAAGGAGAGCACCATGCTCCGAGCCTTCTGCCCTCCGGTTTACATCAGTAATGGCTACCCGTCGCTTAGCCTCGGCACAATAACGTTCGAGGTTTGGCCGCCAATAGGAGACAGAGTCAGGTTTACAGACTACTAGTGCACCACGACCTCGACGTTTTAGCCGTGCAAGAAACAAAGGTAGACGGCGAGGAGGAGACCGGAAGCATGGTGCAAGTGTTCACGTATAACTGCAATACGCTAGTGAGCCACGCCTTAGGGACCTCGGCAGGGTGTGTGCTGTTCGTGAGGAAGCTCCCTGGTCTTGTCATAGAGGGTTACTTCTCGTGCACTTCTGGTCGACTTGTCTTTTGTGACTAGAGCTATTCTAATGGTCAATAGCGCGTGTATCGCATTTATGCGCCTAATAGTGTGCAGGAGAGGGGTAATTTCTTTTTGAGTGTAAAGCTTCATTTCCATGTGCACAAAATGATAGCCTGTTTAGGCGACTTCAACTGCGTATTGAACGCTGAGGATAAGTCTACGCGTCGCGTGGTTTGCGACAAAAGTAGTGATATCCTGGCGCAGATTACACATGAATTCGAATTAAAAGATTTAAAAGAAAGTGTTTAAAAAAGAAATTGTTTTCGGGCTCAAGGAGACGTGATGTACACTCGCTTTCAGGGCACAAGTCACGCACGCTTAGACCGTATCTATCTTTCATATGATTTAGTTGAAAAATGCCAGTGCTATGCAGTTACTGCCATATCATCTTTGGACCACTGCCTGGTAAACTGCAGGGTAGGCAGCAAGAAAGAACGAAATAAATTCGTCAGGGACCTGTGGAAAATGAATGCTGAGCTGCTACGGTATAAATTTTTTAACGAAAAAGTAGTGGCTGCTCTGAATTCATTTGCAGAAGACATTTCTATAAAGTTTGGCGTGGAATGGGAGTTGTTGAAGCAAACCATTAAAATGTAAGCAACTGAAAGAACTAGCGAACTGCCTTATGAAGAAAAGGCCAGAGCAAAGGATTCAAAAACATTGCTGGAAAAAATTTGAAGTGTTCGACGAAGAGCGCTATCGAGGCGCGCTCGTTCGCGCGAGAGCGGTAAGACTAACATGCGGGGAAACGTCAAAGAAAAGAGCACTGGGACTAGAAAAAAGAACATTCCAGACGTAAGCAGAATGAGACCATAGAATATGAAGGGCTTGTATTAACCGATAGCAATCACATAGGGCGTGCGATCTTTGAACATTACCAAAAGCTTTTTGCATTCAGGCACGTCAACATGCATGTTTTAAGCATCTATTTTTGCAGCGAATGCCACAGCTGTCGAGCGAAGATAAAGAAACGTTAGAACGACCAATAACAGAACATGAAGTCATGAAGGCCATCGAAGACCTGAACCCTGGCAAGTAACCAGGTCCAGACGGTCTTTGTGCCGCTTGGTACAAATCGTTTAAAGGCCACCATGCGCCTATCTTAACCGCCGCAGTTTTCAATGAAGCCTGCGAACTGAAAATATTTCCGCCATCCTTTGGCCAGTCGCATACAGTACTAATCGGAGTACTAAGACTACTAAGACTAAGTACTAAGAGACCGAAAAGCTCAAACAACTTTCCTCCTACAGACCCATAGCGCTTACTAAGTGCGACTACACATTATTGTTGAAGGTGCTGGCACGGCATGTGCAATCAGTTATTACGGAAGTAGTCGGCCTACACCAGATGTGTAGCATTCGCGGCAGAACCATTTTTACTAACATTCATAAGATGAAGTGTGTGCTGGAGTGTTGTGACGCCATGTGTGATGCAGTAGCGATCCTCCAGCTTGACTTGGAGAAAGCGTTTGATTGCGTTTCTCACAAGATATTGCTCACCATTCTCGAACGCGTTAATTTTGGCCACATAATCACTGAGGGGGTGACAATGGCGTACCGGAGCTGCTATACCAGACTTATAACTAATCAGAGGTTGGGGGCCCCCATTAACGTGAAGCGCTCCGTTCGCCAGGGTTGTCCACTCAGTCCACCCGTGTTTTGTGTCTACAAAGAAACGCTGTCAGGCCATCATCTAAAATGAATGTATTAAGGGGTTTTGTCTTCAGTCAGCAGAGGTGAAGCTATTGGCATATGCTGACGATGATGCTGTGTGCTGTAAAGATAAGGAAAGTGTATTGAATACTGTTAGTATCGTCAGAAAATTTGGTAACATCACTAACAGCTACGTTAACTGGCAGAAATGTTTGGGGTTCTGGCATGGAAGATGCCCGTCTACACCAGACAAATTTTCGAACGTAAACTGGGTCACCACGCCAGTTAAGTACCTTGGCGCACCCCTTGATGCCTACAAGGACAGTAGCGAATACTGGAAGGAGCAAACAAAAGAAGTAAAAGAAAAAGCCGACCGATAGAACGCCGGTCACTTGTCAATGTTCGCAAGAGCTACAGCGTGCAACATGTTTCTCGTGACAAAGATCTGGTACGTTATGCAGGTCCTACAGTGCTCACGGAATAATGTGCAGAAACTGCACCGCGTGTTCGCTGTATTCGTGTGGGAATCGAGCTGGGAGCGATGCAGCAGAGATAATCTCTTCCGGCGTGTGAAGGATGACGGTCTGGGTTTGGCGCACCTCTTCGTGTGTCAACTGGTGAACAGGTTGTTCTTTTTTCGAGACACAAACGACCCATTTCTGCGCACCGTGATCCAAATGAGGCTGTCAAGATCACTTCCCGAATTCATTGTAGGTACCGAAATAATGCCAGGAGCAGTCCGTGGTTTCTTTCGGGAAATAGTTTAGAGTGTTTCCTTTTTCCGCGTTCTCTTTTCGAATGCATATTTGTGGAGTGCAAAACGGAAAACGCTCTATCGGGATTTGTGTAACAATGCCTTGCTTGTACCCATGTACAGAGCCGTGTACTGTGGATGCCCAGGCCTAGACGTGCTGAAAAGAGTGAAGATGATGTCAGTTGAACCAGCCACGAAATTATTTTTTTGATTACATATCGGCACTTTACCTGTTACAATCTTCCTGGAACAACGTCGGTTCTACATGCCATGGAACGCATTGCCTTATTTGTAAAAAACTGGAAACTTTAGATCATGTCTTCATCCATTGTTGGGAAGGTCTTTTTTTTCTTGGATGTGTTGCAAAGAACTCTTAAAAAGGAGTTAACGATAGATCCCCACGGAATCAGGTTTCTACCAGTAAATGACGAGGAAGGTTTACCGTACGACGTCATCATGCTTACGGGCCTCCACTGTTTGTGGCGCGCAAGAATGGCGGGCTACCATTGTGATCCGGATGCCCGACCGGCACGTGTTTACTTCCGGGAATGCATGCAGCGGTATGTGGAAGTACAGAAGTTGCAACAGCCTGTTCCTGAATGGCTGCACAGGGTTGAACCTCTGACAGCTCTCAAGGAATTTTAATGAGACCATGTCATGCTACGGTAGCGGACGGCAACGCATGTGTATAGTGCTGTTTATTGTTCGGTTTTTGTATTGATTCCCTTTTTGTTTGGTCTCCTTGTATATTTTTTGTTGTATATATCTAACGAATGTGTGTTGTTGTGATATGTCGAGGTCTGGCAAAAAAAAAAGTCCATGTGGCCTAATAGATAAGGCATCTGACTTAGGATCAGAAGATTGCTGGTTCGAGTCCTGTCGCGGACGTTCTTTGAATATATTTATTTACACCTTCAAGAATACGTATGAACATTTGTGCACCGCCGAGGCGCACTTGTCCGCGTGGCCTAACAAACTGCCTATTGTGCAAGAAACCAGAGACAATCGAACACACGTTTTTTGATTGTTTGGATCCAGTGTTCTTTTTTGGATGTTTTCCAACGAACCTTGAAGAAAGAGTGACCGATAACACCACCGGAATTCCATATCTCTCAGTACACAATCGAAACAACTTCCCCTATGGCATGATCATGATACGGGGGCTACATAGCCTTTCGATCACAAGAATGGCAATGAGGCATGCGGACCCCAAAGCAAAGTCAGCCAGAGAAATCTTTATAGAGAGCATAAGCTACATGCGCTAGGTATATCGTAGTGTAACCAAGCCACCAGATTGAATTTTGGCGCTTGATGAATCGGTAAAAGTGAAGAATTTTTAATCAACCACCTTGGTCAAGCAGACCAAGGTGGGTTTTTTGCATGTACATGCCTTTGTGATGACCCACTTATGGGCAAAGGTTCGTGTTCTTAATGTTTTAGCGGTTCTCTTAGGCGGAGCCTCCGAGAACCCAATTGAGGACGAAGCCGTTGGTTTGGACACACACACAAAGACTTTTAATCACACACAAAAGAAGCATAAAGCAAATAAAAAGAAACAGAAAACATGCTTGAAATACACACTAAAAAAAAAACACTGCGGTAAGGAACGCTCTTATAGGGCTTGCACGAGGTTAACGAGGGTGCTAGTTCGGGCTTGCCACGAGGGCGGGGACGCGTCGCAGTCTCGACACGGCAACGCGGCGACAAGCTGGCAGAAGGAGTGGCGCCGGCCTCACCAAAGGTCGTGGCGTATGTTGACCGACCGGGCGCCGGGAGCGCGCCAGCTCTGGCGAGGCGAGGTAACGCTGGCGGCTGGGTGGCAGGAGTGGACGGCGGCGGCGTTCTGGCCGGGCAGAGAGCTCGGGCCCGTAGCCCGACTGCTCCCCTCTCGCCCACGGGCACGGAAGCTCGAACGCCGGCCTCGGGCAGCAGGCGGCACGGCAGACGGGGGTGGCGTTCTGGCCGGGCAGCTGGCGTAGAACTCGGGCCCGAAGCCCGACTGTTCCCGTCCTGCCCACTGGCGCAAAAGCTCACCGGCCTTGAGGAGCCGACGGCACGCTCAGGTAGACGGGCGACGCACAGGAACAGGTTGGCAGGAGGCCCCGGGCGGGTGAAGTCCTGGTGGGCTCGGGTCCGGAACCCGACGGCCCGTCTTCAACGCCCGCTCCGGTGGTTGACCTCCTCCTGCCGTCGTTTCCTGGGACGATCCTGGCGTCTCCCCGGCGTCTCCCTGCGTGTCCTCTTGCGTGTCGCCCCCGTTCTGCCAGCGCACCACGCTTTTTGTCGTGGTCTGGCCGATTTGGCATTTACTAATTGGCTGCCCGACGCCCCGTGGTTTTTTCTCATTGGTAGCTTTTTCTTTTGTTGTTTTTCCTGCGCCGCGCGTTCATGTGCCGGGCGCTCTTCGGCGTCGTCGTTTTTCCTCCTTCCAGCTCGGCGCGCGTGCACTCCGCGTCGTCTGCTCTCGACCGTCCCGAGCCCCGCACCACGTCGCGCACCACACATCACATAAGCCCCTTTTTTAACAAGTTTTTCAGAAGAAAAACTGCCGCTCAGTGCGCGACATAGTTCACAACACTACAGTCACAGTCATGGTCCGTTCACAAGAACTCACAGTACAGTTCACTGAGCATACAGATCAAAGACAGACAGTAATTGAAAAACACCACAACAAACTCTATAGAATAAAAAGTGTAGCATCAAAGGCTATCACAAAACACTCTATAAACCCTCAAGCTGAAGTCACCAAGTCCGAGGTCAAAAGTCCGTGAAGAGCCATAAGCGAAGCATCGGCTCCTTCAGGTGACCCTTTCCCACATGAGGCGGACTAGACGTATATCTTTTTGGTCAGAGTGCACTGGCCGGTCCGTGACCATAACGCTCCAGACATTGATCTCTCTGCCTCTGCGACTTTAAGCCGTAATTGTAAATTTTTTTCCTCAAGCGCAAGTTGCTGCTGTTTAGCCTTGCGCTCCTCTGCCTGCTCTTCTCGCGCACGCGCTTCCTGCTCGTTTATCCATTCCCTCAACTCCGCACCTTCTAGCCCCATGCGCTCGGCTAAGGCTAACAAGTCTCGTGCGCTAGCCATAGTTCCTAGCCGCTAGAAGAAGGATCCAAACGAACGGCTTTGTCCTGTCGCGGACGCCAATTTGTGATGACCCACTTATGGGCAAAGGTTCGTGTTCTCAATGTTTTAGCGGTTCTCTTAGGCGGAGCCTCCGAGAACCCAATTGAGGACGAAGCCGTTGGTTTGGACACACACACAAAGACTTTTAATAACACACAAAAGAAGCATAAAGCAAATAAAAAGAAACAGAAAACATGCTTGAAATACACACTCAAAAAACATTGCGGTAAGGAACGCTCTTATAGGGCTTGCACGAGGTTAACGAGGGTGCGAGTTCGGGCTTGCCACGAGGGCGGGGACGCGTCGCAGTCTCGACACGGCAACGCGGCGACAAGCTGGCAGAAGGGGTGGCGCCGGTCTCACCAAAGGTTGCGGCGTAGGTTGACCGACCGGGTACCGGGAGCGCGCCAGCTCTGGCGAGGCGAGGTAACGCTGGCGGCTTTGTGGCAGGATTGGACGGCGGCGGCGTTCTGGCCGGGCAGAGAGCTCGGGCCCGTAGCCCGACTGCTCCCCTCTCGCCCACGGGCACGGAAGCTCGAACGCCGGCCTCGAGCAGCAGGCGGCACGGCAGACGGGGGTGGCGTTCTGGCCGGGCAGCTGGCGTAGAACTCGGGCCCGAAGCCCGACTGTTCTCGTCTTGCCCACTGGCGCAGAAGCTCACCGGCCTTGAGGAGCTGGCGGCACGCTCAGTTAGACGGGCGACGCACAGGAACAGGTTGGCAGGAGGCCCCGGGCGGGTGAAGTCCTGGTGGGCTCGGGACCGGAACCCGACGGCCCGTCTTCAACGCCCGCTCCGGTGGTTGACCTCCTCCTGCCGTCGTTTCCTGGGACGATCCTGGCGTCTCCCCGGCGTCTCCCTGCGTGTCCTCTTGCGTGTCGCCCCCGTTCTGCCAGCGCACCACGCTTTTTGTCGTGGTCTGGCCGATTTGGCATTTACTAATTGGCTGCCCGACGCCCCGTGGTTTTTTCTCATTGGTAGCTTTTTCTTTTGTTGTTTTTCCTGCGCCGCGCGTTCATGTGCCGGGCGCTCTTCGGCGTCGTCGTTTTTCCTCCTTCCAGCTCGGCGCGCGTGCACTCCGCGTCGTCTGCTCTCGACCGTCCCGAGCCCCGCACCACGTCGCGCACCACACATCACAGCCTTTTCTAATAGGCTTCTACCTTTTCATACCTTTTCAGATAAGGCGTCTGACTTCGGATCAGAAGATTGCAGGTTTGAGTCCTATCGCAGGCGTTCTCTGAATATCTTTTGTTTACACCTTGAAGAATACGCATTGAGCATTTCTCCACCACCGACGCACACCTGTCCGCGTGGCCACATTCTGCTTCCGGCAGCCGAGCTCAGCGGTCACAGAATCATGGGCTCCAGTGGAGCAGTGACAGCGGCTACTTTTGGCCGCGGAAACAGGTTCAGCAACGACGAAGAAACGGACTACCAGTTGATTTTGCCTCAGCTGCCAAAATGTCGAATTGTTAATAGCACCGTGTTTCTACACAGGGATGTACGAGCGAGGCCGTATAAGGTCGAGGACTTTAGGGATACTCTTAAGGCCACGGGCCTGCTGCCAGAAGTTGTGTGCCTTGAGGCGTACCAAGTGAATCATGTCTGGGCAGTGACCCTCGGTGATGCGGCTGCAACAAAGCGGCTGCTGGCCTTGAAAGAGCTTCAGGTTAAGGGGCGGCGATGTGTTATCGTCGACCCTCAGGAAAAGCAGGTGAAGCTCCGGCTTCACTGGTTGCTGCACGGCGTGGAAGAAGAAGACGTGCGGACTGCGTTGGCGGCTTTAAGCCAGCGGCCTTCTTAAGCTGAAGGGCGGATTGAAGGTGGTAGATATTCCTTACCAGATACGCGTTGCAGGGAAGTTGGCCTTGGTGGTAGTGCCCGGTCGTCCGATGCAATGCCTACGCTGCGAAGGCACGGGGCACGTCAGGCGGCACTTTAAGGCGCCGCGCTCCTCGCGTTGCAGACGCTTCGGGCAAGTCGACGCCCAGTGCGTCAAGACTTACGCTACTGCGCCTGGCCCAAATGGCGAGTGAAGAGGCAGCAGTACACGTAATAAATGCAGTCGAGACCGAAGAAGCTGCTAAGGGAGCCGGAGAATAAGTTCCCTCACCGATGACAAGTACCATGAGGGTTCCGGAGGTCGCTTACGCCAAGGTCGTCTAAGTCGCTGAGCAGATTACTGGGCCTGCAAGAGACGGAAGGGGCAAAGATCCTGCGAAGGTAGGCGCTCGTGAAGCTGAACGGGATGACGACGAGTCCGTGATGCAACTGGGCGTGGCCGCTACCGATGTCTCGGTGCCACATTCAAGCGCCCCCGTGACGAGGCCGGAGGCATGAACAACGCGACATCCTGCACTAGTGACGGGCTGCCGGCGAAGACGCTTCTAAGGAGGTGGTCGGTCTTCAAGCCTAAGCCAAATGTTCCGCTCGAGGGAAGGCCTGGTGACAAAGTGCAGCAGACGAACACCACCGGGAAGACAGGTGGTCCCGGAGGCGGCTAGCCGAGGGCTGGTCGTAAAGGGTAAGCACCATGCTCAGGGCCAACCTTATACTTTAGTTCACCATGGCGCCTAATCCGTCACTCACTATTGCCACACTAAACGTAAGAGGGTTGGCGGCTAGGCGTAGGCAAAGTCAAGTCCTACGATTGGCCACTGACCACGACCTAGACGTTCTAGCTGTCCAGGAGACAAAGGTTGACGGAGAGGAGGAGACCGGGAGCATGGTGCGGCGTTTCATGACTAGATATTATGCGACTGTGAACCACGCGGTAGGGACGTCCGCCGGTTGTGTTCTGTTTGTTCAGAAGTTGCCTGGCCTTGTTAAAAATATATTTTCATGTCAATCCGGAAGGATCGTTCTTTTGTGATTTTGTTTTTCTTGAACTCGAATTCAGAGTCATGAGCAATATGCGCCGAATGCTGTGGAAGAGCGTGCCTCATTTTTTGCGAACATTTTTCAGTATGTTAGCACTGATAAGTGCATAGTTTTGTTGGGGAATTTCAATTGTGTTTTGAGGGCTCGGGATAGAGTCAATAATGCTGGCACTCGCGATAAAAGCAGTAGTGTGTTGACTAAGCTAATTAATGGTAATGAACTGGACGATGTCTCTGAGTGCCTGGAGGGGGAGTGGGAAGTCATGTACACGTGGTTTCAAGGAAGTAGTCATGCGCGTTTAGATCGCATATACGTATCGCATGACAGGATTCCAAAGTACCATAGTTATTCTGTGACACCAGTACCGTTTTCTGATCACTGCTTGTTGAAATGTCATATAGGCACGGAGAGGAAGAAAGAAGATTTTAATTGGGACCTATGGAAAATGAACGCCTTACTACTAAAGGACGAGCCATTTGTAGAGGCAGTACATGAGGCCGTCAGGAAAGTGAGGAAAATAGTGAAACAATAGCAGAGAAATGGGAATGCTTCAAACGAAACGTAAAAATGAAAGCTTTAGAAAGATCGAGCTGCTTACGATTTGAGAATGAAATGAAAGAGAGGGGCTTACGAAAGACACTTAAGCAGCTGATAGCGATTGAGTGCGAAGAGCCTGGGCGTATAAGCAAGGTGTAGGAGCCACTAAAGAAAAATCAAGCAGCTTGAGAAGGAACGGTATCATGGCGCGATTGTGCGAGCAAGAGCAAATGCATTAGTGCGGGGGAGACGCCTAGTAAACGGGCGCTGGGACTTGAAAAAGCTCAAGGACGACGGAATCATTTCGACATGATTTTATGGAACGGCACAGTTTCCGGCGATAGTAAGAGCATAGTCCGAGCATTTCTAGAGTATTACCAGTCGATCTTTGCATTTCAAGAAGTGAATATAGACGAGTTCAGAAAAGCCTTTCTATGTCGCATGCCGCGACTGAGTGACGATACGAAAGAACGATTGGAAGGGAAAATAACAGAACGCGAAGTTGAAACAGCGATTGATGATTTGAACCAAGGCAAATCACCTGGACCTGACGGTCTGGGCGCGTGTTTATATAAAGTTTTCAGGAAAGAACTTTCGCCGTTGCTAACAGAGTTGCTTAATGATGCGTATGCTAACAAAACTTTGCCGCCTTCTTTTGGAAGAGCTCATACCATGCTCATCCCTAAGAGTGACCAAGCGCAGAAACTTATACTAGTAACATCTTACAGGCCAATATCTTTAACCAATGTTGATTATAAGATTTTTATGAAAGTTTTGGCTGCCAGACTTCAAAGCGTCATAAAGGACATAGTCGCAGATCACCAAACGTGTGGTATCAAAGGAAGGTCCATGTTTTTTTAACATTCACACGATGCGGTGCGTGCTGAAGTGCTGTGACGTCACCTCGGGCGGAGTCGCGGTGCTCCAGCTCGACCTCGAGAAAGCGTTTGATTGTCTCTCATGATATTTTGTTTGCCCTTTTGGATTACGTTAATGTTGGTTCCATCATCACTAAGGGAGTGGCGTTGGCGTACCAGAATTGCACAACACGCTTAATTGTGAATAAATCATTGGGGGCCCCCATTAATGTCATGCGTTCTGTGCGTCAGGGCTGCTCTCTCAGTCCTCTTTTGTTTGGCATTTACATAGAAACTATGTTTTTGGCAATAACTGTGAATGAGCAAATACGCGGGTACAGCTTGGCAGCCACACAAATCAAGCTCTTGGCATATGCAGATGACATCGTGGTGTGTTGTACAAGCATTGAAAGTGTGAGCGAAACAATACGGGTAGTGAAAAATTTTTGTGATGTGACGGACAGTAGAGTGAACTGGGGAGAGTCCCTCGGTTTGTTGCATGGACAGTGGTCTTCGGCCCCGGACAATTTTGCAAATATGAGCTGGACGAAAACCCCGACCAACTATCTAGATGTCCCCATGGACAGTTACAAAAATAGCGACGAATACTGGACGAACCAAGCAAAAGAAACAAGAGAAAAAGCAGACAGGTAGAAAGGATTCAACCTGTCCATTTTTGCGAAAACCAACTGTGTGTAACATGTTTTTTATTAGGAAGTTGTGGTACGTCATGCAAACGTTGTACTGTTCAAGGGTAAACGTGCAAAGGTTTCACAGAGTGTTCGTGGTGTTTATCTGGGGCTCTACCTGGGAAAGGTGTAGCCAAACCAATCTGTTCAGGCACGTGTAGGAAAGGGGGCTCGGCTTGGCGCATCTTTTTGTACGACAGCTTGTCAACAGATTTCTTGTTATTTCGGGATGTGCGTAATCCATTTCTGCGTACTGTATGCCAGCTCAGGTTGATAGGCGCTTTGCCGGCACTTATTGTTATTACCGATAGTATGCTCGGAACGCCTCGTGGCTATATTAAGGAAGTTGGACATAGTGTGCGCTTTCTTCCTGTGCGTTTTTCTTTTGAGTATTTATGCGACGTTAAAAGGAAAACCTTGTATAAAGATGTTCGCGACATTGTATTTCCATAGCCATTGTACAGACCGCTATACAGCTGAAGATCAGGACAGGATGTCCTTAAGAGAGTGAAAAATATGGAGCTGCCTACTGGGGTAAAGGCACTCTTTAAAGTGCACACAAGAACACTCTCAGTGAAGACATTCATGGAAGAACGTGGCTTCCTTGTACCCTGGGGCTCGCACTGCTTGATTTTCAAGCAACCTGAAACAATAGACCATGTCTTTTTGCATTGCTGGGCCGGGGTGTTCTCCTGGGATGTTCTACAGAGAACAATGAAGAAGGAGTTACCGTAAAATCCGCATGGCATCAGGTACTTAGCGGTAGGGAATGACGACGGGGTTCCCTTCGACCTAATAATGCTCAAAGGCCTTCATAGTTTATGGCGTGCAAGGATGTCAGGGTACTACTGCGACCCAGACACTAGGCCTGCGCGTACTTATTTCCGTGAAAGCATGTCTAGTTTCATTGAAATAAAGAAAATACAAGAATGCGTACCCGAATGGATGTCGAGGATAGAACCTCTGACAGGTTTGAAAAAAAAAAATAATAATTAGACAACGCCAATCCTTATAGGACTGATGGCATGTATGTCCTTTCACCCGCCGTGGTTGCTCAGTGGCTATGGTGTTGGGCTGCTGAGCACGAGGTCGCGGGATCGAATCCCGGCCACGGCGGCCGCATTCCGATGGGGGCGAAATGCGAAAACACCCGTGTGCTTAGATTTAGGTGCACGTTAAAGAACCCCAGGTGGTCAAAATTTCCGGAGTCCTCCACTACGGCGTGCCTCATAATCAGAAAGTGGTTTTGGCACGTAAAACCCCAAATATTAATTATGTATGTCCTTTCAGAATGTTTTGTAGTTGTTAATTGTGTATTGTAATTTTGTTCTGTATTATGTGCTCTGTACAATGTCGAAGACCGGCAATAAATATTAAAAAAGTCCACGTGGCCTTTTTTGTTTTTTTATATTTTTATTATTTACATATTTAATAATACGTATTAAACATTTGTGCACCACCCAGGAGCACTTGTCCGCGTGGCCTAATGGATAAGGCGTCTGACTTCGGATCAGAAGATTGCAGGTTCGAGTCCTGTCGCGGACGTTCTCTGAATACTTTTTATTTATATATTGAAGAATACGTATTAAACATTTCTGCACCACCGAGGCGTACTTGTCCGCGTGGCCTAATCATTCAACTTCCGGCCACCGTTCGCTGCGGTCGCAGAATGACTTGCTCCGTTGGAGCGGTGTTCCCGGCTAAGACGAGCCGCGGTAACAGGAATGCTACTATGGATTGCCAGGACTACCAAGTTATTTTGCCGCCTCTGCCTACAGGACCATGCGTGGCCAACACGCTCTTTCTTCACGGAGGCGTGAAGGCAAGGCCCTACCGAGTTGAAGATTTTCGAGACACGCTGGTTCGTCTGGGTCTGCTTCCCGAGGTTGACGTCTTGGGGGCTTTCCCTATGAACCACGTGTGGGCAGTTACTTTCGGAAGCCCAGATGCCACGAAGAAAATGCTGGCCCTCGGATACATTACGGTTAAGGAGCGTCGCTGCCTGGTGGTTAACCCAGCCAGCCAGGATGTGCGGCTCAAGCTCTACTAACTCCTTCACAACGTGCAAGATGACGACGTCCGCGCAGCGCTCACGCCCTTCGGGAAGGTTACGGAGGTGTTCAAGGAACGCTGGCGGGTGCGAGGCATCACCGATAAAGGTTCGTCAACCCGCATCGTGTTGATGAAGCTGAAACCTGGAATTAACATAGACGACCTGCCGCATCAACTTCGGTTCGCCGGAATCATGACACTGCTGGTTGCGCCTGAGCGTGCCCCGCTTTCCCTGAGATGTAACCGCACAGGTCACATCAGGTGAGAGTGTCGCTTACCGCGCTGTGCTTTGTGTCGACGCTTCGGGCACGACGAAAGCTCGTGCCTACGAACGTACGTGAGTGTGGCGGGACCATCCAAAAGTGATGAAGTCATCCAGGAGCACACAATGGACGCATTCGATGCTGAAGAGAGGGATGGAAAATGTGGCGTGGTGCAACGTCCTGATCCAAAGAAAGGCACCCGTGAACGAGCGAAGAGAGTGGACACCAAAGAATTAGAGAAGAAGCCCGCTCGAGCTGAAGAAAAAGAGCACCAAGCGGAAAAGAATGACCAAAACAAGACAAGCAACGAGCCTGCGGAATCGCTCGGACACTCTGCAAGTCCCATGGACACGACGGAGCCGCTTAAAGGAGCGGGTCCGGTAAAACGTCCACTCGAAGCTACCGAGAAAAGGGACGAAGGACCAAGTGGAGCGATCCACGAGGAACCTCTTGCGAAAACACTGAGTGGCCGCCGGTCGAGCTTCAAGCCGACGCCTAATATCCCCACGGGCAGGAAAGGGCCAGCGTCGGGACCGACGTGAGCCCCGAGCAGTATGTGTGAGTACTGCGATGGGGGAGGGGGGAGGGGACTGTAAAATTATTTTTGACCGATGCGGACAAAGAAGTGTTGGATACGAGGAAGGAGGACGTAAAGTCTGACGTCGCATGCGGACGAAGTGAGTGTCAGTTCTGGCCTGGTAGTCTGTTTAAGAAAGACTTTAGTATGACGCGCCTGCTCACATTACCATGAAAATACATCTAGACACAGCCTTACGATTTCGTACAATTAATGTTCGAAGCCTTCCAGGAAGGCGCAAGCAATATCAACTTTGTCGCCTGTTCAGGAAAAATAACCTTGGCGTAATCGGTGTACAAGAAACAAAAGTCGATAGTGAAGAAGGGACGGATCAAATGTTGCATTCATTTAGGTCACCTTCTTACGTATGTGTTTCGCACGCACGCGGAACTTCAGGTGGTTGTGCGCTTTTACTGTGAAGCGCTTTAGGCCTCTCAGTAGAAACTGCGTACACAGACGATAGTGGTGGGCTTATTGCTTGAGATTTATGTTTCTGTGATTTTAAGTGGCGCGTCCTTTGCTTGTATGCGCCTAACAAAGTGAACGACAGAAAGATTTTCTTTGAAAGTGTTGAAAACCATTTGCAGTGTGATCGAATTGTTGTGATGATGGGTGATTTCAATTGCGTCTGTAATGTAAAAGACAGGCAGAATTGGAAGCCGACCTATTCATGATGCAAGTGTCCAGTCTTTGAACGTAGCGATAGAAAAATACAATTTAGCGGATGTTGGGGATGTGATGTCGAATGCAGAGACGCCACCATTCACCCACTATCAGCGAAATAGTCGTGCCAGGTTGGATCGCGCCTACGTTTCAGCGGATCTAATAGCATTGTGTTTTCTATATGAAGTGAATCATGTTTCCTTTACCGATCACAGCTTAGTCTACATTGTAGTTGGTCCGAAAAAGCCGACCGGTTTTAACTGGGAGTCGTGGATATTTAATGTTAAGCACTGAGAAGATGAATTATGTTTTATGGGTGTTAACGATAGCCTTCACGGATGGTTCGAGACAGAATTCAATAGTTATGCAGAAGCGTGGGAGCACTTCAAACAAGATGTTAAAATGTTAGCCATAGAGAGGTCTGGTACCTTACGCCGAGAGGAAAAAAAAAGAATAAGAAATGCAGAATAATTTAAATGTTTATTTAAGTGTTGAGAATGTCAGCCCCGGAAAGTATACGAAGGAAAAAAAGAAATTAAATCCCAGTTAGAACAAGTCGAAGCTGAAAGATACAAAGGGGCGGTCGTACGCGCACGCGCAGGACAGTTATGGTGCGGCGAACAGCCGACGAAGCGCTCACTCGAGGACGAGCGAGCTTATGCCTCACGGAACGAGATAAGAGCCGTAACATACGGCAGTGTGGTTGTACGAGATAAAGAAACAATAAGGCAGGCTTTTTATGAGCATTACTGCGAACTACTAGGGCAAGAACGCATTCGCGATGAAGGATTCGATACTGAATTCCTGTCGCCATTTCCATGCCTTGAAAGTGAAGTAACAGAAAGGCTCGAAGAAGCGATCACTTTAGAAGAAATAAAATGGGCGATCGACGCACTAAGTTCCGGGAAAACGCCAGGGCCCGACGGTGTCAGCGCCGCTTTCTACCACGCTCTTAAGCAAGACATAGCCACTGCCTTTCATCAAGTAATTGCGGAAGCGTAAGAGAACTATGTGCTGCCCCCTTCCTTTGGTCAGAGTCACACAGTGCTGATACCGTAGTTCGAAGACCCTCATGTACTACTGTCGATAGGGGCGTACCGCCCGATAAGACTCACAAACACAGATTATAAAATATACACGAAGGTTCTTGCACCGAGACTCCAAAATGTGATACAACAGTTAGTAGGGTGACACCAGACATGTGGCATAAGAGGAAGATCTATTGTCGCCGATATAAATGTAGCGAGAACAATATTGGAAAGTTGTGACGCCTTTTCGGAAAAGGTAGCACTGCTGCAACTTGACCTTGAAAAAGCGTTTGACAGAGTTTCACATGAAATCCACTTTCTTGATTTAAAACATGCCAAGATAGGTTCTGTTCTTTTGCAAGGTGTTAAAATGTGCTACGCTGGCGTATCTACGGAACTAATAGTTAACAAACAGCCTACAGCTATGATAGAAATTAAGTCAGCAGTCCGCCAAGGATGTGCCTTATCGTCTCCACTTTTCGCATTGTACACTGAACCATTTTACTTAAAGGTTTTTTAGTAGTAATAACATAAGGGGATTTGCAATGGACTCCAGAGAAGTTAAAATTTTGGCGTACGCGGACGATATCGCCATATTCTGTCGAGACAAGCAAAGGATCTCTAATGCAGTAGAAGTGGCGAACAGATTCTGCAAGTTAACCGGAAGTGCGATAAGCTGGAGCAAGTCATTGGGTATCTGGCATGGTAATTCGAATGATAAAACAGAAATTTTTGAAAATATGCAGTGGACCAGGACCCCAGCGCTGTAACTTGGGGTACCCCTGCTATATTATCATGATATAAAAAACTATTGAGAAGAGGAATTAGAGCAAGTTAAAGTTAAAACAACAAAGTTCGGAGGTAGAAATTTATGGATTTTCACGCGATCAACCGTATGCAATCTTTTCTTCTGTTGCGAAAGTCTTCTACTGCTGCAAGCACGTACCAGATTGCAATGGTCAAGAATGGTCAAGAATGGCACTGCAATGGTCAAGAATGACCATTCGAAATATACACAGAGCATGCGCTGTTTTTATATGGGGATCCACATGCGTGAGAACGAGCCGCAATAATTTTTTCCGGTCGGTGAAGTCAGGAGGCCTTGGTTCGGCGCATTTGTTTTTGAGGCAAGTTGTCTCATGATTTCCTTTCTTGCGAGATCAAAAGAATCCCTTTTTGCGAACAGTGTGCCAGCTTTGTTTACGAAATGGGTTACCTCAATTTATCGCATCCTCATGAACGGCAAATGGTCTGCGCGGCTTTCTACGGGAGGCAGCTTGGTCCGTAGAATTCTTGCATGCTCGCTTTTCGTTTGTTTATCTTGCTATTGTTGGCAGGAAAAAACTGTATAAGGACCTAGTCGGCGTTTGTATGCCTGTTCCTTTGTACCGATCTATGTACTCGCCGAACACAGGAGCAGATGTATTGAAGCGAGTGAAACGGATGCCAGTACGATCTGGGGTTAAAACTTTTTTCTTGCAATTGCATACTGGAACTCTTCCCGTCAAACCTTGGTTACAAGAAAAAGGCCTCTTTGTCTATGGTCGATCAACTGCAGCAGGTGTAGAAAACCTGAGACGATTGAACACATATTTTTGGATTGTTCGGACGCACTTTTCTTCTGGGACATTCTGGAACGTACACTGAAAAAGGAGTTACCTATCACACCGTACGGCATCCGTTTCCTTCGGCCATGGCGGCCCCATTTCGATCCGGGCGAAATTCGAAAACACCCGTGTACATAGATTTAGGTGCACGTTAAAGAACCCCAGGTGGTCAAAATTTCCAGAGTCCCCCCCTACGGTGTGCCTCATAATCAGAAAGGCGTTTTGGCAAGTAAAACCCCGTAATTTAACTTTTAATCTGTTTCCTTACAATTTCCAGTGAAGATGGTGTTGTTTATGACATGTTTCTGGCGCTGATTCTACACAGTCTGTGGAAAACCCGCATGGATGTCAGGCATGAAAGACTGGTTATTCGCCCAGCTGGACAGCATTTCACTGAAAGTATTTTTTTTCTTGGTGCGAGGCTTGCAATGCACGACTAGATAACCCTGAATGTGCAACCTTGTTAGATGAACGCGTCAGTCTAAAGCGTTTTTAACAATGTACACCTGCTAATTTACGGTAGGTGGTTCTATCACCAGACCACTGTGCATACCATCCTTACGCCATCTGTATGTCCGTTTCTGTTGTCAAAGAATGGCAATAAAGAAAAAAAAGTCCGCGTGGCCCAATGGATAAGGCGTCTGATTTCGGATCAGAAGATTGCAGGTTCGAGTACTGTCGCGGAAGTTCTCTGAATATCGTTTATTTACACCTTGAAGAATACGTATTAAACATTTGTGCACCACCGAGGCACACTTGTTCACGTGACCTAATGAGTAAGGCGTCTGACTTCGGATCCGAAGATTGGAGCTTCGAGTCCTGTCGCGGACGTTCTCAGGATAGTTTTTATTTACACCTTGAAGAATACGTATTAAACATTTGTGCATCACCGACGCGCACTTGTCCACGGGGCTTAATGAATAAGGCGTCTGACTTCGGATCAGAAGAATGCAGGTTCGAGTCCTGTCGCGGACGTTCTCTGAATAAATTTTTTACACCTTGAAGAACACGTATTAAACATTTCTGCACCACCGAGGTACACTTGTCCGCGTGGCCAGAACTTCCTCTTTAGCCACCGTGGTGAGCGGACGCGGAATGTCGGGCTCTTCACGAGAGGGTTCAGCGACCATTTTGGGCCGCGGAATCAGGTCAACCGAAAGACCCGGCCAGGACTACCAAATGATTTTACCAACGCTGCGAACAGGTGCGTCCGCTCTGCATACGGTTTTTTTATATTGTGATGATAAGAGGAAGCTTTAGCTCGGGTGCTCCTAAATACATGTAAAAGGAGAATTCGTTTTTCTCGGGAATCACTGCACGAAATTTGACGAGGTTTGTTGCCTTTAAAAGAAAAACGTAAAATCTAGTGACTGTTGGTTTCCAATTTTTGACTTAGGTCTTTAATTTTTTATTAAAAATTAGCAAAAATCGCAAATTTTCAAAAAAGGAATTATCAAGTTTACAACTCTGTAACTCAGAAACAAAAAACGATAATACAATTCTGTGAATTGCATATAATAGTACATCTAAAGCGGACAAAATTGATATGCTATACATGAATCTCAAAAAAATTTAGTAATATGTAAATAAAGCTTTTGCAGAACCTTTGTAAACAACGTAATAAATTCACGTAAGATATATAATGACAATTCAAATTTGTCCGCTTTCAATGGTCTAATGGATGCCGTTTACAGAACTGCGATATCTGTTTTTGCTGCAGTGTTGTGAATTTCTAAACTTCGTTCTATTTTTTTCGAACATCAGAATATTTGAAAATTATTTTGACAAAATCCAAGACCTAAATCGAAATTCTGCTCCCGACAGTCACTAGAACTTAACTTTCTCTCTCAAGTGCAACAAATTTGATTAAAATCGGTCAATGAGTTATCTCAGAAAAACGCTTTTGCGTTTTACATCTATTTGAATACGGCGCGTCGCAGTTGTGCCCGAGCTAAAGCTTTCTCTTACGGCGAGGCCTTACAGAGGGGAACATTTTCGAGACGCTCTTACATGGCTGTCTCTCATGCCGGAAGTGGTTGCGCTGGATGCATATCATATGAACCATCTGTGGGCGGTGACTTTCAAGGACGAAGAAGGGAAAAAGAGGATTATCGCTGCAGAAGCTTTTGATGCCAAGGACCACCGCTGTGTGGTCGTCGACCCGTGTGACCGAGGCGTCCGTATTAAGCTCTACTTGCTTCTTCACGGTGTACCTGACGACGACGTTCGCACTGCTTTGTCGCCTTTTGGAAAGGTGACTGAGATCACCAGGGACAGGTGGCGGGTACAAGGATGCGTTGACAAAGGGTCAACCACCCGTTCTGTCACTGTTAAACTGAAAGTGGATGTCACCGCTGAAGACTTGCCCCACCAGCTGTGAGTGGCGGAAGATGTTGCGCTCGTTCACGTCCCTGGCAGAGCTCCCCTCTGCCTCCGATGCCGCGGCATCGGGCACATACGACGCGAATGCCGTGTACCACCACTGTGGGCTTTGTCGTCGTTTCGGCCACGATGAGACCCAGTGCGTCCGAACCTATGTCACAGTGACAGGCCCGGCATTGAAGGAAGTTGTCACAGATAACTTGATGGACGTGGTCGACGCTGTGGAAGCCGCAGGCGAAGGGAAAGAAAACCAGCCCTCGGTGTTAACGCCCCTGAAGAAGGCAACGACTGTTAATGAAGAAAAGTCATCGGATGACTGGAATGACCCATGCGATGCCACGGTAGAACGAACTAACTCGATAGACGTCGAGGTAAAAGAGTCCAAAGAAACTTGCATATCAGCAGACGGGAAGACCGTGGAACAGCACGACACTGACGACACCGTGATGCCAACGTCAAGTAGTGCACCTGCTAAGAGGCTTCACGAAGAGGTGCATGAGCAAGAAGAATAGTATCAAGAGACTGGGAGTGACGAGCCCCCACTGAAACCTACCCCGGGACGCCGACCAGCGTTCAAGCCCAAGCCCGGCGTTGCAGCTATACGCCGTTCTACAACCCAGACGCCTCCGCATTACCGGAGGCGTTCCTGGGATAGCAAAATTGTTGTTGGCGTCTGGTGACTGGGGTTTGTGGGCAGGATGTGTGTCGGCCGTCGTCATTGTGCTTTGAAGTCCAGAAAACCATGGTCGGCCTCCCTAGACCGTCGATTCATCGTAGCAGATGTGAGACAGACGATGTGCGGTAATTGGTTTAGATTCTCCTATCGTTAAAAGGCAGCTAATTTTTCGACTGGTCTTTGTGTCGCGACGTTGAACGTACGTGGACTTAGCGGGCGTAGAAGGCAATGCCAAGTTAATCGTATTCTTATAGAAAATAATATCGACTTACTGGTCATTCAAGAAACAAAAATTGACATTGATGAATGCACTGGACAAGTGGGTAACGTTTTCCGTCCCATATATATCGTAAGTGTACGTCACGCGGCGGGTAGGTCTGGGGACTGTCTTATTCTTTTGCGTAGCAGGATTGCTGCAGTTGAAGCCGTCACATCACCCGAGGACGGTAGAATTATCTTCTGCGGTTTTACTTTTTCAGAGATGCCTTGGAGGGTCATATGTGTTTATGCTCCGAACGTAGCACGGGAGCGCAAAGTCCTTTTTGGTGATGTTCAGCAGTACTTGAATTGTGAAAGGTATGTCATATATACTCGGTGATTTTTATTGTGTTTGCTTTCCAGAAGATAAATCTAAGTTGACTAGTGTTTGTGATAAAAGTGCGTTGCTTTTAAGTTCGATTGTAAGGCAACAAGAGCTTGAAGACATTGGTTATGCGCTGTCAAGCGAAAGCCATACCATATATACGCACTACCAAGGTCAGTGTCATAGCAGGCTAGACAAAGTTTATGCTCCATTCAACTCTGTTTCTTTATTTTCAAGTTATCATGTGTTACATGTTAGTTTTAGAGATCGTTGCCTCGTTACGTCAACCATAGGAAAGAAACAAAAACCATCGAAATTCAGCTGGGACTTACGGAAGCTAAATGATCAGCTTTTGCAGGACGACGTTTTTCAAAAGGCAGTTCAAGAAAAGCTCCAAAATTTGCTCAGCAAAACTGCGTCGACGTTCTTCATTGCAGAATGCAAACTATTCAAAAGAAACGTTAAACTCACCGCGATTGAAAGAGCATGCGTAGTCAATCACAAAGAAAAAGAGCGGGAGTAGGAATGACACCTTAGGTTAAAATATATGCTCAGCGCAGAATGCTCTTCGCCTGGCGTATCTTCGAAAGAAATCAAAGAAGTTAAGTCTGAGCTTGAAGTCATGGATGAAGAAAAGTACAGGGGTGCGGTATTAAGGGCAAGGGTGGAGAGTTTATGGATGGGAGAGACACCTACCAAGCCAGCAATAAGTGACGAGAAGAAACACACGGTTTCCATAGAAATAACAGAAATAAGTTATCAAGGGGAAGTCACTTGTAATGTTGAAATGGTTGAGCACGCATTTGAATCTTATTATGAAAGTTTGATGGGGAAAAGGACATGTGATATTGAAAGGTTTAGAAATGACTTCTTGCCATTAATGGCAACATCATCAGACGAGGTCTGTGAGGAGCTGGACAGACCAATGAGCCTTTCAGAAGTTGAGGATGCGATTGACGAACTTAGTCCCGGCAAGTCGCGGGGCCTGGTGGTCTCGGAGGGGCTTTCTATAAGAGCTTTAAAAGTGGAATAGCTGTAGCATTACACTGCGTGATCAGGGAGATGTACGAGAATAAGGAAGCACCTCCTTCTTTTCGGACCCCCATCGCACGGTATTTTAATTCCTAAAATGAAAGATCGTGCGCGACATTTGACGGTTGAATCCTACAGACCAATAAGCTTGACGAATACGGACTGTAAAGTGTACACTAAACTACTGGTGCGACAATAACAGACAGTTATAAAAGAACTCGTGAGCCCCCATCAGACATGCGGTATCAAAGGCAGATCGATCTTTTCGAATATACATGCTGCAAGGGCCATACTGGAATGTTGCGATGAAAGAGAGGACGGAGTCGCTGTGACACAAATTGATCTTGAAGAGGCATTTGACAGAGTCGTCCATGATGTCATATTTTTGCTCTTAGAACATGTTAAAGCTGGCGCAGTGATAACAGATGGAGTAAGAATGGTGTACAAAGATTGCACTGCAAAGATAGTAATTAATAGGAAATTTGGCGCCAATATAAAAGTGGAATGATGCTGTTTGTCGCCTCCTTTATGCGCCTTGTATTTAGAGTCTTCTTGTTTGAAAATAATTAAAAGCCAATCTATTCGTGGGTTTATCTACGCAGGAAATGAGACTAGAGTTGTGGCTTATGCAGATGACGTGGCAATTTTCTGCCGTGATATAGAAAGCGTGAATAACACTATGAAAGAGGTTGTTTCTTTTTGCGCCTCAACTGGAAGTGTTGTCAGCTGGACTAAGTGCCTAAGTTTATGGCACGGCAGCTCGCCACAGGCACTCAAGTATTTTTGCAATATGAACTGGAGCGTTACCCCTGGAAAATATCTTGGGGTGCCATTGCAACATTATCGTGACAGGGCCGCGTATTGGATCAAAGAAGTAAAAAGAGCTAAAGATCAGACAGAAAAGTGGTGTGGGCATAATTTTTTGATGTTTTCAAGAGCTAGTGTTTGCAATTTGTTTTTAGCTACAAAGGTGTATTATATACTACAAGTGTTATGCATGGCAAGAATTTCGGTGCAGGAACTTCACAGAGTGTTTGCGGTATACATATGGGGATCCACTTGGGAAAAAACTAGCCGATGTAACTTGTTTCATTCGGTGAAGAATGGAGGGCTAGGATGAACATATTTGTTTTTGAAACAGATTGTTAGTAGGTTCTTTTTCTTAAAGGACCAAATTGATACATTTCTGCGTACTGTTATTCAAGTGAGATTGAGTTCTTCCTTTCCTGAGTGGGTTGTCTCATCAACAAATCAACAAACTCGAACACCAAGTGGCTTTCTGAGGGAAATTGTGATGCCCTTTTCTTTACTGAAAGGCCATTTTTCGAATAATTTTTTTACTTCTGTGACGCATAAGAAACTTTATAGCGATCTGGTTGATGTTTTCTTGCCACATCCTGTTTACCGTACGATCTATAACTTAGGACCTGAACGCAATGTGCTGAAACGCCTTAAATAATCCTGGTTAGATCTTCAGAGAAAACCTTTTTTTTTCAATTGCATTCGGGCACTCTCCATGTGGAGCCATGGCTGCAAAGCAAGGGCTTCTTTGTTTCATGGTATGTTAATTGCATCATATGTAAGAAGCCTGAAACTATTGAGCACACCTTCTTGGATTGCCATGACTCTGTTTTCTTGTGGGATGTTCTCAAACGAACTCTGAAGAAAGAACTGCCGTTAAGTCCTTTCGGTATTCGGTTCTTACCATGTGCAGACACAGGTGGAGTGCCGGCTGATTTGATAATGCTTTTTTGTATGAGCAGCGTGTGGAAAACGCGTATGGATGTCAGGAGTGCCCGTATAGATGAAAGGTCTGCGAGGGAACACCTAAGTGAAAGTCTTAGGTACTCGCGTGATGCCCTCAAGCATATGACTGAACCGCCAGAGTGGTTTCAGGAGCTTGACACTTTGGTGCCTCTGATATCCTATTTGAGGGCCTTTTAAATATGTACAGTCTCTCGAAATGATGTAATATTACTTTTCTGCACCAAGTGACCTACTTTGTATGCGTTTACGTGGTGTTGTAATCAAGGTAATAAATAAAAAAATTCCGCGTGGCCTAATGGATAAGGCGTCTGATTTCGGATCAGAAGATTGGAGGTTCCAGTCCTGTCGGGGACGTTGTCTGAATATTCTTTATTTACACCTTGAAGAATACGTATTAAACTGTTGTGCACCACCGAGGCACACTTGTCCACGTGGCCTTCAGATGCCACTTCCGGGAGCCGAGGCAAACGGGCGTGCTATCATGTGATTCGAAGGAGCGGTATCACCGGCCCATCTTGGCCGCGGAAACAGGAATGTTGATGAAGACAACCAGGATTACCAAGTGATGCTGCCCCAACTGCCGAAAGGTCGGATTGTTTTTAATACAGTTCTTTTGCATGGCGATATACGTGGTCGGTCGTACAGAGTTGAGGACTACTGTGACGCCCTGGCCAACTTGAATGTGCTCTCCTAGGTTGTCGCCTTGGGAGCCTTCCAAATGAACCACGTGTGGGCCTTAACATTGAAGAGCTCGGAAGCCGTCACCAAACTGCTAACAGCTGTAACAATTACTGTCAATTGTCGGCAATGCCTATTGGTTGATCCCAATAACCAAGTCCTGCGCCTTAAAATCCACTAGGTCCTCCATAGCGATGAAGATGTACGCGAGGCCTTGGCGCTGTACGACGAAGTTACGGAAGTTTCACGAGAGCGCTGACGCCCACAGAGCGTGACAGACAAGGGCTTCACTACGCGTCTGGTGAACCTCAAGTTGAAGCCTAGTGTTAAAAGTGCTGATATCCCGTGCCAGCTGCGTGTCGCCGGAGAGCCTGCCTTATTAGTGGCACCTGGAAGGCCACCGCTTTGTTGGCGCTGCCAGGAAAATGGCCACGTTCGCAGAGAGTGCCGGGTGCCACGATGCTCGCGCTGCAAACGTTTCGGTCATGACGAAAGTCAGTGTGGGCCTACATACGCGAACTTCACAGGGCCCATACAGAGTACTGACTCTTCTGAGCTCGTCATGGACGAGACAGAAGCTGAGGAAGCGGCGGCAATAGAAAGCGCGAAGTTGAAACGACAACCAGCGCCCCCGGCCACGGTCCCCGCCCCCTTGCAGCGGGCCGTTACTTCGTTGCCTAGCGAGCAGTAGCCACCGCAAGAAAGGCAGCCTGACCTGTCAAAGGACGCGCTGCACCGGTCGAAAGAAGCCAGGGAAGGCTCAGCAGCAACGACGGACCCCAACGCGCCGAGCGCAATGAAGATCGACGTGACTACATCGTCGAATAAGCGGGTGCACATCGAGACGGTGAAAGTCGACGACCCGAGTGGCGGCCTGAATGCCGAGGAGCCTCCTGCGAAAGCGGCGCCGGTAGGACGTCCGCCATTCAGGCCGAAGCTCATTGTTCCCCCAGATAAATGCGATGCGGACATGGCTCCGAAATAGGCGCTGGGGTCTCCACTTCACGTGTGTCTGTGCAACATGTCGTGTAAGACTTTCAAGCGCGTGAACGGCAATGGATCGTCGCGCCCGCATCCTTCCGTCGAAGAAGGTGCAGATGGGCCAGACAGAACACTGCAAGGAATGGCAGATTGCAGTGAAACGAATGCTGTGCGGTCATGTACAGAGGTGAGCGCTGTATGACAAATTTAGGCCTCACATAATATGCACAGTAAAACTGAAAAGCCAATGCGAGTAGCCACACTAAATGTCAGGGGCTTAGCGGCCCGGAGAAGGCAGTACCAAGTGAGCCGCCTGCTTTCGGAAAATGATTTAGATCTAGTCGCAGTGCAAGAAACTAAAATCGAAAGTGAGGATCAGACGGCCCGCATGGTGGAAACCTTTCGAAGGCGCTACAATGTTTGCATTTGTCATGCTGTGGGCACATCTGGTGGTTGCGCGATATTCATTCGTGATAACATAGGCATCTCGGATGTGAGCATTGTTGTATCGGAAGCAGGACGCTTGCTTATTATAGACTTTTATTTTCTGGTCAGCCTTGGAAAGTGATCTGTGTTTATGCACCGAATAACGAGACTGAGCGCTTAGCCTTCTTCGAAAGAATCGAGCGTTATTTGCAGTGTTCGAAACGTATTGTTATGCTTGGTGATTTGAATTGTGTGCTAATGTCAGAGGACAGAGCTAAAGTTGTACCTAGCCGCGACAAAAGTGCAGAGGTACTGGATGCACTAACCCACGAGAATGATTTGGAGAACCTGGGCTGGCTGCTTTGGAATGGAAATCGGCCCGTGTTTACGCACATCCAGCGTGGAAGCAGTGCGCGGCTCGATAGAGTGTACGCCACGGTTGACTTTGTGTGCATGCGTACGTATGAAGTAAAGCATGTCTCTTTTAGTGATCAGTCTTGTAACGGTCACACTTGGTGGGAAGAAAAAGATAACGCAATTCAAGTGGCAGTTATGGAAGTTTAATGGTAAACTACTGGGTGACGAGATATTTATCGAAAAAGTAAAGAAAAAAATAGAAAGCATAGCGGGCATTGCAGCAAAGTAACGTGCGGCTGAATGGGACCAATTCAAGAACGAAGTCAAAGTGATAGCTATCGAAGGGGGAACACTGCTCAGTCATAAAGAAAGAAAAAAAACCGAGGAATTGCAATGCCAGCTTGATTTTATGATCAGCATGGAAGCCTTACATCCCGGGATATACAGTAAAGACATCCGTGAAGTTAAGGGCGAGCTCGAGGATATGGTCTTCGAAAAGTATCGATCAGCAGTAATAAGGGCGCGAGCCGAGAATATCTGGATGGGGGAAACTCCTAATAAGCGCGCATTGTGTGACGAAAGAAGATATGCAACACAAAATTAAATCAGAGAAATTACGTATTTGAACAATATTACCAGCGACATTAAAGAAATTGAACGTGCATTTGTCCAGCGCCATGAGAACTTAATAGGTGTAAAAAGAAGTGGGAGCATTCCGCTGGGACAGGATACCCTTGATTTAATGCCAAGGTTAGATGGTGTTACTCGAGCGCTTTTGGAGAAACCCATTAGCGCAGACGAAATAAAACAGGCGATAACTAAACTAACGCTGGGGAAGACACCTGGGCCAGACGGCCTCGGTGCCGCATTCTACAAAGCTTATGCCGATGAACTGGCGCCCATTTTACATGCAGTCGTCACGGAGGCGTACGAAACGAAAGAAATGCCGCTTTCTTGCCGTGCTGCTCACGTGGTGCTGATTCCCAAAACTGACGACCATGCTACGCTGCTATCTGTGGGTGCGTACCATCCGATAACGCTCACGAACGCTGACTACAAAGTTTGGCAAAACGACTGCAAAGCGTCATCAAATTTCTTGTCGGACCACACCAAACATGCGGCATAAAAGGTCACTCTATCTGTACAAATGTGCATGTAGCCCGTATTATTCTTGATTGCTGTGACATTTTTGGTGGACGGGTCGCTATGTTGCAACTGGACTTAGCAAAGGCATTTCATCGTGTGTCGCATGAAGCTCTTTTTTGTATCCTTGAACATGTTAACATAGGCACAGTTATACTCGATGGCCTAAATATGATGTACAATGACTGCATGGTAAACATCGTGCTGAATAAGACACTGACAACATTAAACTAAGATCATCAGTAAGGCAAGGTTGTCCACTGTCACCGCTGCTCTTTGCAATTTATTTAGAGCCCTTCTGTTTATCTCTAATAAGCAATGGAAAAATCGATGGTTATAAGCTTGAATCATCCCGAGGTAAAGTGCTTGCATATGCTGATGACGTCGCAGTCGTTTGTACAGATCACCAAAGTGTACTAGAGGCGATAAGTGAGGCTAAAAGATATTGCAGGGAAACCGGCTGCGAGATCAATTGGGACAAGAGTATTGGCTTTTGGCACCGAAGCTGCGACATCACACCGTCTGTCTGAAAATTTACAATGGACCGTGTCTTTTCGAAATATTTGGGTGTGTCGCTTGAGCACTACGAGAGTACCGCGCAATACTGGGATGATGAGACGTCGCATCTAAAATAGAAAACCGGATGATGGAAAGGTCGTGATTTATCAATGTTTGCAAAGGCAACTGTTTGTAATTTATTTTAATTGCCAAAGAGTGGTATGTCCTCCACTTTTTGTCGATGAGCCGTATGAATGTACAGAGAATGCACAGAGTATTTGCTGTTTTTATCTGGGGTTTCACTTGGGAAAGGGTCAGCCGAACTAACTTGCTTCGTTCTGTTCGAGATGGTGGTCTTGGATTGTCGCATTTATTCTTACGACTGATTGTTTGTCGTTTTGTCTTCTTACGAGACCAAAGTGATTCATTCTTGCGTACGATGATCTAGGTTCGTTTGAAAAGCGTTCTGCCTGAATTTATTGTGTCTAGTGCACAGCCTGTAAACTATCGGCTTAAAGGCTACTTGCGGGAGGTAGTCGACTCCCTTAGAATATTAAAAGCTCGGTTTTCCCTTCAGTACCAGAGCACGGTAACAAGAAAGAAACTTTACAAGAATTTAGTTGAAGTTATGATGCCAGTGCCTTTGTACCGAATGAAATACTATGGATGCCCAGGACAAGATGTTTTAAAAAGAGTTAGGATGCCAGTGAGAGCAAGCGTAAAGTCGTTCTTGTTTAAATTGCATACATGTACGCTTCCAGTCAAAACATGGATAGCCGACAAAGGAATATTTGTACCGTGGACGACAAAATGTGTGCTATGTAACAAGCCGGAGACCATTGAGACGTTTCCTGCCGGTAGACAGCGATCAGAGCTTTCCGTACGACATGATAATGCTCCTGTGCCTGCGTAGTCATTGGAAGACACGGATGGCGGTAACACACGCTAATGTGAATGACCGCTCAGCATGAGAAAATTTTGTTGAGAGCATTATTTTCATTCGTGAGATATATCGTGTACAGGCAGATCCTCCTGGCTGGTTGGGTATTGATGAATTGTTGAAGTTCAAGGAATTTTAGCTTGTCACGTTGGTCCCAGTAGGCCAACGTGTTTTTATATATGTATGTCATATTGTGAATAAAAAAAATAAGTCCGCGCGGCCTAATGGATAAGGCGTCTCACTTCGGATCAGAAGATTGCAGGTTCGAGTACTGTCGCGGACGTTCTCTGAATGTTTTTTTTTATTTACACCTTGAAGAACACGTATTAAACATTTGTGCACCACCGAGGTGCACTTGTCCACGTAGCCTCATTTTGCTTCCGGCAGCCGAGCTGAGCGGTCAGTAGAATCATGGGCTCCAGTGGAGCAGCGACGGCGGCCACTTTTGGCCGCGGAAACAGGCTCAACGATGATTTTCCGCAACTGCCTAAAGGACAAGTGGTGATTACATTGCACGGTGATCTACGTGCCAAACCGTACAAGGTGGAAGATTTCAGAGACGCCCTTCTGCAGACGGGCCTGCTGCCTGATGTGGATTGCATAGGGGCGTACCAAATCAACCACGTCTGGGCGGTGACCCTCAGCGATGCCAATGCCACGAAAAGGCTCCTTGCCCTAAAGTACTGCAAGTAAAGGGACGGCGGTGCCTCATCGTTGACCCGCAGGACCAGCAGGTGAAGATTAGGCTTCACTGGTTGCTGTACGGCATTGCCGACGAGGACGCTGGCGGCTTTCGGCAAGTTGGAGGAGGTGATCCGGGAGTGGTGGCGCGTTGAAGGCATGGGAACCAAGACCTCAACGACCAGGACCGTCCTTCTCAAACTGACGGGCAGCGTAAAGGTGGAGGACCTTCCTCATCAGATCCGCATCGGCGGTGAGTTGGCCCTGGTCATCGTTCCTGGTCGACCGAAGTAGCGCCTGCGCTGTCATGGCAAAGGACACGTCCGCCGAGAGTGCAGAGTCCCCCGCTGTTCCCGGTGCAGACGTGTCGGCCACGTCGACACTGACTGCGTCAGGTCCTATGCCAGTGTGACAGGCCCACCAGCGATTGAGGAGGCGGCAGAGCACGTGATGGACGTGGTCGAGGCGGAGGAAGCGGCTAAAGGAACCGGTGACATGGTGTCGACAGCGACAAGTGGTGGGACGGCGACTCTGGAGGTAGACGGCAAAGCTGCTGAGGCTACTCAGAAGCCGAGTAGGGCGGTACAGGTCGCTATGACTGAGGGCCAGGCGCCGGGAAGTGTCAGTGAAGACCCACCTGACGACGCGACAGCAATGCAGCAGGACGAGGGCGTCAGCGACGGCAACGGTACTGTGGCTCTTGCTGCTTCCGTCAAGCGCACCCACGACCAGACGAAGGACCGCGAGGATCGGGCGACCAGTACCAGCGAGGGACCGCCGACGATGGCGCCTCATGTGAGGTGGATGGGCTACAAGCCAAAGCCCGGCGTACCGCCTGAAAAGAAGCCTGTCCACAAAGCGGCCATGCCTAAGGACAACAACAAGCCGGGAGGTCCCGGAGGCGGCTAGCCGAGGGCTAGTCGTGAGCGGTAAGCACCATGCTCCGGGCCTACTTTTCATTTAGATCAAGATGGCTCAACTACCGTCCCTTAGGATTGCCACATTAAATGTGAGAGGGCTGGCGGCTAGTCGTAGGCAAAGTCAGGTCCTACGGTTGGTCACTGACCACTACATAGACGTACTAGCCGTCCAAGAAACTAATGTTGAAGGAAAAAAGGAGACCGGAAGCATGGTGCGACGATTCACGACTAGGTATTTTGCGGTGGTTAGCCATGCATTAGGCACGGCTGGAGAGTGCGTTCTTCTTGTGAAAAAGCTGCCTGGACTGTAGATTCAGAGTATTTGTTCGTGTCATTCAGGAAGGATTGTTCTTTGTGATATTGTTATGTGTAATGCTGGGTTCCGCGTCATATGCGTATATGCGCCGAATTCAGTAGATGAGCGTGCCCTTTTCTTTTCCAACTTTTCGCAGTATGTTCGATGCGATAAGCGCGTTATGCTGTTAGAATTTAATTGTGTAATGAGCGCTAGAAACAGAGTCAATAATGCTGGTGTGCGTGACAGAAGCAGCGAAGCGTTGTCAAATCTAATTAATGAAAATGAACTAGACGATGTTTTTGTATGTCTGGAAGGGGGGCGTTAAGTGACTTTTACATGTTTTCAGGGCAGCAGCCATGCGCGTTTGGACCGAATGTACATGTCATTGGACACAATTACTAGATGCCACGGTTGTGTAATACCAGTGCCATTTTCAGATCACTGCTTGGTAAAATGTAACGTAGGTATACGGAAAAGGAGACATGTGTTTAACTGGGATATGTGGAAAAGGAATGCCTTGTTACTAAATGACCAGCCCTTTTTACAGGTAGTACGGGATGCGGTTAATGAAGGTCAATGTGAAGTAGCGGGAACAATCATCGAGAAGTGGGAATGTTTTGAACAAAAGGTTAAAATGAAAGCGATAGAAAGATCGAGTTGTAAAAATTTTGAGAGGGAAAAGAAAGAAAAGGGTTTAAGAACACTGCTTGGGCAGCTGCTAACGCTTGAGTGCAGAGCGTCTGGTGCGTACAAAGACGATGTGCGAAACGTCAAAGAAAAAATTGGAGGACGCTTAAGCTTCGCCTTCAAGAGTGGAACGCGACAGCGTTCCCGTCGACCCGCCAAGAGGTATTGGGCTACGGCGCAGCGACAACGCGCCCCGCATCGGACGCGGTGAGCGTCAAGCAACGCAGCGTTCGGCGCGACAACGAAATGCGCGCCTCAGCAAGCGACGCACGCCTGAGCCTTCTAAGGTAACACCGCGTTCACTAGAGGCGCTTTTGTACCGCTTTGAAGCATCGAACTCGTGGCTCAGTGGTAACGTCTCCGTCTCACACTCCGGAGACCCTGGTTCGATTCCCACCCAGCCCATCTTGGAAGTTGCTTTTTATTTATGAAGTGCCTGCCGTGATTTATCGCTCACGGCCAACGCCGCGGACGCCGACGCCGACACCGACGCCGACGACACCGGCTTTTCTGCGACACGAGCTCCTTAACGCTATCGCGTTAAAACCAAATGTTTGACAAGGAACGCTATCAGGGTGCCATCGTGCAAGCACGAGCAGATGCACTAGCGACAGGGGAGACGCCTACGAAAGGGGCGCTCGGTTTAGAGAAGGCGTATGGACGAATAAACCATATCGACCAGATCTTAGTGAACGGGAATGTCGTTTAAGACAGTGATAGCATTCGGCGCGCCTTTTTTGAGTACTACCAGTCGCTCTTTGCATTTCAGGAAGCGAATGTTGAGGGTTTTAAAGCAGGTTTTCTGCATCGCATGCCACGGTTGAGTGATGACGTTAAAGAGTGAGTAGAAGAAAAATTAATGGAGAGAGGAGGCAAAAAGGCAATCGACCATTTGAACTTGGGTAAATCACCGGGACCTAATGGACTCAGCGCGGGTCTATACAAAGCTTTTAAGAGAGAGCTCGCGCCTTTGCTAGCACACGCATTTAATGATGCATAAGATAAGAAATCATTACCACCTTCCTTTGTAAGAACGCACACCATTCTAACGCCGAAGAGCGATCAAATAGACAAACTCAGATTCGTGTCATCCTATAGGCCCCTTTCACTAACAAACGTCGATTATAAAATATTTATGAAGATTTTAGCGACCAGACTTCGAGGCATCATAAAGGAAATATTCGCAGACCCTGAAACTTGTGGTATCAAAGGGCGATCATTTTTTTCGAACATCCATAAAATGCGGTGTGTGCTCGAGTGCTGTGATGTCATCGGTGGCGAAGTTGCAGTTCTTCAGCTCGATCTCGAGAAAGCGTTCGATTGTGTCGCTCACGTTATTTTGTTTGCCATCTTGGATCATGTTGATGTCGGTTCCATCATCACCGGAGCCTTGGCGTACCAGAACTGCAGTGCAAGGTTAATTGTTAATAAGTCTCTGGGGGCCCCCATTATCACCATGCGTTCAGTCCGCCAAGGCTGCACCCTCTGTCCGCTGTTATTTGCTGTCTACGTAGAAGCAATGTGTGTAGCAATTAATGAAAATGACGGACTACGTGGTTTCAGATTGGCAGCGACCGAAGTGAAGTTGCTCGCATATGCAGATGACATTGCAGTGTGTTGCACTGACAAACCGAGTGTAACGGAAACAATATCTGTAGTAAAACAGTTTTGTGACGTAACGGGTTGCAGAGTAAACTGGGGCAAATCGCTCGGGCTGTGGCATGGGGACTGGTTTTCTGCACCGGACTATTTCGCGAACGTGAACAGGGTGAAAACTCAGACGAGGTATCTTGGTGTTCCCCTCGACAGGTACAATAGCAGCGACGAATACTGGAGGAACCAAACCAATGAACTGAAAGAAAAAGTAGACCAGTGAAAAGGTACTAACTCGTTCATTTTTGAAAGAGTGACAGTTTGTAACGTGTTTTTTATCACTAAGTTATATTACGTCTTGTAAACGCTGTATTGCTCTAGAGTAAATGTGCAAAGGCTGCACAAAGTATTTGCGGTTTTCATCTCGGGTTCAACATGGGGAAAGTGCAGCCGAACAAATTTCTTCCGAAGAATGAAGGATGGGGGTGTGGGCCTGGCGCATCTTTTTGTTCGTCAAGTTGTAAATCAATTTTTGTTTTTTTCGCGATGTGCGCAACCCTTTTCTGCGCACCGTGTGTCAGCTAAGCTTGAGTAACGCTTTGCCGGCACATGTTGTTACCACGGCAAGCATGACGGGAACGCTGCGTGGTTACTTTAAGGAAGTGGTCGACCGTGTACGTTTCCTTTCTGTTCGTTTTACAAATGATTACCTTTGTGAAGCGAAAAGGAAAACTTTCTATAAAGATGTATGCGACATTTTTTTCCCAGTGCCCTTATACAGAGCATATAGAGTGGAGGGCCAGGACAGGACGTACTTAAACGAGTAAAACACATGCAGGTGCCACCAGGCATAGAGACCTTCTTTAAGCTACACACCGGAACGCTCTCCGTGAAGATGTTTCTGGAGGAACGGGGTTGTCTCGTGCCTTGGGGGTCGTACTGCTTGATATGCAAGAAGCCCGAAACTGTAGATCACGTTTTCCTACATTGCTGAGCGGCAGTTTTCTTCTGGGACGTCTTAAACCGAACGCTGAAGAAAGAGCTACGAGTGGACCTCCAAGGGGTCAGGTATCTGGCCATTAAGGATGACGGCGGGGTTCCATACGACTTTGTTATGTTGAATGCTCTCCACTGTATATGGTGGGCTCGTATGGCAGGGTAACATACTGACGCTAGGCCAGCTCGTGCTAATTTCAAAGACTGTATGTCGCGATTTATTGAAATGCAGAAAATATAAAAATGCGTACCGGATTGGCTGTCGAGGCTGAACCCTCCAGAGCCACGAAGGAATTAGTTTGACAATGCCCGTCCAATATGGACAGCCGCTCTATTGTGCGGTTTCTTTCCTTACATACCATCCGCTTTTTTTTTCAATGGTTGGAATTTGTGATACATTAGTGTGCGGTAACTGTATGGTCTGCGCAACGTCGATGATCGGCAATAAGTGAAAAACATTCCACGTGGCCCAATGGATAAGGCGTCTGACTTAGGATCAGAAGGTTGCAGGTTCGAGTCCTGTCGCGGACTGTCTCTGGATATTGCCGCCAGGTGTCACGAGCCAGCGCTGAAAAAAAGAAGTTGCGACTGGAACACGCGCTCAGCAAGAGACGGGCGCTGAAGTAGAAGAGGTAGAAGCTGAGGACGCCGGCTTAAATTATTGCACGCCATCTTGTTCAACCGCCTCCCTCGCCGACGCCGGGTACATCGTCTATTGTCTTTTCGTGACAAAACTGGTGGAGGTGCTGGGTACGATTTATCCGATGCCACAAACCCCTCCTGGTAGCAGGAGTACCAGCCCTATCCTAGTGGACACCCCTGTTCACCGGGCAAGCAGGAGAATCCGAGGATTGCCTCCGGAGCTTGATCATCTCTCCGCAATAACATCGACGCCCCCACACACCGGTATGGAAGGAACGTCGACGTCCCTACCGACCATTAGGCAAGGTACGGCCACAACGGCAACGCAGTATCTGCTGCAGAATCTCCGAGTGCCGAATGTGTTCCACGGAGATATCTTCGAGGATGTAGAAGACTGGTTGGTCCAGTTTGAGCGCGTTGCCGAGATAAATGAATGGAGCGACGTGGCGAAGTTAAGGAACGTCTACTTCAGCTTGGAGTACGGTGCCCGCACTTGGTACGAGAACCGAGAAGGGCTCATCAAATCGTGGCTTGATTTCCGTCGTGCCTTGCTGGATACCTACACCAATGCTGATCGCCGCGAACGAGCCGAACGGGCGCTCCAATCCCGAATTCATCTGCCGAACGGGAGCGTGACGTCGTACGTCGAGGATATGACGCGCCTCTTCCGTCGGGTGGACCCAACCATGTCCGAGGAAAAAAAGCTGCGCCATCTAATGCGGGGAGTTAAGGAACAGCTATTTGCTGGCCTTGTTCGAAGCCCGCCGAAGACCGTGGCTGAATACTTAACTGAAGCCACCACGACTGAAAAGATGTTACACCAGCGCTCAACTTTCTATGACAGGCAATTGAACCCAACTTCACCTTCGGACCAGCGCTCAGCCCCGCATGACAGGTACGCGAACGCTGCTTCACTGACGGACGCGATTGCCTTTGGAAACGTGGACGTTCTCCGAGATCTTATCCGCTCTGTGGTGCGTGACGAGCTTCAACGGCTCACCTGCCCGCCTCAGCCCACGCTAGGTTCCATTTCTGCCCTTGTGAGGAACGAAGTGCAGCAAGCGATCCGGTGTCCCGTTCCTAACAACAATGCGCCGCCTGTGACAGCACAGTTGCAGCGGCCGTCGTATGCGGAAGTTTTGAGGCGAGTCCCTGTCCAAGCTCCGACCCATTTCGACCCCGCCACGCCTTACGCCGCGTCATACGTCCCGCCGCTCCCATCTGTGCAACCAATCCAACATATGGAGGATCGTCGCCCACCCGAAAGGAAATCTGACGTCTGGCGTACCCCGGACAGAAGGCCTCTGTGCTATCATTGTGGAGAAGCCGGTCACATATACCGCGAGTGCCCATACCGCCGTCTCGGACTGCAAGGTTTTGCCGCGGATTCACCAAGGCCCAGATATGGTGAAAGGCCTAGGGCGATTGAAGAATACTTGACCCAGCAGAGTATGCCACTGTTCCCGCGGCGGCAGTCGCGCTCGCCGTCCCCCAGGCGTTCTTCCCCCGCTCCTAGAAGCCCTACAATGGCAGCGCAGGGACGATCGCCAAGCCCTCGCCGGGGAAACTAAGAACAGCGACCTACGGGGGCGAGGCCGCTGATAATCGCCCTTCCGAAGACCTCCCATCGACGCCAGCACGGTCTATTCAGCACGACTCAACGAAGACAGCAGCCGAACTCAGCGACAGACTCTCGCTCGACATACCTGTTGTGCTCGACGGCCGCCACGTTAGTGCTTTATTGGACACGGGGGCTGACTACTCAATCTTGTGCGGAAAACTAGCGACGGAACTTAGAAAAGTTATCACGCCTTGGTCTGGAGCGCAACTTCGTACTGCTGGCGGGCATGTCGTCACATCATTGGGCATGTGCACGGTCAGAGTACAAATTCGTGGGTCCACGTTTCCTGCCAGCTGCCTTATACTCCGCGATTGTTCTCGGGACCTTATCTTGGGCGTCGACTTTCTGCGAGAGTATGGTGCCATTATAGACCTCCGGGAGCGCACAGTGACTTTTTCGACAGAAAGAGCAACGAACAACCGCGACAATTGCCGACGTAACGCGCTTCGAGTTTACGCCGACAGTGTAACGGTACCACCACGCGCAAGTGTCATGGTAATGGTCGTATGCGACGATCTGCGTGACGGCGAAGCTGTTGCAGAAGGCAATTCCTCCCTTATGCTGACACACGGTGTATGTGCAGCCCGCAGTCTGATTATGCTTCGAGGTGGACTTTCGGCGCTCCTCGTGACGAATTTCAGCCAGGAACATCGGCACCTATTTCGTCGTACTACTATTGCTTTCGCTGAGCCCATAGCAGACGTTGCTGAATGCTGTGCGTCTGTGACGAAGGAGAACCCAGCTCAGACACTCAGCAATATTGACATCAATTCAGACCTTTCGGAGGAAAAGCAGGAAGCGCTGCGTGAGTTGCTCCTTCGGTTCAAGGAGTGCTTCGCATCTTCTTCTAAGGTACGCCAGACGTCCATCACGAGACACTGAATAATCACGTATGACGATGCTCGTCCCATACGACAACTGCCTTATCGCGTATCGGCGAAAGAGCGCAACGTGATTAATGCACAGGTGAAAGAAATGCTTGACGATGACGTCATACAACCATTCCAAAGCCCTTGGTCATCGCCGGTGGTCCTCGTCAAAAAGAAAGACGGAACGCTTAGGTTCTGCGTTGACTATAGAAAGTTGAACAACGTCACAAAAAAGGACGTTTATCCGCTTCCGCGGATCGATGATTCGTTAGATCGACTCCGGCGAACCAGGTATTTTTCATCCATAGATCTGAAGAGCGGATATTGGCAAATCGAAGTTGACGAACGAGATCGCGAAAAAACTGCCTTTGTTACCCCAGATGGACTGTACGAATTTAAAGTACTTCCATTTGGCCTGTGTTCTGCACCGGCCACATTCCAGCGAATGATGGACACTGTTCTGACGGGTCTGAAGTGGCACTGCTGTTTAGTATACTTAGATGACGTCGTCGTGTTTGCGGCGACCTTCGAAGAACATCTGAAGCGTTTAGAGGCGGTACTTGAGGCGCTCCGCTCCGCTAATCTCACACTAAAACCAGAAAAGTGTCACTTCGGTTACGAAGAGCTGAAGTTCCTCGGGCATGTCGTGAACGCCGACGGCGTCCAGCCTGACCCAGACAAAACATCTGCTGTTGCTGCTTTTCCGACTTCTCGTGACAAGAAAGCAGTACGCCGCTTTCTCGGTCTGTGTGCGTACTATCGTCGCTTCATCGCCAATTTCTCGCGCATCGCTGAACCACTCATACGCCTAACGCGAGAAGACACACCCTTTGTTTGGGCGGATGAGCAGGACGCAGCTTTCACCGAGTTACGGCAACGCCTGCAGGAATCACCTGTCCTCGCTCACTTTGACGAGGACGCTGACACCGAGGTGCATACCGATGCCAGCAACATCGGTCTTGGCGCTGTACTCGTTCAACACCAGGAAGGCGTCGAGCGAGTCATCGCTTACGCCAGTCGCACCCTTTCACGCGCCGAAATCAACTACTCCACCTCAGAGAAAGAGTGTCTAGCGGTTGTGTGGGCCATCATGAAATTTCGGCCTTATCTCTACGGTCGCCCTTTCAAGGTGGTGACAGACCACCATTCCCTGTGTTGGTTAGCCAACTTACGAGACCCGTCCGGGCGACTTGCTCGATGGAGTCTCCGTCTGCAGGAGTTCGATGTTACCATCGTCTACAAATCGGGCCGAAAACACGAAGATGCCGACACGTTGTCGCGCGCTCCCGTCACAACTTGCGATAAGGACATGGACGAAGACGGCGCATTTCTTGGTGCCCTCACCGCATCAGACTTGATCATACGGCAGCGCGAGGACGCCGAAATACGCCCTCTCATCGATCACCTAGAAGGCAAGAATGCTTCAATCCCACGACATATTTCTCGCAGTCTCTCGACCTTCTGCCTCCCACAGGGCGTCCTCTACAAGAAAAACTCGAGTGCCACCGACAAAGAGTATCTATTGGTAATACCTGCCGCCCTTCGTGATGACATTCCCCTAGCCTGCCATGATGAGCCCACGTCTGGAAACTTGGGATTTTCACGCACTCTTGCACGAGTACGCCAAACGTACTACAGGCCCAGACTTTCTACCACGGTGAAGCGTTACGTGCAAAGCTGCCGGGAGTGTCAACGCAGGAAGTCGCCGTCTTTGAAGCCCGGGGGGTTACTCCAACCCATCGCACCACCTAGCGCGCCGTTTGATCAAATCGGCATGGATCTTCTGGGACCCTTTCCCTTGTCAGCCAGCGGAAACAAGTGGATTATAGTCGCCACGGACTATCTAACACGCTACGCCGAGACGAAAGCTGTACAACGTGCCACGGCCTACGAAGTTGTCCAGTTCTTTATCGAGCACATAGTCCTCAGACATGGTGCCCCCTCACATGTCATCACCGACAGAGGCACTGCCTTTACAGCCCAACTTATAGAGGACATATTCGAGCTGAGCTGCACGCAGCATCGCAAGGCGCCTGCCTATCATCCGCAGACGAACGGACTGACGGAACGGCTAAACAAAACCATAGCTGACATGCTGTCTATGTATGTGAACGTCCAGCATAAAACATGGGATCAAGTCCTGCCGTACGTTACATTCGCGTAAAACACCGCCATTCAGGAAACCACACGCTTCACACCGTTCCGTCTTGTCTACAGGCGCGAGGTCCAGACCACGCTAGACGCTATGCTCCCGCACGACACCGACGCATCACTTACTGCCGACGCCGAGCAACTTACTCAGTCCGGCAGCAGCACAGTCCGGCAGAAGTGCACTTTGGCATCGCACACTAAATCTACGCCTCTTTCAGATACGCCTACTGCCAACACATCGCTGATGCTGCCTGATACCCCGGAACTGGCATAGCGGGACGTGTTTCCTGCATCGACGACGAAGCTGCGCATCACCAGAGGGCAACGGTTCACCGCTGCTACATAAAGACGCTGCAAGAAAGTCGTCGTCCACAGTCCGGCAGCAGTGCACTTTGGCATCGCACACTAAATCTACGCCTCTTTCAGATACGCCTACCGCCAACACATCGCTGATGCTGCCTGATACCCCGGAACTGGCATAGCGGGACGTGTTTCCTGCATCGACGACGAAGCTGCGCATCACCAGAGGGCAACGGTTCACCGCTGCTACATAAAGACGCTGCAAGAAAGTCGTCGTCCACAGTCCGGCAGCAGTGCACTTTGGCATCGCACACTAAATCTACGCCTCTTTCAGATACGCCTACTGCCAACACATCGCTGATGCTGCCTGATACCCCGGAACTGGCATAGCGGGACGTGTTTCCTGCATCGACGACGAAGCTGCGCATCACCAGCGGGCAACGGTTCACCGCTGCTACATAAAGACGCTGCAAAAAAGTCGTCGTCCACAGTCCGGCAGCAGTGCACTTTGGCATCGCACACTAAATCTAAGCCTCTTTCAGATACGCCTACTGCCAACACATCGCTGATGCTGCCTGATACCCCGGAACTGGCATAGCGGGACGTGTTTCCTGCATCGACGACGAAGCTGCGCATCACCAGAGGGCAACGGTTCACCGCTGCTACATAAAGACGCTGCGAGAAAGTCGTCGTCCACAGTCCGGCAGCAGTGCACTTTGGCATCGCACACTAAATCTACGCCTCTTTCAGATACGCCTACTGCCAACACATCGCTGATGCTGCCTGATACCCCGGAACTGGCATAGCGGGACGTGTTTCCTGCATCGACGACGAAGCTGCGCATCACCAGAGGGCAACGGTTCACCGCTGCTACATAAAGACGCTGCAAGAAAGTCGTCGTCCACAGTCCGGCAGCAGTGCACTTTGGCATCGCACACTAAATCTACGCCTCTTTCAGATACGCCTACTGCCAACACATCGCTGATGCTGCCTGATACCCCGGAACTGGCATAGCGGGACGTGTTTCCTGCATCGACGACGAAGCTGCGCATCACCAGAGGGCAACGGTTCACCGCTGCTACATAAAGACGCTGCAAGAAAGTCGTCGTCCACAGTCCGGCAGCAGTGCACTTTGGCATCGCACACTAAATCTACGCCTCTTTCAGATACGCCTACTGCCAACACATCGCTGATGCTGCCTGATACCCCGGAACTGGCATAGCGGGACGTGTTTCCTGCATCGACGACGAAGCTGCGCATCACCAGAGGGCAACGGTTCACCGCTGCTACATAAAGACGCTGCAAGAAAGTCGTCGTCCACAGTCCGGCAGCAGTGCACTTTGGCATCGCACACTAAATCTACGCCTCTTTCAGATACGCCTACTGCCAACACATCGCTGATGCTGCCTGATACCCCGGAACTGGCATAGCGGGACGTGTTTCCTGCATCGACGACGAAGCTGCGCATCACCAGCGGGCAACGGTTCACCGCTGCTACATAAAGACGCTGCAAGAAAGTCGTCGTCCACAGTCCGGCAGCAGTGCACTTTGGCATCGCACACTAAATCTACGCCTCTTTCAGATACGCCTACTGCCAACACATCGCTGATGCTGCCTGATACCCCGGAACTGGCATAGCGGGACGTGTTTCCTGCATCGACGACGAAGCTGCGCATCACCAGAGGGCAACGGTTCACCGCTGCTACATAAAGACGCTGCGAGAAAGTCGTCGTCCACAGTCCGGCAGCAGTGCACTTTGGCATCGCACACTAAATCTACGCCTCTTTCAGATACGCCTACTGCCAACACATCGCTGATGCTGCCTGATACCCCGGAACTGGCATAGCGGGACGTGTTTCCTGCATCGACGACGAAGCTGCGCATCACCAGAGGGCAACGGTTCACCGCTGCTACATAAAGACGCTGCAAGAAAGTCGTCGTCCACAGTCCGGCAGCAGTGCACTTTGGCATCGCAGACTAAATCTACGCCTCTTTCAGATACGCCTACTGCCAACACATCGCTGATGCTGCCAGATACCCCGGAACTGGCATAGCGGGACGTGTTTCCTGCATCGATGACGAAGCTGCGCATCACCAGAGGGCAACGGTTCACCGCTGCTACATAAAGACGCTGCGAGAAAGTCGTCGTCCACAGTCCGGCAGCAGTGCACTTTGGCATCGCACACTAAATCTACGCCTCTTTCAGATACGCCTACTGCCAACACATCGCTGATGCTGCCTGATACCCCGGAACTGGCATAGCGGGACGTGTTTCCTGCATCGACGACGAAGCTGCGCATCACCAGAGGGCAACGGTTCACCGCTGCTACATAAAGACGCTGCAAGAAAGTCGTCGTCCACAGTCCGGCAGCAGTGCACTTTGGCATCGCACACTAAATCTACGCCTCTTTCAGATACGCCTACTGCCAACACATCGCTGATGCTGCCTGATACCCCGGAACTGGCATAGCGGGACGTGTTTCCTGCATCGACGACGAAGCTGCGCATCACCAGAGGGCAACGGTTCACCGCTGCTACATAAAGACGCTGCAAGAAAGTCGTCGTCCACAGTCCGGCAGCAGTGCACTTTGGCATCGCACACTAAATCTACGCCTCTTTCAGATACGCCTACTGCCAACACATCGCTGATGCTGCCTGATACCCCGGAACTGGCATAGCGGGACGTGTTTCCTGCATCGACGACGAAGCTGCGCATCACCAGAGGGCAACGGTTCACCGCTGCTACATAAAGACGCTGCAAGAAAGTCGTCGTCCACAGTCCGGCAGCAGTGCACTTTGGCATCGCACACTAAATCTACGCCTCTTTCAGATACGCCTACTGCCAACACATCGCTGATGCTGCCTGATACCCCGGAACTGGCATAGCGGGACGTGTTTCCTGCATCGACGACGAAGCTGCGCATCACCAGAGGGCAACGGTTCACCGCTGCTACATAAAGACGCTGCAAGAAAGTCGTCGTCCACAGTCCGGCAGCAGTGCACTTTGGCATCGCACACTAAATCTACGCCTCTTTCAGATACGCCTACTGCCAACACATCGCTGATGCTGCCTGATACCCCGGAACTGGCATAGCGGGACGTGTTTCCTGCATCGACGACGAAGCTGCGCATCACCAGAGGGCAACGGTTCACCGCTGCTACATAAAGACGCTGCGAGAAAGTCGTCGTCCACAGTCCGGCAGCAGTGCACTTTGGCATCGCACACTAAATCTACGCCTCTTTCAGATACGCCTACTGCCAACACATCGCTGATGCTGCCTGATACCCCGGAACTGGCATAGCGGGACGTGTTTCCTGCATCGACGACGAAGCTGCGCATCACCAGAGGGCAACGGTTCACCGCTGCTACATAAAGACGCTGCAAGAAAGTCGTCGTCCACAGTCCGGCAGCAGTGCACTTTGGCATCGCACACTAAATCTACGCCTCTTTCAGATACGCCTACTGCCAACACATCGCTGATGCTGCCTGATACCCCGGAACTGGCATAGCGGGACGTGTTTCCTGCATCGACGACGAAGCTGCGCATCACCAGAGGGCAACGGTTCACCGCTGCTACATAAAGACGCTGCGAGAAAGTCGTCGTCCACAGTCCGGCAGCAGTGCACTTTGGCATCGCACACTAAATCTACGCCTCTTTCAGATACGCCTACTGCCAACACATCGCTGATGCTGCCTGATACCCCGGAACTGGCATAGCGGGACGTGTTTCCTGCATCGACGACGAAGCTGCGCATCACCAGAGGGCAACGGTTCACCGCTGCTACATAAAGACGCTGCAAGAAAGTCGTCGTCCACAGTCCGGCAGCAGTGCACTTTGGCATCGCACACTAAATCTACGCCTCTTTCAGATACGCCTACTGCCAACACATCGCTGATGCTGCCTGATACCCCGGAACTGGCATAGCGGGACGTGTTTCCTGCATCGACGACGAAGCTGCGCATCACCAGAGGGCAACGGTTCACCGCTGCTACATAAAGACGCTGCAAGAAAGTCGTCGTCCACAGTCCGGCAGAAGTGCACTTTGGCATCGCACACTAAATCTACGCCTCTTTCAGATACGCCTACTGCCAACACATCGCTGATGCTGCCTGATACCCCGGAACTGGCATAGCGGGTACGTGTTTCCTGCATCGACGACGAAGCTGCGCATCACCAGAGGGCAACGGTTCACCGCTGCTACATAAAGACGCTGCAAGAAAGTCGTCGTCCACAGTCCGGCAGCAGTGCACTGTGGCATCGCACACTAAATCTACGCCTCTTTCAGATACGCCTACTGCCAACACATCGCTGATGCTGCCTGATATCCCGGAACTGGCATAGCGGGACGTGTTTCCTGCATCGACGACGAAGCTGCGCATCACCAGAGGGCAACGGTTCACCGCTGCTACATAAAGACGCTGCAAGAAAGTCGTCGTCCACAGTCAGGCAGCAGTGCACTTTGGCATCGCACACTAAATCTACGCCTCTTTCAGATACGCCTACTGCCAACACATCGCTGATGCTGCCTGATACCCCGGAACTGGCATAGCGGGACGTGTTTCCTGCATCGACGACGAAGCTGCGCATCACCAGAGGGCAACGGTTCACCGCTGCTACATAAAGACGCTGCAAGAAAGTCGTCGTCCACAGTCCGGCAGCAGTGCACTTTGGCATCGCACACTAAATCTACGCCTCTTTCAGATACGCCTACTGCCAACACATCGCTGATGCTGCCTGATACCCCGGAACAGGCATAGCGGGACGTGTTTCCTGCATCGACGACGAAGCTGCGCATCACCAGAGGGCAACGCTTCACCGCTGCTACATAAAGACGCTGCAAGAAAGTCGTCGTCCACAGTCCGGCAGCAGTGCACTTTGGCATCGCACACTAAATCTACGCCTCTTTCAGATACGCCTACTGCCAACACATCGCTGATGCTGCCTGATACCCCGGAACTGGCATAGCGGGACGTGTTTCCTGCATCGACGACGAAGCTGCGCATCACCAGAGGGCAACGGTTCACCGCTGCTACATAAAGACGCTGTAAGAAAGTCGTCGTCCACAGTCCGGCAGCAGTGCACTTTGGCATCGCACACTAAATCTACGCCTCTTTCAGATACGCCTACTGCCAACACATCGCTGATGCTGCCTGATACCCCGGAACTGGCATTGCGGGACGTGTTTCCTGCATCGACGACGAAGCTGCGCATCACCAGAGGGCAACGGTTCACCGCTGCTACATAAAGACGCTGCAAGAAAGTCGTCGTCCACAGTCCGGCAGCAGTGCACTTTGGCATCGCACACTAAATCTACGCCTCTTTCAGATACGCCTACTGCCAACACATCGCTGATGCTGCCTGATACCCCGGAACTGGCATAGCGGGACGTGTTTCCTGCATCGACGACGAAGCTGCGCATCACCAGAGGGCAACGGTTCACCGCTGCTACATAAAGACGCTGCAAGAAAGTCGTCGTCCACAGTCCGGCAGAAGTGCACTTTGGCATCGCACACTAAATCTACGCCTCTTTCAGATACGCCTACTGCCAACACATCGCTGATGCTGCCTGATACCCCGGAACTGGCATAGCGGGACGTGTTTCCTGCATCGACGACGAAGCTGCGCATCACCAGAGGGCAACGGTTCACCGCTGCTACATAAAGACGCTGCAAGAAAGTCGTCGTCCACAGTCCGGCAGCAGTGCACTTTGGCATCGCACACTAAATCTACGCCTCTTTCAGATACGCCTACTGCCAACACATCGCTGATGCTGCCTGATACCCCGGAACTGGCATAGCGGGACGTGTTTCCTGCATCGACGACGAAACTGCGCATCACCAGAGGGCAACGGTTCACCGCTGCTACATAAAGACGCTGCAAGAAAGTCGTCGTCCACAGTCCGGCAGCAGTGCACTGTGGCATCGCACACTAAATCTACGCCTCTTTCAGATACGCCTACTGCCAACACATCGCTGATGCTGCCTGATACCCCGGAACTGGCATAGCGGGACGTGTTTCCTGCATCGACGACGAAGCTGCGCATCACCAGAGGGCAACGGTTCACCGCTGCTACATAAAGACGCTGCAAGAAAGTCGTCGTCCACAGTCCGGCAGAAGTGCACTTTGGCATCGCACACTAAATCTACGCCTCTTTCAGATACGCCTACTGCCAACACATCGCTGATGCTGCCTGATACCCCGGAACTGGCATAGCGGGACGTGTTTCCTGCATCGACGACGAAGCTGCGCATCACCAGAGGGCAACGGTTCACCGCTGCTACATAAAGACGCTGCAAGAAAGTCGTCGTCCACAGTCCGGCAGCAGTGCACTGTGGCATCGCACACTAAATCTACGCCTCTTTCAGATACGCCTACTGCCAACACATCGCTGATGCTGCCTGATACCCCGGAACTGGCATAGCGGGACGTGTTTCCTGCATCGACGACGAAGCTGCGCATCACCAGAGGGCAACGGTTCACCGCTGCTACATAAAGACGCTGCAAGAAAGTCGTCGTCCACAGTCCGGCAGCAGTGCACTTTGGCATCGCACACTAAATCTACGCCTCTTTCAGATACGCCTACTGCCAACACATCGCTGATGCTGCCTGATACCCCGGAACTGGCATAGCGGGACGTGTTTCCTGCATCGACGACGAAGCTGCGCATCACCAGAGGGCAACGGTTCACCGCTGCTACATAAAGACGCTGCAAGAAAGTCGTCGTCCACAGTCCGGCAGAAGTGCACTTTGGCATCGCACACTAAATCTACGCCTCTTTCAGATACGCCTACTGCCAACACATCGCTGATGCTGCCTGATACCCCGGAACTGGCATAGCGGGACGTGTTTCCTGCATCGACGACGAAGCTGCGCATCACCAGAGGGCAACGGTTCACCGCTGCTACATAAAGACGCTGCAAGAAAGTCGTCGTCCACAGTCCGGCAGCAGTGCACTTTGGCATCGCACACTAAATCTACGCCTCTTTCAGATACGCCTACTGCCAACACATCGCTGATGCTGCCTGATACCCCGGAACTGGCATAGCGGGACGTGTTTCCTGCATCGACGACGAAGCTGCGCATCACCAGAGGGCAACGGTTCACCGCTGCTACATAAAGACGCTGCAAGAAAGTCGTCGTCCACAGTCCGGCAGAAGTGCACTTTGGCATCGCACACTAAATCTACGCCTCTTGCAGATACGCCTACTGCCAACACATCGCTGATGCTGCCTGATACCCCGGAACTGGCAAAGCGGGACGTGTTTCCTGCATCGACGACGAAGCTGCGCATCACCAGAGGGCAACGGTTCACCGCTGCTACATAAAGACGCTGCAAGAAAGTCGTCGTCCACAGTCCGGCAGAAGTGCACTTTGGCATCGCACACTAAATCTACGCCTCTTTCAGATACGCCTACTGCCAACACATCGCTGATGCTGCCTGATACCCCGGAACTGGCATAGCGGGACGTGTTTCCTGCATCGACGACGAAGCTGCGCATCACCAGAGGGCAACGGTTCACCGCTGCTACATAAAGACGCTGCAAGAAAGTCGTCGTCCACAGTCCGGCAGCAGTGCACTTTGGCATCGCACACTAAATCTACGCCTCTTTCAGATACGCCTACTGCCAACACATCGCTGATGCTGCCTGATACCCCGGAACTGGCATAGCGGGACGTGTTTCCTGCATCGACGACGAAGCTGCGCATCACCAGAGGGCAACGGTTCACCGCTGCTACATAAAGACGCTGCAAGAAAGTCGTCGTCCACAGTCCGGCAGAAGTGCACTTTGGCATCGCACACTAAATCTACGCCTCTTGCAGATACGCCTACTGCCAACACATCGCTGATGCTGCCTGATACCCCGGAACTGGCAAAGCGGGACGTGTTTCCTGCATCGACGACGAAGCTGCGCATCACCAGAGGGCAACGGTTCACCGCTGCTACATAAAGACGCTGCAAGAAAGTCGTCGTCCACAGTCCGGCAGCAGTGCACTTTGGCATCGCACACTAAATCTACGCCTCTTTCAGATACGCCTACCGCCAACACATCGCTGATGCTGCCTGATACCCCGGAACTGGCATAGCGGGACGTGTTTCCTGCATCGACGACGAAGCTGCGCATCACCAGAGGGCAACGGTTCACCGCTGCTACATAAAGACGCTGCAAGAAAGTCGTCGTCCACAGTCCGGCAGCAGTGCACTTTGGCATCGCACACTAAATCTACGCCTCTTTCAGATACGCCTACCGCCAACACATCGCTGATACTGCCTGATACCCCGGAACTGGCATAGCGGGACGTGTTTCCTGCATCGACGACGAAGCTGCGCATCACCAGAGGGCAACGGTTCACCGCTGCTACATAAAGACGCTGCAAGAAAGTCGTCGTCCACAGTCCGGCAGCAGTGCACTTTGGCATCGCACACTAAATCTACGCCTCTTTCAGATACGCCTACTGCCAACACATCGCTGATGCTGCCTGATACCCCGGAACTGGCATAGCGGGACGTGTTTCCTGCATCGACGACGAAGCTGCGCATCACCAGAGGGCAACGGTTCACCGCTGCTACATAAAGACGCTGCAAGAAAGTCGTCGTCCACAGTCCGGCAGCAGTGCACTTTGGCATCGCACACTAAATCTACGCCTCTTTCAGATACGCCTACTGCCAACACATCGCTGATGCTGCCTGATACCCCGGAACTGGCATAGCGGGACGTGTTTCCTGCATCGACGACGAAGCTGCGCATCACCAGAGGGCAACGCTTCACCGCTGCTACATAAAGACGCTGCAAGAAAGTCGTCGTCCACAGTCCGGCAGCAGTGCACTTTGGCATCGCACACTAAATCTACGCCTCTTTCAGATACGCCTACTGCAAACACATCGCTGATGCTGCCTGATACCCCGGAACTGGCATAGCGGGACGTGTTTCCTGCATCGACGACGAAGCTGCGCATCACCAGAGGGCAACGGTTCACCGCTGCTACATAAAGACGCTGTAAGAAAGTCGTCGTCCACAGTCCGGCAGCAGTGCACTTTGGCCTCGCACACTAAATCTACGCCTCTTTCAGATACGCCTACTGCCAACACATCGCTGATGCTGCCTGATACCCCGGAACTGGCATAGCGGGACGTGTTTCCTGCATCGACGACGAAGCTGCGCATCACCAGAGGGCAACGGTTCACCGCTGCTACATAAAGACGCTGCAAGAAAGTCGTCGTCCACAGTCCGGCAGCAGTGCACTTTGGCATCGCACACTAAATCTACGCCTCTTTCAGATACGCCTACTGCCAACACATCGCTGATGCTGCCTGATACCCCGGAACTGGCATAGCGGGACGTGTTTCCTGCATCGACGACGAAGCTGCGCATCACCAGAGGGCAACGGTTCACCGCTGCTACATAAAGACGCTGCAAGAAAGTCGTCGTCCACAGTCCGGCAGAAGTGCACTTTGGCATCGCACACTAAATCTACGCCTCTTTCAGATACGCCTACTGCCAACACATCGCTGATGCTGCCTGATACCCCGGAACTGGCATAGCGGGACGTGTTTCCTGCATCGACGACGAAGCTGCGCATCACCAGAGGGCAACGGTTCACCGCTGCTACATAAAGACGCTGCAAGAAAGTCGTCGTCCACAGTCCGGCAGCAGTGCACTTTGGCATCGCACACTAAATCTACGCCTCTTTCAGATACGCCTACCGCCAACACATCGCTGATGCTGCCTGATACCCCGGAACTGGCATAGCGGGACGTGTTTCCTGCATCGACGACGAAGCTGCGCATCACCAGAGGGCAACGGTTCACCGCTGCTACATAAAGACGCTGCAAGAAAGTCGTCGTCCACAGTCCGGCAGCAGTGCACTTTGGCATCGCACACTAAATTTACGCTTCTTTCAGATACGCCTACTGCCAACACATCGCTGATGCTGCCTGATACCCCGGAACTGGCATAGCGGGACGTGTTTCCTGCATCGACGACGAAGCTGCGCATCACCAGAGGGCAACGGTTCACCGCTGCTACATAAAGACGCTGCAAGAAAGTCGTCGTCCACAGTCCGGCAGCAGTGCACTTTGGCATCGCACACTAAATCTACGCCTCTTTCAGATACGCCTACTGCCAACACATCGCTGATGCTGCCTGATACCCCGGAACTGGCATAGCGGGACGTGTTTCCTGCATCGACGACGAAGCTGCGCATCACCAGAGGGCAACGGTTCACCGCTGCTACATAAAGACGCTGCAAGAAAGTCGTCGTCCACAGTCCGGCAGAAGTGCACTTTGGCATCGCACACTAAATCTACGCCTCTTTCAGATACGCCTACTGCCAACACATCGCTGATGCTGCCTGATACCCCGGAACTGGCATAGCGGGACGTGTTTCCTGCATCGACGACGAAGCTGCGCATCACCAGAGGGCAACGGTTCACCGCTGCTACATAAAGACGCTGCAAGAAAGTCGTCGTCCACAGTCCGGCAGCAGTGCACTTTGGCATCGCACACTAAATCTACGCCTCTTTCAGATACGCCTACCGCCAACACATCGCTGATGCTGCCTGATACCCCGGAACTGGCATAGCGGGACGTGTTTCCTGCATCGACGACGAAGCTGCGCATCACCAGAGGGCAACGGTTCACCGCTGCTACATAAAGACGCTGCAAGAAAGTCGTCGTCCACAGTCCGGCAGCAGTGCACTTTGGCATCGCACACTAAATCTACGCCTCTTTCAGATACGCCTACCGCCAACACATCGCTGATACTGCCTGATACCCCGGAACTGGCATAGCGGGACGTGTTTCCTGCATCGACGACGAAGCTGCGCATCACCAGAGGGCAACGGTTCACCGCTGCTACATAAAGACGCTGCAAGAAAGTCGTCGTCCACAGTCCGGCAGCAGTGCACTTTGGCATCGCACACTAAATCTACGCCTCTTTCAGGTGAGAAATTTCCAGCTGCACTTGCAGCAGTTAAACTTCGCAAGCTGTGCACTGCTGCCGGACGTACTGTTCTTGTCTTTGATGCTTTGCTAGTGATTTCATTTGTGTTGGCTAACTATGTCTAAAGATGCGCGCGATACCGCCAAAGCCATAGAAGACTTACGGCGTGAATTGAGAAAGGAACTTCGCGATATAAAAGATGTTTTGAAGGAAGTGAAAGATCTCAAAGATATTCAGTCAGTAATGAGGCTAAACGAAGAGCTCAGAGCCGAAAATGATAGAGTGCACCGCAGGATAGAAAAGGTTGAGCAATATCAGCGCTCAAATAATCTGGAAATTAAGGGTGTTCCGCCTGATGTTGAACCACTTGCAGCAGTTAAGAAAATCGGTGTTCTCATTCAAGAAGACATAACTGCGGATGACGTCGATATCTGTCACAGAGTACCGACTGCTCGTCATGACCAAAGCAATATAATTGTCCGATTTGTGCGCAGGACAAAGAAGGCTGCTGTTTTAAGCAAGTCAAAGAAAGTCAGAATCGATAGCAAGGATTTGGGCAGCCAGACTTCCTCTGCAGTATATGTCAATGAACATCTGACGAAACACGGCAAACAGCTTCTCTGGTCAGCTATACAGAGAAAGAAGGAAATGCGGTGGAAATTTGTTTGGACATCGGGGGGCAATGTCTTTTCACGTAGAAACGAAGGCTCGCCTGTACTGAAAATCAGGAACGCTAACGACCTCGATAAGATGACTGCAGAAGCAGGTGGAACTACTGGAGAATAAACACTGTATCGGAACACGCCCAAATTTGACAGACGCTCGCAAGTTTCATGAACTCTGTTAGCGCAACGCCTAGCGATGATTATCATGACAGCCATTCCTTGAATAGTCTACTTCGGGATGCGCGCAAGCGCATCAAGGCCTTTCATCTAAACACACGCAGCATACGCAACAAGACAGACATGATCCTTGATGTCCTCGGCTCCTTTTCATTTAGTTTTGACTTGCTATTATTTTCTGAAACATGGCTATCTGTAGGTGAAGATCCGCCATACTTCGAAAACTATATTTACAATGGCCTAGTGCGTCCTTTAGGAAGAGGAGGTGGTGTGGCTATTTACGTTAAGCAGTCATTAAAACATGAAGTTATCTCCCAATTTTCTATTATTGACGAGGTTGTAGAGTGTCTTATGATACGCCTAGAAAAAGCATTTGCTGTTGTCGTTTATCGACCACCTTCTGGAACTAAATCTGCATTTGCTAAGTTCATGGAAGACGTGCTGGAATATTTGTGTCATACTGGCTTTCCATTTGTTGTAATGGGCGACTTGAATATCGATATGTTATCTCAGGATGCATCGTCACGTCAGTTAACAGTACTAGCGAAATCATTTGCTTTCAAAAATGTTATTTCTAAGGCAACCCGTATCACTGCGCAGACTGCGACTTTGCTTGATATCTGTTTGACGAACATACACCCGCCGCACTGCGTTGCTGGAGTGCTGGTTGTAGAAGTAAGCGACCATTTACCTATCCTTTGTACCTTTCCTTCTTCCAACGATAGTCGCGAAGCTAATGAAAAAGTCCGGTCACGCCAGATCAACGCTACGACACTAGAAGTATTCCGGCATCATGTTATTCAGACCGAGTGGAATCACGTGTTCCGGGAAAAGGATCCTAACTTGGCATACAACGTTTTCATGTCTAAACTGTTAAAATGTTATAATGACGCTTTCCAGGTATCTGTAAGGTACATAAAACGGCAGAAAATTAGAAAAGTCTGGATAACTAATATCTTACCTAAAAAAATAAAAAAGAAGAATAGCATGTACCATGCATTTGTAAAGACACGCGACATATATTTATTTATTGAGTTTAAAAAGTACAGAAACCAGCTAAATGGTGAACTAAGGTGTGCTAAGTTCAGATATTATGAGAATTTATTTTGCAACATAAGTAATGATCCCAGGAGAATTTGGAACGAAGTTAGGAATCTTTCCGGTCGAATAAAACAAAACCACGTCCCTAGCATTCTAGCTAACTCTAGCGGCCTTTGCTACAGAGAGGTTGCAACTGAAATGAACGATTACTTCATTACTAGCTGTGGTTACGATGAGATATGTGATGACGATGATCCAAGATTATCGATAAATGACCATGGCTTACCTAACTCCATAGTTTTGCATTCTGTTTCATGTCGTGAGACTGAAGAATTCATAACTAAGATTAAAAACAACTGTGCGGCAGGACATGATGACATCAAACCTATGCCAATAAAATACGTTGCTGATGTGATATCGCCCGCGCTCTCATACATTATTAACTTAACTTTCTCTACTGGAGTTTTTCCTGATCAACTGAAAATAGCTCGTGTGTGTCCCGTTTTCAAAGGTGGTAATGACAAAGAAATTGCAAATTATCGGCCAATATCGGTACTTCCGATACTGTCGAAAGTGTTTGAAAGTGCTATAAATATCAGATTACAAAATTTTTTTAAGAAGTATAATATCCTAAGTGAGGCCCAATTTGGCTTTCAAAAAGGCAAATCCACTGAGCTTGCATTACTCGATATTAAAAGTGAGATACTAAATAATTTCGAGTCAAAGCTTTACACGCTAGGACTGTTTGTAGATTTCCGTAAAGCATTTGATACCGTGTGTCATAGCGTTCTTCTAGAAAAACTTAATAATTACGGCGTCCGTGGTATTGCCAATAGATTACTACAACATTACTTGACAGACCGTTACCAATATGTAGTTATTAATCAAGAAACATCCTCGCATGCTAAGGTCAAGAAAGGTGTCCCACAAGGATCTATACTCGGTCCACTGTTATTTATAATTTACGTAAATGACCTGTGTCGCATTCCGGGTTCTCATAAAATAATTATGTACGCCGACGACACTAATATTTTTTTTTACTGATGTTTCAATTGCTAACCTTGAAGGAAGTGTAAATACCTATCTAAGTAAGCTGTCTTGTTGGCTTAAAATAAAGAAGTTACGACTAAACGTGAGTAAAACTAAGTACATATTGTTTGCACCTATCAATAAGCCACGGAATATAAGCTTAAATGTTTACTTTGAGGGCCAGTCGCTTCAGCAAGTTAAGGTTCAAAAATTTCTGGGCATATGGTTCCAGGAAGACCTGTCTTGGAATGAACACGTAAATAAATTAGCATTAGAATTAAGCAAAAGTGTTGGATGTATATACAGGTTAAGCCGATTATTACCACTTTGGCTCAAGAAAGCGCTATATTATACATTATTCTATTCCAGGCTTAGTTACTGCGTGTTGATTTGGGGCACAACGACAGCACAGAACTATACCACATTACTCACATTACAAAAAAAGGTACTACGAATATTTGAGGGATATTATGGTCAGCCGCAAGGTCTCAGCACGCGTCCGCTTTTTACTAAACATTTCATATTGCAAGCTAACCAAATCTATTATCTTAAGCTTTTTCTGTATATCCAAAATAATAAACTATACCCCACGTACAGTTCTTCTAGATGTGTTCAATATTGCCTCCGGTCACAAAGTATAAGAACACCAAAAATTAGAACTACCTATGGTCGGCAGCATATTCTGCATCAAATACCCAGTCTGCTTAATAAACTTGGCAACATTTTAGACCTAAATAAACAAATTTCCAAAAATAGGTTTAAACAAATTCTTCTTGAAAATTGCATTGAATATGTTTAATTTCTGTAAGTGTTGATTACAACCTCCATGTGTATTGACTTTTTTATCTTACTCAATGTACACTGTGTTTATTTCTTAGCACACATTGTTTCTTTTTTTTTTTGCTGCTTGTTACAATATATGAATGTCGATCTGCTTGTTTTCTCTACTCTGTTATATTTCCTTTGTTTTTTTATAACTAGAGACAATTTAGATTGTTCAATGATTATCTTTTGTCTGCTTATGCCTGCTTGCTGAACTGTATCTCGGAGCAAAAGCCTCTGTCAGGCTGTATAGCCTTTTGCTTTTGCTTCGATTTCTGTTGATGTACAGAAAGAAATCAAAAAAATAAACCTCAAACACGCAGAGGAAGCTCGCCAACTCGCGCGCATACACATCGCGAAGCAACAGAGTACAGACGCAAGACGCTACAACCTTCGACATCGGCACGTCGAGTACCAGCCAGGTGACCAAGTCTGGGTGTGGACTCCAGTCCGTCGCCAGGGGTTGTCTGAGAAGCTCCTTAGTAGATACTTTGGACCCTACAAAGTGATACGCCGCGTTAGTGAAGTGAACTATGAAGTCATTCCCGACGGTGCCGCGTCGCCTCGGCGTCGACAGCACCGCTCAGAGATAGTGCGTGTTATTCGCCTCAAGCCGTATTTCGCGCGTTAAGGCGACGCCAATCCGATATCATACGAATTCCACACTTCCTCCTTCTAGTTTAGTAAGCATCGGGTCGATGCCTTTCTTTTGGCGGGGGAGTAATGCCGCCAGGTGTCACGAGCCAGCGCTGAAAAAAAGAAGTTGGGACTGGAACACGCGCTCAGCAAGAGACGGGCGCTGAAGTAGAAGACGTAGAAGCTGAGGACGCCGGCTTAAATTATTGCACGCCATCTTGTTCAACCACCTCCCTCGCCGACGCCGGGTACATCGTCTATTGTCTTTTCGTGACAATATGTTTACACCTTGAAGAATACCTATTAAACATTTGTGCACCACCGAGGCACACTTGACCGCGTGGCCTCAATTCCACTTCCAGCCACCATTGTGTTCGGACGTGGGTAACATGGGCTACCAAGGAGCGGATTCAGCGGGCATTTCAAGACGCGGTAACAAGCCTTTTGCTTCGGTCGACCAGGACCACCAAGTTGTATTGCCTCAACTGCCAACAGGTGAGGTTGTTACAGATACCATTTTTCTTCATGCGGATTTACGTACGCGGCCATACCGAGTGGAAGATTTTCGCGATGCCTTAGAAAATCTTGGAGCGCTTCCCGACGTTTTCGCTTTGGGGGCGTACATGGTGAATCATGTTTGAGCCGTGACATTCGAGAGCACTGATGCAACGAAGAAAATGTTGTCAAAAGGAGAATTACGAGTCAAAAGTCACCGTTGCCTGGTAGTTAACACCAACGACCAAGGCTTACGAATGAAGCTGCACTGGCTTCTTTACGGGTCAGCGATGATGAAGTGCGTGCTGCCTTGGCTCCGTATGGAAAGGTCACGGTAGTAACGAAGGAATAATGGCGCGTACGTGGTATCAGGGAAAGAGCATCGCCAACCGACTAGTGGTCATGAAACTGGGACCCGGCGTCACTATCGACGACCTACCTCACCAGCTGCATGTAGGAAGCGAACTCACCCTATAGTTAATGTGCCGAACCGAGCACCATTATGTCTCCGTTGCAACACCACCGGCCACGTTCGACGTGACTGTCGTGTGCCTCGCTGTTTCCAGTGTAGATGCTTAGGCCACACCAACCTGGACTGCGTCACCACATACGCGAGCATCGCCGGTAAAGCACAGAATGACACGGATGCAGAGCTCATAATGGATGAAGCAGACGCCGAAGAAGCCGCTGGTGGGCGAAACAAGGCCGACACAAAGGGCGCAAAACAAGAAGTTTTGCGCCCTACCGACGCGTGGAAATGTGTTTTTGCTGATAACACCACACCCCAGACAAACGGCATCCGTGTGACGGGGCAAACACAAGAGGTGGACAAAGTAAAACTGTTAGAAGCAGCATTGGGTGCAGAAGCAGAAGCCGACGTGCAGCCCATGGAACTTGAGCCTGGTGCTTCTACCAAGAGACCACGCGACGATGCAGGCAATGAAATGGGCAAGCCCAGTGCAAGTAGTGGAGAAGAACCACCCTCCAAGACAGTCGTGAAGACCGGCCTACAATTGGGCAGACGAGCCAGCTTCAAACCGAAGCCCAGCCTCCCTCCTGACCGGAAAACTGAGGGAAATAAACTCTCGTAACAACGAGGGTCAACGCACAGCGCAGCGATTCCACCATTAACGATCACCGAGCACCTACCATGGCGTCAAGTCACCTAGTAACAGAGCCACAGTGGCATCGACCCGAGAAGTGCTGGCTTGACGCGACGTTGCCCGTCGCAGGAAAGAATCGATCATGTGGCAACATAAAATATTGAGGTAAACTCCATGCGGTCCACCTGTTTCGGTTTAACCGTGACACTTAACCTTAAGAAGCCCCTTCGTCTAGGAACTTTAAACGTTCGCGGTTTGGCGAGCAGGAGATGCCAGTACCAATCAAGCCGGCTTTTTTAAGAAAATTATTTAGATATTGTTGCCGTGCAAGAGACAAAGGTGGAAGACCAGGAACAGACGGACCGCATGGTGCAACCATTTAGAACACTGTATAACGTCGGCGTGTGTCATGCGGTTGGCACTTCTGGAGGCTGCGCACTCTTTATTCGTAACAGTGCTGGTATTGTAGAGGAACAAGTGATTATATGTGGAACTGGCCGATTTGTCATACTTGATTGTTCTTTTACTGGCTTTATGTGGCGCATTTTGCGCATGTATGCTCCAAATGACGAATGCGCACGTAGAATTTTTCTTTTTCAACAGCTAGAAGAATACCTGAAGTGCGAGCGATACCTAATATTGAAGGGGGATTTCAACTGTGTGTACAGAGCAGTAGACCGAGCTAAAAAATTAAAACAAAGGTATACGTGCGCACAGTTTTTAAGCGTACTAGTGAATGATTATGAATTGGAAGATGCCGGTATTCTGTTATCGACAGGGGAAGCTTCCGTTTATACGCACTATCAAGGTGAAAGTCATGCGCAATTAGACCGAGCTTAAATTGCAATGCAGTTCGTACTAGTGTGTCATAGTTACGAGATTAAACATGTATCTATTTCTGATCATAGTCTAGTGACGTTTGATTTAGGGCAAAAACGAAAAGAAACTGAATTTAACTGGGATCTTTGGAAGTTTAATACCAAACTGCTTGATGATGAAAATTTTGAGATATAAGTGAAATGATTTATTCCTCTATGACAGCGCAAACTAATCACTGTATTGAAACATAGGAAACTCTCAAAACTGCTGGTAAGAGAAAAGCAATAGAAAAAGCTACTGCCCTGCGCCGCAAGGAAAAACAAGAAGAAAAAGAATTAACTAGCGAACTAGAATTTCTCATGGCTACAGAGTGTCCGAAAGCTGGATCTTCCATAAAGCAGGTAAAAGAAACAAAAAGTAAGCTCGAACTTATGGTACGAGCGCGAGCGGAACAATTCTGGAATGGAAAGACGCCTACTAAACGGGCGCTAAGCGACGGAAAGAGATGCGCGGCCAAAAGTGAAATACAAGCAGTGATATATCAAAACGAGGAAACGTCCGAACCCACAATGATAGAGCGAGCATTGGTAGATTATTATCGTGAACTGCTTGGGAACAAGAAAAAATACAAGATTCTAGGCGAGATTTTCTTTATCCTATGCCACGTTTAGAAGATGACATTAAAGCAAACCTGGAATTTCCAATCACATTGCGAGAAATTGAAGACGCTATGAAAAGCTCCCAGGCCTGGTGGTTTAGGTGCGCCCTTTTACAAGGCTTTCAAATTTCAGCTCAGCCAACAATTGCATAATGTCTTCAAGGAAATATATGCAACACAGCGAATGCCGCCTTCGTTCCTAACCGCTCATATAGTGCTAATCCCTAAGTGCAAGGATCCGGTTAAACAGTTGTCAGTAAAGTCTTACCGACCAATAAGCCTCACGAACTGTGATTACAAAATATTCACGAAAGTATTAGCAAAGAGACTTCAAAGTATTGTAAGAAGACTAGTGGGACAGCATCAAACATGTGGAATCTATTCAAAAGACTAGCGCAAAATAGCAGAGACAGAGACAGGGAAGACGACAGGACGAGCGCTTTTAGAGCTGGTCCTGTCGTCTTCTCTATCTTTGTCCCTACTATTTTGCGCTAGTCTTTTGAATAATGATGACACACCAACTAGCCCAGCTTTCTGCCTTGATGTGGAATCAAGGGCTGAACAATTTCCACCAATAAACATGTAGCTTGTTGTGTTCTTGAATGCTGTGATGCTCTCTCATGTCGAGTTGCGGTGTTGCAACTGGATTTGGAGAAAGCGTTTGACATTGTGTCGCATGAAGTACTATTTTCAATATTAGAATATGTTAATGTCGGTGGAGTGATATTAAAAGGGGTAAAAATGACCTACTCAGAATGCAGCACGCGCATCATTATAAACAAGAAGTTAACTGAACCTATCCAGCTTCTCTCCAGTGTGAGGCAGTGTGAGGGATGTGCAATTTCTTCATTACTTTATTCACCTAAAACCTTTCTGCTTGGGTTAAAATGAAAGTGTACGTGGTTTTATGCTTGAATAGACAAAAGTCAAGGTGCTCGCATGCGCTGATGACATTGCTGTCTTTGCAGAGAGCAAGAAAGCATCAAAATGGTTATTACGTTGACTGGTGAATTTTGCAAGGAATCTGGCTGTAAGATCAATTGGGAGCAGACCGCAGGTTTCTGGCATGGGGAGTGGAGCAAAAAGCCTGAATTATTCTCTGGAATCCAATGGACAGCAACGCCAACAACGTACTTAGGTGTCCCATTACAATGTTATGACGACACTGAACTGTACTGGAGCGAGGAAACGGAACGCGTGAAAGAGAAGATACAGGGATGGCAAGGTCGACATCTGTCCATGTTTGCCCGTGCAACTACTTGTAATCTATTCTTAACTGCGAAGTTATGGTATGTAATCCAAGTATTGTTCATGTCGAGTACTAACCTACAAAAGATTGATCGAGTGTTTGTAGTGTTTATTTGGGGAGGAAGTTGGGAGCAAACGAGTCGAACTAACCTCTTCTTGTCCGTCAGAAAAAGAGGACTTGGTCTATCCCGCCTCTTTATCAGACAAATTGTGTCCCGTTTTATATTTTTAAGAGATCAGTGTGACCCATTTTTGCGCACAGTTATTCAACTTTGCTTACAGAATGCACTACCTGAATTCATCGTTTCTACAAATAAGACTTCGAAGCATTGTATAAAAGGTTATTGGCGCGAAGTTGCTGTTGCCTTCCGCATGCTTAAGGTAAGATTTTCTTTAGAATACTTGAGTACGGTAAAAAAGAAAAAGCTCTACAAAGATTTACTGAATGTGATGTTACCTTTGCCAATGTACAGAACCCTATACACTGGAGGCTGCAGACAAGACGTCTTAAAGAGGGGTAAAGGAATGCCGATACTGCCGCATGTAAAATCCTTTTTTTTTTCTAGCTCTATACAAATACTTTACCCGTAAAAGCGTGGCTACAAGACAAAGGAATCATTCTACCGTGGACAGTCAACTGCACATTATGCAAGAAACCAGAGACAATAGACCATGTATTTATTGAATGCTGGAATCCCATATTTCCCCGGGACATCCTTCAGCGAACTATCAAAAAGAACTTGCCAATTACACCACATGGAATCCGATATTTACCAGTTGAGAATCACGGTGACGTTCCCTACGACTTGATAATGGTACTCAGCCTCCATAGTATATGGAAAACTAGAATGTCGGTAAGACAACGCTCGGCCTGCAAGGGAAAATTTTATCGAACATGTAGCGTATATTCGAGAACTTTACCGTGCCGAGCCAGAACCACCCGATTGGGTTACACTGTTGGATGAGTTGGTCACTTTCACGATGTTTTGCAATCCTTTTGATGTTGTTTTCTGTATTATGGAAACAGGCAAGAAAGAAAAAAAGGTAGCGTGGCCTAATGCATAAGGCGTCTGACATCGGATCAGAAGATTGCAGGTTCGAGTCCTGTCACGGACTTTCCCTGAATATTTTTTATGTACACCTTGAAGAATACGTATTAAACATTTTTGCCCCACCTGGGCGCAGTTGCCCGCGTGGCCTCACGGATAAGGCGTCTGACTTCGGATCAGAAGATTGCAGGTTCCAGTCATGTCGCGGACGTTCTTTGTATATTTTTTTATTGACACCTTGAAGAATACATATTAAACAGTGTGCACCACCGAGGCGCCCTTTTCCGCGTCGCCTCGATTCCACTTCCGGCCACCACAGCGGATGGTCACGGAAGGTTGTGCTCCAAAGGCGTGGTTCATACAGCCGAGCCGGGCTCCGGTATCAGGCGTGCGGAAACGTCCTCACAGGATTATCAGCTTGTTTTGCCGCATCTGCCATCATCTATGACCGTGTGTAATACTGTGTTTTTGCACGGTGATTTGAAGGCCAGGCCCTATCGAGTCGAACATTCTCACGAGGCGCTTGACCGTCGTAAGCTGTTGCCGGAGGTGGTGGCCCTCGGGTCCTTTCAGATCAACCATGTCTGGGCTATCACGTTCAAGGACGAAGTCGGAAAAAGGAAGCTGCTGTCGGCGAAGGCATTTAGCTTGAAGGAACACCGTGCCTCGCCATTGACCACTGCAACCCGGATATCAGATTGAAGCTGTTCTGGCTACTTCACACGACCCCCGACGAGGACGTCAGAGCAGCCTTGGCGCCATTCGGTACGGTGACTGAAATTTCCAGGGAGCGGTGGCGAGTACCATGGTGCGGCGACAAAGGTTCTCACACGCGGCTGGCAACGTTACGGTTTAAGGCTGTAATGAACATGGAAGACATCCCGCATCAGCTACGAGTATCAGAGTACCATGCGCTCGTGATCGTGCCAGACAGAGCTCCGCTTTCCCTCCGATGCCGCGGCACCGGCCATATACGGCGCGAGTGCCGCGTGCCACACTGTAGGCTCTGCCGTCGTTTCGGTCATGACGAGACCCAATGTGTGAGAAGCTACGCTAACGTAACCGGGTCTGGCCGCAGCGATGCCTTGGATGAGCAGTTGATCAACCAAGCGGATGCGGAAAAGACTGCTAGAGGAGGCGGGAACCCTCGAGGCACGCAAGAGAAGCCAGTGGTCATGACGAACGTCAAGGGACAATCCAGCAAAAGCAGTAGCGAGGCCGAGGCCAAGAATGAAGTGCAAGGTGAACAGTGTGCAGAAAATTCTATGGTGTGTGAAAGTGGGGGCAACGCGGTCGCTGCCGAGGGCGTTCTGTGACTGGGTAACCTTGGCGCTACCTTCATCAAAGAATCGTGCGATAAAAGCGACCAGCCCCGCGCCGTTTCAAAGTGACCTCGCGAAATCCTCGATGAAGATGGCAGGCTTGAGGAAAACGACGGCGTCAGCAGCGAAGGGCCACCCACGAAGGCTTCCTCATTCCGCTGGTCTACGCTCAAGCCTAAGCCGAACGTTCCGCTTGATAGGATGCCGACGCCAGAACTTCCACCTGAGTGGCAGCAGACACCGACCATTCCATCAGGTGGTCGGCAGACGCCGACTGTTCCACCAGATAAGCGGACGACGCCGATAGTTCCCCCGCGGTAGCGGGGTGCTGTTCGGTCGAAGGCTTAGCAGCGACTAGGTGCTGCGGAACCTTTCAAGTGAATGATGAGTAGCACAGTGGGAGACGTCATGGCTTCGCCGTATGAGACGGAGGTTATGATAGTGCAGAAATTTTTTTCTAAGTTTCACGGACTTTGATTTCACAAATGTATTATAGTTTGCGCTTGCTCTTTTCTTTGAATGGCAACTAATCATGGAATAGCAATACGTATTGGCACGCTTAACGTACGCGGGTTAACGGCTAGAGGGCGACAAGCACAATTAAGTCGCCTGATGCTGGAAAATGACATAGACATTCTTGCTGTTCAAGAAACTAAATTTGAAAGCGAAGAGCAAACGAACAAAATGGTAGAGGTTTTCAAATCACGTTACAACACTTGTGTTCGTCATGGAGTAGGTAAGGCCGGTCGCTGTCTTTATTTTTCAGTAATTCAATTGGTATTGTTGCGCAAGGTGTAATGACGTCCCAAGATGAGCGATTGGTCCTTTGTGATTTCTGTTCGAATGATGTTGGTTGGCGAATTATCTGTGTGTACGCTGGAAAAAAAATTCGCCATAGGAAAAAACTTTTTTAACTAGGCAGAGTCATACCTGGCGTGTGAAAGAAATGTTGTTCTACTTGGGGACTTCAGTTGCGTTTGCATGTCCCAAGATAGGGTGCGCAGTACAATAATACGTGATAGGAATGCGCATCAACTCCGCGCAATAGTGGCAGACTATGATTTAGTAGATGTTGTAAGCATCTTAAGCGGCAAACAGTGTTCTCTTTACTCATTTTCAAGGGCAGATTCACGCTAGACTAGATCGTTTGTACGTATCAGCAAGCCTTGGGCGAACGGTCACTTGCTACGCACTAAAGCACGTGAGCTACTGTGACCACAGCCTGGTAATGTGTACATTGGACATGAAGCATAGAGGGTCTGACTTTAAATGGGAACTGTGGAAAATGAATAAAACGATCTTAAATCATCAATTGTTTGTAAAAACTGTAAAAGGAAAAAATTGACGGAATGCAAAAAGATGCCAGATCAAACTGGGCTGAGCTGTCAGAGCAGTTCAAAATTGAAGTGAAAATGATTGCGATCGAGAGGGCCTGTGTCATACGTCATAAAGCTAAAGAAAGAGAGAAAGAACTGCAAAGCATGCTCGACTATTTTCTAAACGTTGAGTGCATAATGCCGGCATTCTTTTCGAAACAGATTAGAGAAATTAAACGCGAACTTGAAAGGGTGGATGCTGAAATTTATGAAGGAGCTGCGATAAGAGCACGAGCCGAGAGAATGTGGCTGCGAGAGGCGTCAACTAAGCGTGCGCTCAGTGACGAATAGAATTATGCCTCCAAGACATAATTAAAGAAATTTGTTTTAACAACACAGTGTCCACAGGCCAAGAAGTAATTGAACAAGCTTTCGTCGAAAACTACCGAGCGTTACTGGGTAGGCAGGTGCCCGTAACAGACGAGTTTGTAAACACCCTTCTAACGCTTCTGCCAAAATAAAAGATTAAATAAAAGAGGGACTCGAGTGACCAATCTCTGCGAAAGAAATTACAGAAGCCATAGGAGACTTGGGTAAAGGAAAGGCGCTTGGACCAGACGGCTTAGGAGCAGCTTTCTATAAAACTTTCAAGGCAGACATAAGCGAGAGATTGCACTGTGTAATATCAGAAGCTCATGAAACTAAGCACTAGCCGCCATCATTCAGGAAGAATCATATCACGCTCATACCGAAAACCACCGATACGGTAAAGCTGAAATCTGTCAGTGGATAGAGGCCCATAAGTATCACGAACGTGGATAATACGATCTACATGAAGGTGCTCGGAAAAAGGCTACAGTGAGTTACTAAGCCCATAGTAGAGCCCCACCAAACATGCGGTATAAGGAAGAGAACAATATTTTCGAATATTCACGTTGCTAGAAGCATATTGGAATGCTGTGATGCGAACCTCGAATGTGTACCAATGGTTCAGTTAGATCTAGAAAAACCGTTTGACAGCGTTGCTCACAGCATACTTCTTGCCTTGTTAAACACATAATAGTAGGCAAAGTGATCCAGGACGGAGTTACCATGGCTTGTGAGAACTGTTCTGCTCACCTTATAATAAAAAAAAACTTAGTGATTATATACCAGTATTATCCAGTGTGCGCAAGGGGTGCCCTTTGTTGCCCTTACTTTTCGCGATTTTTTTAACCTTTCTGTTTGTAGGTACGAGATTGGATTTGGATTGTAAAACTTTATTTGTCCAACAGATTTAGGGAAGGCTTTAAGTCTTCCCACCTAGACGACGGCCAGGAGTCCTTGGACCCTAGCGGCGATTTCGGCCAGTTGGACGGTCTTCAGTTGAATCTCCGGATCGGAGCTGAGTAATAAGGTCTCCCATTGTTCTAAAGACTTTATTCTTCCCTCAGAGGGAGCCTGTGGGCATTCCCACAGAATGTGATTAAGATTAGCCCTGGCTTTACATAGTTTACACTGGCTGGAGTACTGACCCGGGTAGTAGAGGCTGCACGACACCGGGCTTGCAAACGAGTTGGTTTGCAGGCGACGCCAAGTGGAGGCCTGGCTCTTGTTTAAAGATGCATCAGCCGGAGGATATTTAACCCGCCCAGTCTGTAGTGTTGTGTGATTTCTCTGTAGCACACTAAGCGGTCTCGCCCCGTGAAGCCTTCGGCTAGCCCACCAGCTCGGAATGTAAGTCCTCGAGCTAATTCGTGGGATGCCTCGTTCCCAGCGAGGGAGGCGTGCGCAGGTGCCCAGATTATTTCAATTTTCCTGCTATCTCTGCAGGTCTGCAGGATTCTGTTCGCCTCGGGAGAAATTCTGCCTCTGGCAAAGTTCATCACCGCAACCTTAGAGTCGCTTACTATAATTTTGGCTGAAGTACTTGCAATTGCAAGTGCTATGGCAGATTCTTCTCCAATCTGAGAGCAATCCGTTGGAACTGTGCCACTGGCTATCAATCTAGTTTCAGCGCTCACTACAGCTAGGGCGATGCGGCCGTTGCCATAGTCTGCAGCATCAACGTAGAGCACGTCCTTCGAGTTTCTGAAACGCTTCTCAAGAGCCTCGGCCCGTTTCTCTCTGCGTTCCTTGGGATGGATTGGGTGCATGTTTTGATGTAGTGGTGGGATTATTAGTCGGTTCCGCACGCTTCGCGGCAGGTCGACTTTGATGCCTTCCTGCCCCTCATAGTTTATGCCTAGCCTAGCTAGGATTTTCCTGCCCGTAGGGCTTCCCGCAAGTCTCTCATACTGCGAGATCCTCACTGCTTCAATAATCTCCTCAAGAGTGTTGTGGAGCCCTAGAGCTAAAAGCTTTTCATTTGCAGTGCGGATGGGAAGCCCCAGCGCCTGTTTTATACTTTTACGTATGATGCCCTCAATCTTCTTCTTCTCGAATGACCTAAAATTGAGGAAGGGAGCAACATAAGCTATTCTACCTATCACAAAGGCCTGTACTAGCCTAACTAGATTCGCTTCTCTCATCTCGGACCGCCTGGTGGCGATCCTGCGGATCAGCCTCATGGTCTGCAGTGCGCAGCCGTCTAGTTTCCTTATTGTTTCGCCATTAAAGCTGTTGGCGTGAATCAAAAGTCCCAGAACTCTGATTTTGTCCACTTTTGGAATGGAGATCCCCCCAGCTGTGAGAGAGATTTGCGGTTCTTCCTTACTGGCCCTGCCTTTCGGCTGGTATAGAAGCAGTTCCGATTTTTGCGGTGAACATTTAAGTCCCATAGGTCCGACGTAACCTTCAACTGCCTGGATAGCCCTTTGGAGGGTCTCCTCTATTTGGGCATCGCTGCCCCTAGCTATCCACAACGTAATGTCATCAGCGTATATGCTGTGATTTAGTCCTTCAATAGCCTCCAGTCTTTTTTCCATTGGCCGAGAGAGCATTCGGGAGGCAGTAAAGGATACAAGAATGTTTTGCAGTCTCACTGCGAGTGCCGTAAGCTAGCAAAAAAGCTTAGGCTTCTCGCACGGTGAACGGGACAGCCGGCCAGCACTGTTCGAAACAATACCGTTCTCGGATACGCCAACTAGTTATCGTGGTGTTCCTTTGGAATACTATCGTGAAGCCACGGCGCAAGTGGCCGAAAGAACTGAGCGGGCTAAAGCACAAACGACGAAGTGGGGAGGCAAGAATCTCTCAGTATTCGCGAGAGCCACGGTCTGTAATTAGTTTCTTGTCGCCAAAGTGTTTTATATGCTACAAGTTTTATGTATATCCCGAGTGTGTGTACAGAAGTTGCGCAGGGTTTTGCTATGTTCTTGTGGGGATCCGGATGGGGGCGCACGAGTCATCTGAATCTGTTTCATGCTGTGCAGAAAGGAGGATAGGGTTTGTCGCATTTATTTTTGAAACAGGTAGTGTCGCGTTTCATGTTCTTGCGGGACGAAAGCGATTGTTTTTCGCGGTGCATTATCCTGACGCGATTAGGTGACGCACTGCCAGAATATGTATTGACGTCATATGGCATACCTCAAGTAGATGTCCAAGCTTATTTGTTTGAAGTAATAAGTTCTCTCCCTTTTATAAGAGCACACTTTTTTGAACAACTGAATACTGTCGCAAGAAAGCGATTATACCGAGATTTAGTCGATATCATGTGTCCAGTACCAATATACCGTGTAATATATGCACTGGGGCGTGAACAGAATGCGTTAAAGCGAGTTAAAATAATCCCGTAAGAGCAACAACATACACATTTTTTTCATGCTGCACACAGGCACACGTCCTGTCAAGCCATCGCTGCAGGAGAAGCGGATCTTTGTACCCTGGAGTGTAAATTGCCACATCTGTCAGAAACCGGAGTCAATGGAGCACATATTTACAGAGTGCAGGGACTCGTTTCTCCTTTGGGGAATTCTACAAAGGACTCTAAAGAAAGAATTTCCATTAACTCCTTTTATAATCCGGCTTTTACCCTTTGAAGAGACAGAAGGCGTGCCATGTGACATGTGGACGTTACTCTGCGTGCACAGTGTGTGGAAAACACAAATGGCGGTGCGTAATGAGGATGTGGACGCAAAACCGGCCAGAGGATTTGTGGTTGAAAATGTATTGTACATTCGCGAAGCGGGAATTTTTACTTTAGAATTTTTACTTACATCTTGTGGAATGCGTATTAAACTTGGTGCATCACTGTTGCACACATGTTCGTGTGGCATAATGGAGGTGTCACCTTCAACTCTTGTCGAGCCCCGTCAGGATGACCACCGATACCACTTCCGGCCAGCGAGTGTGAATGTGTGTGCGTCATGTGCTCTAGCAGAGCGGTATCAGCGGCCCAGCTTGGTCATGGAAAGAGTTATTTTGCCACGCCTACCAAGAGGTCGAATCGATTTAGATACGCTGGTTTTGCACGTCGACGTCAGAGCAAGGCCCTATAAGGTCGTAGATTTTCACGCTGCACTGGTTGGCTTGGCACTGCTCCCCGAGGTTCTCGCCTTAGAGAGATACCAAATGAACCGCATCTGGGCTATAACGTTCAAGAGTGCTAAAGGAATGAAGAAGCTGCTCTCACTCCGTGAAGTGACTTTGAAAGAACGTTGGTGCATTATAATTGATACCGATGACTGGGACGCGAGTATTATGATCCACTGGGTTTTGTACAACATGCAGGATGATGATATGCGAACAGCCCTGGCACTGTACAGAACTTGACAGGTGTCGCCAAGGAACATTGGCGTGTTCAGGGAGTCATGGACAAATGTTCGTCCACACGTTCTGTGCCTGAAATTGCAGCCTCATGTTAAGCTTGATGACCTGCCTCGGCAGATACGCATTAACGGAGAACAGGCCCTGGCTGGGGTTCCTGGAAAAACCCCATTTCGCCTAAGGGGCCATACCTCAGAACGTATACGACGTGAATGCAAAGCTCCCCGTTGCAGTCTGTGTCGTCGCTTCGGCAATGATCAATCGCAGTCCGCCAAAACGTACGCAAATGTAACAGGGTACTCGATAAGAGGGCTACGAACTTATCACGGATGCGGATGAATCCGAAGGGGCAGTGAGAACAGAAGAAAAGAATATTCTGCAGCTAGCGCCGAAGGCCGTGAGTGGGGTCGGGGCAATAACAACGATTGAAGACCAGACAACTGTGCGATGCAGGCTATTGAAGCCTCGTAGGTATCCAGCGGAACAAAAATAAAGTCAAAACACTACTACTTCAGATCGAAAACCGATAGGGGACGGAGAAGGCATGGACGTCATCCAACGAAGCATGAGTATTGCGCCAGCTAAGAGGACATACGACAAGGCCTGCGTCGAAGTGGGCCAACTTCTATCAACAAGCATCGACGAACCACCTTCACAATCGGGGCACCTGGCGCCATTTCGCCTGAAGCCGAACATCTCCCTGGACAAAAAGCCGGTGACGACTACAACGACTTAGAAACCATGGCCCCCTTCGGGCTTCACAAAGGACGAGACGCGACGCACGATGGAACTACGAAGAGCAGCCCGCTGAGGCTGCGCTAGCGTGCTGCATATCCCACGTGCGCGTCTCAGGTGTACTCGAGAGCTCTTGAGAGGTAAAAATTACTGTACTTCTCGGTGTATTACGGCTGAAGGTGAGCAAGAAGCCGTTCGGTCTCTTTAATTTAGCGCGCACATAGCGGCCAGAACAGAAGTAGCACTCTGCCACATTTTATGTAAGAGGACTGGAAGCGAGAGAACGTCACTATCAATTAAGTCACTTCCTGCTCGATAACCGTGAGGACGTAGTGGCAGTGCAAGAGATTAAGGCGGCAAGAGACCAAGGCGGCATGTGAAGCTCAGACGACCTCGCAGGGGCGTCTGCGTGAGCAGGCGTTTGGTTTGTTGCGACACCATGTACCCGAGCACATGAGAGTTGGACCCTCCCGCCTTTAACCATGAGTGGCTTAGCCGCGGCCGTGGAAAAGGGGATTCTGGGGGTTAAGTCGATGCTCAGTGCCAGGACCTTTAAAGCAGCTCGGCGGAAGCAACACACCGCTTTGGCCTCCACTTCACGTAGACGGCACCCCAGGACTGACCCACCCGGGGGAAATCGGTGGTTGCCTTTTCCTGTATCTCTCTCCCTCCAAGCTTCGTCTTTCTTCCACTTTCCATCTTTCCTGTTATCTCATGTCTTCCACTTACTTCCAATTTTCCATGCTGCAAAGGTTAACCTTGTGCGAATAGCCAACATAGGTTACTTAATTTTGGTCATAGTAATATCATAAAGCTGGCGTTTGTAGGACCTCTTTTCACAGTCCCTGTAGCGTCCTCTTGTAGGACTCCATGGTGGCTGGCTTTATTGCCGAAAACTATAATCCTCTGGGGCTAGTTCCTTCCACCCTCCCTGATCGCCCTAAGAGGGCGCACCGAAGATGTATTCCAGTTTCTTGGACGTCGAAGACCGAACTCCTCACGATTTCACGTCATTCACTCGGAAAGATCACATAAACAAGTACGAGCAATCTCCCCATCTCTAGTTTCCAAGTCTTTAACTGAGGCTCTACGTCCATGCTAGAAGGCATCAAGGATGGCAAGTGGTGATCTCCTCTTGGAGCTCCATGATCTGTAACAATTCGAAAAGTTACCCAGTCTAGTGTCATTTGGGGACGTTCAAGTGACAGTAACTCCCTACCGCACAATGAACACCACCCATGGCGTTGTCTCAGAGGATGATTTGATCCAGCTGACAGAGGCAGAGCTCATGGGGGGCTTCAGTGAGCAAAATGTTGTCTATGTCAAAATAATTAAGTTGAGGCGGCATGGTAAGGGAATTTTAGCAACATTTTAGCCACACTCTATCGAGGCCTGGTACATCAAGCTCCGTGTTAGACCATACGTGCCAAATCCCCTCGGATGTTACAAATGTCACTGTTTTGGCCACAGTTTCCAGATCTGCCGAGGGCACTAAACGCTTGCGTAATGCGCTGCCCATGAACACACCTCTGAATCTTGCAAGAACTTAGAACGACAGAAAGCTGAGCTAGTTGGTAAGCATTCATTATGCAAAATAGAAGTGAGGCGTGCAGACAGGACACAAGAGTAGACTTGCAAGAACTATCTGACTGATAGGGTTGGCCTCTGTGGGTCCTGCGTTCACCTAGGTGCTATGGTCTGTCAGACTAAGCATGTGAAAAAGTACGTGGAATGCGCTACTTCAGTTGTTTACCAAATCCCACTAGCTTGCGGGAAAGTATACATTGGGCAAACTGGACGTTGTCTAAATGATAGGTTACGGGAGCACAAATACACGTGCCAGCTTCTGACAGCACCTAGCAACTTGGCCGCACATTGCAAACAATGCAAATGCTCCCCGCTACTAGAAAGCACTACAGTCATTGGAACATCAAAAACAAAAACGGAGCGAGAAATATGGGAGGCGCTCGCGATAGCTAAAGAAAAACAGACGGAGTGCGTAAGCACTCCGTCCATCGCGCTTATCAAAGCTGAGGTAGAGTTTGCCAGGGCGAACGGGTGCATGTGAACGATGTATGCCTGACTCAAACTATGATCACTTGTCGTCACCTTATCATATCTGTTTATATGTACCCCCCCCGCACCATATCTCCTTGTATATAAGCGCGTTCTTTAACAGTATTAAACAGTTGGTAGTTTGCGCTGCGTCCGTCCGTCCACGTCCTGTCCTTCCTTAATATCGTGTTTGTAAAACTGAGCGCAATATAACCATGAACGTTCACCAACTATCCCCCTTCATTGCTTTACTAACTGTTGGTTTCAGGAGACGTTGAAGAAAATCCTGGGCCCAAAACCGCAGAATTGTTGCAATTAATCATTGATGATCAGGCTTCATCAGATGCTAAAATAGATGCATTAAGAGCTGAAATGACCGAAATGAATCAGAAATGCGAAAAAAATGACCACTGCACTTAACGTGATTGCAGAATTGAACAAGCGAGTACAAACCCTAAAATCCCTTGTTCGTCATCAGGCGGAGAAGTTAGTAGAATATGAAAACAGAAGCCGATCCAATAATCTCTTGGGTTTTGGTATCGATGAGGACAAGGGTGAATCAGACAACGATCTGAAACAACCTGTTATTGAGAATGTCCTTAAAGGAACCCTGAGAGTGCAAGGGAACACGATTGACTAAATTCATCGCATTGGCAAGAAAAAAGACGGTAGTAATCGGCTGGTAATCATGCATTTTTATGATTCACGAGAAAAAACAGTCTGTGATGCAGAACTGCGGCAAGGTGAAAGGCAGCTCGATAAGCATAAGTCAAGACTACGCTAAAGAAACTGCAGAAGTACGGGAAAAACTATGGCAAAACAGTGAAAAAGAACGAGCAAACGGCAAAAAGGTAAAACTGCTACATGATAAGCTTAAGATCAGCAATCATATCTGCGTCTGGGATCGTGAAAGGAATAAACGGTGTATGTACGGTACTGAGCAAGATAAGGTTCCTCAATTCAAAAAGAGGGGAAATACTGCTGGCCAGACATCGCTTCAGCTGGAAACGTGAGACAAGGCTTCTGACATGGATAGCGATTCTTCTCGGTCGTAGCTCAATATGGTACTTGTAAACGCCCCCAGCATAGGAAATAAGGTAACTGGTTTAGAGTATCTACTAATTTCTCAGAATCCTGATGTATTGATGTTGACTGAGACATGGCTACATAGTGAAATTAGTGAGAGTAGTATTTTTCCTCCTGACAACAAGGTATTTCTATGTGACAGGGATTCCAGAGGTGGTGGCATGGCTATTGTTGTGAAAAATACTATAAACACAGTCGCTCTTGATTGCAGTCTCCCTGAAATGGTTTGGTGCAAGATACGCTGTGCAGACATGGGGTATATATTAGGGACTGTGTACAGACGACCAGCCACTCCGCCAGAATTTTCGGATGGCTTGAATGAATTTCTTAGCTCCTATGTAAATGAAAACACAAGACTAATAATGGCTTGTGACTTTAATTTGCCGCATATTAACTGGGAAAGTCTATCAACGGGTAATGTAGGAATGAGGAGCGCCAATAAAATGATCCAGATCATGTTTTCACATTACCTTAAGCAAATAGTTAAAGACTTCACAAGAGTTACACCAAAGTCCCACTCATTGTTGGACGTGGTTTTTATGTCCAGTAGAACACCTGACTATACTGTATCAGTTGAGAATGGTTTGTCAGATCATAAGATGGTTTGCTTGAATGTGCTGCACACAAGAATCTGTAAGCAAGCATATGTCGTGATGCATGTTAAGGATTACGGCCGTGCGAATCACACATCTATCCTAGACGTTTTGGAAGAAAAGTTTAATGAATTTGAAATAGCATCCAACCGCAAAAGTATAGAAGAACTATGGGACCGACTTAAAAGCATAATCAAATACTGCATAGATCATTTTGTCCCCACACGTATAAAGAAATCAAAGCAAAAAAAATCCATGGATTACTAGGAACGTCATACATCTTAAGCGTAATATAAAAAGATTAAGGAAGAAAAAAAGCAGGGCAACAGAACTTTCAATAACCAAACAAATGCTGAAATTTGCATTGGTGGAGTCTAAGAAAACATTCTTCCTCAAATGCTTGCCACAAATGTTTTGGCAATATTTCACAGATAGAAAGGATGAAATAGAACAGATAGCGGATGGCGACGTAGTCGTGACAAAAAAAAACAGATATTGCAAACGTACTTAATCAGTTCTTCCAATCAGTTTTCACCAAGGATAGATGTGACAGTGACAATGATCCTTTAGTCAGCGCAATACAATATCCAATGGAAGACCTACGTATTACAAGGGAGGGCGTGTTCCAACATTTACTTACGTTGGACGCAAAAAAAATCGTGTGACCCAGACGAAATACCGACGGCATTTCTTCAACGGTACGCTGACTGGGTGTCGCATTATTTGCACCTTTTATTCGAAAAATCTTTGCGGGAACATTCAGTACCTCAGGTCTGGCGCGATGCCACCGTCATTCCGATATCTAAAGGTTGCAATAGGCTATGTGCAAACAACTATAGACCAGTCTCGCTCACTTCTGTGTGCTGTAATGTCCTAGAGCATGCAATAGCTAGACATAATCTATATTTTTTAGAAGAAAAAAACGATTTATTATGCCCTGTTCAGCACGGTTTCCGATCTGGCCTTTCGACAGCGACACAGTTAATCGAAACTGTACATGACCTTTCTAAAGCTATAGATGAATGCCAGCTGATAGATGTATGTATAGACTTTGCGAAGGCATTTGATAAAGTTGCACATCATAAACTGCTTTCCAAATTGAGAAGCCTAGGAATTAGTGGAAATATGGTATTGTGGATTCAGGCATATTTAACCAACCGTTATCAAAGGCTCAGAACCGGGAAAAGTGAATCGGGGAATTGTGAAGTTGTGTCTGGAGTGCCGCAGGGGTCTGTTTTAGGTCCGTTATTGTTTTTATTGTATATTAATGAAATTACTTCTAATGTTGATCCGCTTGTAAAAATTAAACTATTTGCCGATGATTGTCTATTTTACACGCGTGTAACCTGCGAGGAAGATCAGATTAAACTAAACAGATGCCTGCAATCATTAAACTCGTTCTGCCAAAGTTGGGGCATGGTAGTTAATTTTAAAAAATCTACATACACTCACGTAAGTAAAAAACAGAACTTTATCAGATTTGAATATAATACAGGAGAAAATGTATTGGTCGAGGTACAGAGTTTCCGATATTTAGGGGTGACAGTGGCGCATAATCTAGACTAGCGTATTCACATTGAGAATATCTGTTCGAAGGCTTACCAAAAGCTCTGCTTTCTTAGGAGAAAGCTTCCAGATGTAACTAAAGAAATTAAATTGGTCGCCTACAAAACGTTTATACGACCAGTTCTGGAATATGCGTATGCTGTGTGGAGCCCTCACCAAAAATGCTTTAAAAAGAAGGTGGGAAGTATTCAGCGGATTTTAGCACGCTTTATATGCTCCAAGTATCGCTGTACTGACTCGGTTACAGACATGAGACAGCACTGTGAATTAGAAATGCTGAAAATAAGAAGAATAAAACATCGACTCAAACTTTTTTGTTCCAGATAATGCAAGGGGCATTAAAAATAAATAAAGAACATTATGTGAAAGCGTCTCTAAAACGTGGTTCACGAAAAAACCACAGCAGGATACTACAATCTATTAACACATGTACGGGTGCATATCGGTATTTTTTTCCTGATGTAATTGAACTATGGAACAAACTGCCAAGTGATGTTGTGGAGAGTGCGAACGTGCAACAATTTGAGCTGGGTGTCGCTATGTTTTTGGGAAATGGTGTACAAATTTTGAATTCTGATTCATGATTGCTCATTGAAGTGCTTATGAAATATATATGTTCTTCTTCCCTCCGTGTAACGAGCCTAATTGGAGGGTTAACAGTATGACCAAATAAATAAATAAATAAATAAAATAAATAGGTAAATATATCTCAGAAACTGTGGACAATCGTCGCCTAAGCCTTTCCTTTCTGGAATATCCCACAAAATGTTGCGGTCTACGGTGTCATACGCTGCTGTAACGTTTAAAGGGCCACATATAACCGTCTGCTTTCTACTCTTAATATGCTTTCTTCTCTTGAGCCTGTATTTTACCGATGTAACTGTCAACAGTCTAAACGAGTTAATTCTATATTTCTCCCCCTTACCTTTATAAATTATATTTATTCTACTTTGTGGCCAACTGTCTGGTATTCGTCTATACTTTAAAGTTTTTTCCACTGCTTTCACGAAAGCTTCCGTACGTTCTTGTCCTAGTTAAATTAATCAGCCTAACGCGAACCTCGTCTAGCCCTGTGGCCGTGGGCTTAGGAATTTTCTCTTCGGCTTTCTTCCAGTTGAAATTTGTCAGCACCACCTCTTTTCCGTCTGATTCTCTTTCATGCTCTTTTTCCTTCAAATACAACCTAGTCATTGCTTTGGAAAGATTCGGCTGTTCTTTTACGGATGTAATTTAATGCCCTTTCCCCTTCAAGTTTGTTTCCATCTTCGTCTGGGATACGTTGTTGTATTGTTGCTGACTTCCTGCCTAAAACATTTATGTGGTCGAAAAATATTCTATGTGCGGCCTTTTTTTTCTCACGTATTTCTGACAACCAGTGATGACCTTCACCTTTTACCTTTTCGTCCACCAGTATTTGAACCATACTTTTCCTCATGCTATATTTCCCATTTACTCGCTACTTCATCCAGCGGCAACTGCGCCTTCTTTGCCAGCCTGTGTACTCCCGATGATTTCTATTGTTCGGCGATCACTTCTCGTATCTCGCTGTTCCACCAGCTTTTAGGCTTTTGTTTTCCTTTCCAACGAACAAGTTTTCTCTTTCTGTATTTATATCGTTACTACACTTAAAAGCTCATTATATTCCCATGCTTTACCTGGCCATTTGCAAAATTCTTCCTCAACTCTTGGGACTATATTTGTTATTTGTGCAGCCTTTAAATTTGGACTGGCCATTGTGCTTTCCTTGCTCTCTTTCACAACTACATATACCATTTTCAAAATGATGCGTTTATGGTCACTCCCTTTGCAGCTATACCCTTCCTCATCAATGACCATTTCTTCTGTCATCAGATAGTAATCAGTGATTGATTGCCAGTTTCCCATTTCCCAGGGGATCCGCTCTTCACACTTCGGCTCTGTATTCACGATAACCAGGTTGTATTGCTGACAAAGATCTAACATTGACTTCCCGTTGTTGTCGGTATAGCCATCTAAATCCTGTATGTGGGCATTCATGTCACTTCATAGGAAATTTCAGCATCATAACGAAATCCTTAATATCAGCACCTATGCATTCTACTACCTCGTTCTTCTTCTCTGTGCAATTATTTTCGGTCCACACATACGTAACGCCCAGCCAAGTTTCTTTCCCGCTCATTGTACCTTATAACCAAGGATGCTCTTGACATTTTGAATTTACTGTTGCCGATTTGACTCCCTGATGGATGTACATTCCGACTCCCCCTCCCTTACTTTCCGACTTAGTTCTGTTGCGCCCTTGACAAATATAATTCACCATCCCTGGCTGCTCTTCCGAGTCTCTAAGGTGCGTTTCTGTAACCTAATACACCCCTGTTTGTTCTCTATTTAAGTGCTCCTCAATATCTGCCCACTTTTCCTTTCTTCTGCCGACCTGCATGTTTATGTAGCCTATTGCATGGCGAGCTCTGTTTCTTGCTCTGCTCCTTTTCTGTTATTGACGGCGATGTTACAATGAGGTTCCCATTGGGGACCTTCTTCATTACTACCTAGTTTGTCCTCAGCGCTCGTGGGCTCCCTACAAAGCAAAAGCGCGACCACCAAGTCGTCAGCCCACTTCTCATACGAGCCTCTAATTGAAGTGGATCCTGTGTCGTTGAAAACCCCCACACCTTTTCACTTCCCTGTTTACTTCGACAACCTCGAAGCCTTCCTCTCGGCTGATTTTCCATAACACCTCATTAGCAGCCACTATGGCTCTTTGTACTTTACTGTCACGTACAGGCACCTCCGGCACCGTGCACACCACGATCTGCACCTGAGGGGATAGCTCGCGCAAGTCATCCACCGCCTTCGCCAAGCACTAGGCTAGTCCGGTCCCTTTCCTATTTAGGACTTCATTTAGCCCACCTGCTACAATGACAAGTTTGCGAGCGTGGGAATTTTCCGCGAGCTTTGCTTTTGCTGGCTCCATGAGAGAACCTAGTGTTTAGCCTGGAAATGTTCCTACCGCCACTCTTCTATCGCCCTTCACCCTCTCCACATTTGCTTTTCAGCACCTAGCCAGGTATGAGTCACCATTTCACTCTCTCCCACCTCTCTCTGCTTCCGTTTGTCCTTTTCCGCGTGATTCCGACTCGACAAGGGGCATTAACCCCTGTTCTCCTGCTTTTTCAGGGTGGCGGCCTCAAGGTAGGTGCCGCTATTTCCAGCTAATCCTTCGCCGCGAAGCGCGCATTCCAAGTACATTGCTGGCACTCCCTCTTTTGTCACTCGGGGGACTACGTTCTATTGTCACGATCATTCTCTTTCACAATGGCGGCCCTGCTCAGCTTTTCCTCGGCTGCTTCAAGTCTTTTCTCTACTACTTTCCATGCATCACGCTCACCCTTTAGCTAATTTTTGAACTCTCCAACCTCTTTCACAAGTTCTTCCTGCAAAGTATCCATTATCTGCTCATATGACATGGACGTGTCATATTGAATCATTGACTAAATCGTTATCGCGTGCTGCTGGTGTTCTGTCACGATGTAGGCACTTTCTTCCAGAAAATGCTAAACTTCAGATTTATCATGCTCTGTTTTCTTCCCATATAAATTACTGCCTGTTAGTCTGGGGCACCACAACCCTTAGTAACATAAATGCAATTCACCTATTGCAGAAAAGAGCACTTCGGTATATTGCAAACGTCCCGCGCAATAGTTCTACAGTTACATTGTTTACCCGCTATAAAATATTCAGTGTGAAACGCATGTTCGATTTTCGTTTAATGTATGCTTATTTCTTTTCAAACGAGCAATTCAAAGTTTTTATTAAAGATTTATCTAATATAAGCATGCATTACACTGATTCACGCACCCGCAGCACCGACAAGTGGCTTGTTCCTCGTTCCCGCACGGCCTATTTTTTGCAGTCTCTTCGATTCACACTGCCGTCCCTACTTAATAAATATGAAGAAAAAGACGCCAACTTTTCTACGTTTACAAAAAAAGAAATGCGTGAATTTTTTCTAACTCTTGTCTAATGTGTTTTGTACTGCCCGAACATGATCAAGTATGTTTCATTATTCCTTCTAACACGTTTATTTTCGTCATTTTATGATGTGTGTTCACGTGAACATTGAATATTAGAACTATAATGTACAACTGTTCTGGAGTGTACTTATATATTGACATTATTTGTTCTATTGTTCCGTTGTTGTATTTGCACAACCTCTTAATTTTTTTTTGAACTGCATATTTTACTTGGTTATTGTAAATTTGTTTTTGAACGTATGAATCGTAATACCGCTGTCATGTACGTGGCCCTTTAGGTATTTTCAAGTGGTGCTACTACCGCTTTTCGCCTAAGGGAGCCCCAACTGTCGTTGGAAATAAAGATTTGATTGATTGATTGATTGATTGATTTTCTTCAGCCTAGTATCAACATCAGAATGTGTGCCGATTGACTCGATTCTCTCTCCATTCTCATCCATCCCCTCGTCTGCCTTGAGCAACCCTCCGCGCCCGGCCCACTTTCGCAGCTTTCTTGCTGTGTATTGCACGGTCTTTTCTGGTGCAAATAGTATAATACTATAGTAATGCCGAGCACGTGCCTTTTTGCAAAAACGGATAAGCGCAGCATCTAAATCCGTAAAATGTCGCAAAGCAACTCTCACCAATCTTTCAGAAGCAATCAATCCCGCAGAGACCCTAGGTATGGCACACTCTCACACACGCTCAACCACCCGGTCAAGCTATTAAAACGCACACAATAAAACCACTAATAGTTCTTAGTCTTGCCACCTCCAAGCTACCATTTATAGGCTGCAAACACTCAACGTCCTACCCGGCTGCACGTGTTGAAGCACGTGGCGACAAATGACGCTCTAACCATCCTGCAAAGCCAAAGGTACATGAAACACCCGTGCACACACAAAAAAGAAAAAGGCAAAAAAATAAAACCACCAAGTTACTATTTCAAGGCTACAAAAACGCAAAACGAAAGCATAAGCAAGCTCGAAGCATGTGAAAAAACTTACGGTTTCGTCGCAGCGATGGAGCCCCAAAAAGCACGTCCATTCGCCAAAGATCTCAAGCCACTCCATTCAACTCCTTTGATGGATGGATGAAAGGTAGGAGCGTCGCCTTTGAAACGGGGTGATCGCAGTGGCCATCATGCTCAGCTTTTTATTTTTGTTTAACTGCGTTGTAAGTTATTAAAATTCGCTATTTTCTTTAAACACATCTTCCTGCACATTTAACCTTATGTCACCTTTCTGCTTTTGAGCCAGGAATCCTCCAATCGCTTTTTGCTAATTTCCGCCGCATATTTATTTACATCACTTTGTTGTCTCTGAACTCTAGTGCCTCAGGAAGCGTGGCAGTGCCCGCATCGATATCGGGATGGATACCATCACATTTTAGTTTGAGGTGTTCTCTTGTTTCTACAGATTTACCACACACAGTACATGTGTCTACTTCTTCCTTAAATTTCTTTTTATAGCTCCGTGTTCTAAGACATCCTAACCTAGCTTCAAAGAGTAGGACGCTGCCTCTTGAGTTATCATAAAATGCTTCCTTCCTGATCTGCTGTTTCCAGTATCGATATAGTTCTACACTATGCTTCTTTTCCATCGAATTTATCCAATTTTTACCTTCCGCGTTTTTCACCTTTCGTTTAATGCTCCGTCTTTCTCCGTCCTCGTGTCTGGCATACTTACTGGTTAGCTTCCTAGTTCTTTGCAGCCATTGTGAGTCGACACTCTTTCTGTATAGGTATTTAAATGCCTTAGCTGCACAGCTGTTATTGTGCAATTTCCTCAGGCGTTTTTCGTATAGGATTTTATTCTGAGCTTCCCGTTCATCGAACGATGTCCTGCCCATATCCCCGTGTACTGCTTCGTATGTGGTTTTCCCGTGGGCACCTAGTGCTAATTTTCCCACAGCTCTCTGATTTACTTCTAGTCTCGACTGAACCTCTTCCATTAAGCACAGGACCGTATTCCCGTAAGTAAGACCGGCACCATTACTCCTTTCTAAATACCTCTCAGTACCTCATACCTGTTGTACCCTCACAATGCTCTATGTTTCATTATCCCGGCATCTCTGCGCCCTTTTGCTATGACAGACTGTTCGTGCTTTTCCGTGTACATCTGCCCTTTGTTTACCCATACCCCAAGATATGTGTATTCGGCCACTCGGGGTATTTCATGGCCTTGTACTGTAAACTCCTGATCAGTTGTATCGTTGAAAAACATCCCACCGGACTTAGCTGCACTAAAGCTCAAACCTAGACTGTCTCCTTCGTCTCCACAGTAATTACCAGAGTTTGCAAATCTTCGTGGCTATCTGCTAACAGTACAATATCGTCCGCATACATTAAACCCGGTAGTCGTTGCTCAACAACCTTCCCGCCTAATCTGTACGACAGATTATACCCTAGATTGCTTCCTTGTAGCCTTCTTTCCATACTTATCATATAAAGCATGAACAGCAGCGGTGATAGAGGACAACCTTGCCTTAATCCTTTGTGTGCCTCGACAGTTGTCGTACTCCTAATTCCTTCCCATGTTATTTCAACATTATTTTCTCGGTATATTTCCTGTAGAAAATCAATTACGTCATGACGGATACCTTCATCTTTTAATATATTCCACATGTGTTCCCTGTTCACGTTTTCGTATGCACAGCTTATGTCCAAGAAGGCTAAATACAGAGGTCTATTTTCCGCCATAGCTATTTCTCTGCACTGCGTAAGCACAAATAGGCTGCCATCTAAGAGCCTACCGCTTATGAACCCGTTCTGAAGTTTTCCGAGTATTCTATTATTTTCTACCCATGACTGCACCTTTAATTTCACCGCCTGCATCGCCAGCCTATATATAACTTATGCTATCACAATTTGTCGGAACGATTTCAGGTTAGTCTGATCGCCTTTCGCTTTATAAATCAAATTCATTTTACTCTGTTTCCAGAGGTGCGGAATTTGCTTGTTATGACTGCCTCCAATGCATTTATCAGCGTTTCCTTGCTTCTAGGGGTAAGTTCATTAATTAACTTGATTAGAATTTTGTCTATCCCTGCGGACGTGCATTTTGGAACATTTGCTTCAGCGTTTTTCCAGTCAAGGTTGGTCAGTTCTAAGCTGTTTCCTATTGTGCTATCCTGTGTTGCTCCCTAATTTGGGACGATTACCCTATCGGCTTTCCTAAATGACTCAGCTATAACTGAACCAATGCAGTTCACAGCGTCATTTCCCTCTAAACAATTTCCCTCGGCGTCGTGAATCTGTTCCTGCTTTCTGCGATTCGCTTTGCCCAACCAGCTTATACGGTTCCAGAATTTCCTTGACCCCCCTTTAGTTGCATCGCGAACTTCAGCCAGCCAGCGATAAGAGGATAGCTTTATTTTAGCCTGGACGAAGACCTGCACTTGTTGTTTCTTTTGTCGATAAGATACCCCTTGTGGCCTATTTCCTCTTCAGATAACTGCGCCCTCTTTGCTTCTCTGTGTTTCCGTGATGCCAACCATCGTTGCTCGATGGCCTCCATAATTTCCTTATTCCACCAAATTCGTGGCTTTCTCTTTCGTCTCCAGCGGTTTACTTCTTTTACTTCTTTTATTTTTGTAATAATGAGTAGTTCTAACTGATTATAATCCCACTTTCCATGGGATGTTTATCCACTGCTTCCTCTATGCCGGCCGCTATTTGCACTATTGGTTCGTCTTTTATTTTGCGTGCTCTTTTTGACTTCCCTGCATTTCAGTTTTGAGCAGGGCTCCCAACTATAGAATAATACGCTTATGATCATTTCCGAGGCTGGACTTTCCCTCTTCGTCTATTTCCATTATTGCGAGCTTGCTATAAATCCCCTGCGAGATTAAGGAGTAGTCAATGGTCGTTTGCCTGTTACGGGATTCCCACGTGATTTGTCACTCACACTTTGTTTCTATCTTTACTATAAGTAGGTTGTGTCGCTCACAGAAGCCTAGCATCAATTTCCCGTTACAATCTGTGCATCCATCCCGATCCTCGATGTGGCCATTCACGCCAGCAGAGAAATATCGGCACCTTTTCCAAACTGCTTTATATCATCATTGACACACTTCACTTGATCCTTGGTCTCTTGGCTGCATTTGTCCCCTGTCCCTAAATAAACTACTCCTAGCCATGCCTTTTTACCGGCAATCGTACCTCATACCCAGACATGTTCTTTGCAAGTAGACTTTATTCTTTGCCAATTTGTTCCTTGGTGTATGAGCATACCTACTCCTCCTCCCTTCCTCTCCGTTGTTGTTCTATTGCTCCCTTCCCAGACGTAGCCTTCAATAAACGGTGGGTCTTCTAGATCCCTGAGATGAGTTTCGCACAGCGCGTATACGCCTACTTTTTCGTCCTTTAACTGCTGTTCTATTTCTAACCACTTTGCTCTCTTTCTACCACGAAGCCTGTTTATGACCTGATCATGGTGTTAAATTTCTTTTTTTTTGTAGTTTTCTTCCTGCTAATGGATGGATGGATGTTATGAGCGTCCCCTTTGGAACAGGGCGGTGGTTCGCGCCACCAAGCTATTGCTATTATACTGTCTAATGTCCTATCTAGGTTAAATAATAAAAAAAGAACAAGAAAACACTATGAAATCCCACAACCAAATTTTCTGATCCTCTATTGCAAACTGTGCTTTTGTGCGTCTCAGTTTTTTGTCGTTTCCCTACTTTTCTTCCACTACACCTCCAATCGCCTCCTACTAATGCCTACTGCGGACATGTTTACATTTCCGCTGCTCTCTCTGAACCCAAGGGCTTCAAGGAGGCCAGTGGTACCTAAATCGACCGCTGCGTAGACGCCTTCGCATTCTAATACAACATAATCCATAGTCTCCCTAGCTTTACCGCAGCAAGCACATGCTTCTTCTTCCATCTTATATCTCACTTTATAGGTGCGTGTTCTGAGGCATCCCGATCTCGCTTCGAAAAGTAATGAGCTTCCCTTTGAGTTATCATAAATTGTTTCTTTCCTAATTTCGTTTTTTCCTCTTAAGTAGTTGTTCAAGGCAGGTCTCTTTTCCATTGCCACCACCCATGAGATTATTTCAGCCTATCTGACTTTCCGCTTGACCGTATTTGTTGCTGTGTTGCCGATCCTACAGGCCGCATACTTGCTGGTAAACTTCCTAGTTCTTTTCCTCCACTGTGAGTCAATGTTTTTCCTGTAGAGATACGTGAACACTCTCCAAGCCCATTTTATTCCATATTCCTCAGTCGGGCTTCATAATAAATTTTACTGCGAGCTTCCTTCACTTCAAGACTAGTCCAGCCCATTTCACCCTGCACAGCTTCATTTGTAGTCCTCCCGTGAGCGCCCAATGCGAGGCGACCCACTGACCTTTGGTTCCCGTCGAGTCCTGATTGTACCCCTGATTTAAAGCAAAGAAGCGCATTTCGAAATGAAGTACTGGAACCATTACACCTTTCCACATACCTCGGAGGACCTCGTACCTATTGTATCCCCATTGCACTCTGTTCTTCATTATGGCTGCGTTTCTCTTCATCTTCACTGTTATTGTCTTTGCCTGTGTTTCCATATATCTATTGCCTTCGTTTATCTATATACCAAAGTATTTATATTCTGCAACCCGCGGTATTTCCTGGCCCTGTATTGCCACTGTCTGTTCACTGTTTTCGTTGAATACCATACCACCTGATTTTCTAACACTAAATTTCGAACCTAAATTCTCGCCTTGCTGTCCACAGATATTAGCCAGACGTTGTAAATCCCTTTGCTTGTTATCTAGCAACACAATGTCGTCCGCATAAAATAACCCTGGAAGCTGCTGCTCTACTACTGTACGCGCCTGTTTGTATGAGAGATTAAACCCGATATTACTTCTGTCTAGCGCCCTCTCCATCCTCACCATGAACATCATAAACAGCAGCGCGGATAAAGGGCACCCCTGCCTCAGTCCCTTGTTGATATTAACTTTCTCCTCGCTCCCCATCCCTTCCCATTCAACGCAAACGGTATTTTCTTGGTAAATCTCTCTCAAAAGCTGTAGACAATCGTTACCTAAGCCGTCCCCTTACAGAATATTCCACAAAATGTTGATGTCTACGTTGTCATAATCTCCTGTAATGTCTAAAAAGGCCACAATTAACGGTCTGTTTTCTACTTTTGACATTTCAACGCACTGAGTAAGAACAAATAAGTTATCATCTAAACGCCCTACTTATTCTGAAGCCATTCTGAAGTTCTCCGAAAATGCCATTATTCTGTGCCCATGCTTCACGCTTTAATTTGATTGCCTGCATTGCTACCCTGTATATTACCGATGTAATGGTCAACGGTCTATACGAGTGAATTCCATTTTCCTCCCCCTTACCTTTATAAATTAAATTCATTCTACTTTGTCGCCAACTGTGCGGTATTCGTCTATGCTTTAAAGTTTTTTCCACTGCTTTCACCATAGCTATCTTACTTTTTGGTTCTAGTTCATTAATCAGCCTAACGGAAACCTCGTCTAGCCCGTGGCTGTGCGCTTAGTAATTTCCTCTTCCGCTTTTTTCCAGTTGAAATTCGTCAGCACCCGCTCCTTTTTCACTAGGGTCCGTTTCATGCTCTTTTTTTTCTTCAAATACAACCTCTTCATTGGCTTGGAAAGATTCGGCTGTTAGTTTTCGGATGCAATTTATTGCCGCTTCTCCTTCCAGTCTGTTTTCATCTTCTTCTAGGATATGTTGTATTGCTGTTGACTTCCTGCCTAATAGTTTTATGTGGTTCCAAAATATTCTACGTGCGGCCTTCTTTTCCTCACCTATTTCTGTCAACCAACGTTCACTTTCACCTTTTAATTTTGCTAGCACCAGTATTTGAACCATAGACTTTTTCTCCCAGTATATTTCCCATTTACTGGTTACTCCATCCTGCGGCAAATGCGACTTCTTTGCCTGCCTGTGCTCTCGAGAAGCTTTCTGTTGTTCGGCGATCGCTTCTCGTATCTCCCTGATCCACCAGATTTTCGGTTTCTTTCTTCATTTCCAACGAACATGTTTCTCTTTCCGTATTTCCGTCCTTATTATACTTAGAAGCTCACCATATTCCCACTCTTTACTTGGCCATTTGCCAAGTTCTTCCTCGATTCTAGTGACTATATTTGCTATTTTTTCAGCGTTCAAATTTGGACTCGCCATTGTGCTTTCCTTGCTCTCTTTCCCAACTACATATCCCATTTTCAAAATGATGCGTTTATGGTCACTCCCTATGCTGCTGTGCCCTTCCTCATCAATGACCATTTTTCTCATCGTAAATTCGTTCTATCATCAGACAGTAATCAATGGTCATTTGCCGGTTTCCCACTTCCCACGTGATCTGCCCTTCACACTTAGGCCCTGTGTTCGCGATAACGAGGTTATGTTGCTCACAAAGGTCTAGCATTGTCTTCCCGTTGTTGTCAGTATAGCCATCTAAATCCTGTGTGTGGGCATTCATATCGCCTAATAGGACAATTTCAGCACCAGTTCCGAAACCCTTAATATCAGCGCTTATGCATTCCACTATTTCAATTATTTCCGGTCCACAAATACGTAACGCCCAGCCAAGTTTTTTCCCACTCATTGTAGCTGATAACCAAAGATGCTCTTGACATTTTGAGTTTTCTCTTTTCCATTTGGCTCCCTGATGGATGAGCATTCCGACTCCCCCTCCCTTTTTTTCCAACTTAGTTCTGTTGCACCCCCATCCCAAACATAATTCTCAATCACTGCCGGCTCTTCCGAGTCTCTAAGGTGCGTTTCTGTAACCGCATACACCCCTATTTGTTCTCTATTTAACTGCTCCTCAATCTCTGCCCGTTTTTCCTGCTAATATTACTAATATTAGGCGACACCTGCAGGGCGACACCTGGTGGGAGTTTCTGGGTCCGTGATGGTGTGCCTACGAGCATGCGCAGCCTAACCGATATGCAGAAGTGCTTTTGATGAGTGCAGACCTAGAAAAGCATCCTAATGGGCACTCGATCTGAGGGTGCGTGCGGCACTGCAAATGCCATAGAATAAGCATCTGGGCTGATAACGTGCGCCGGTCCTTTCGCAACAAATGAAGCGCGCTCACGGACTGTTCGAGATAAGAAATGCGCTTACGAGCGTGGCCGGTGGGGCGCTATTCTCGACACGCATGGCGGCTGCACGGCCGCCATTAACCGCCATCTTCACTCTCTGATTGGCTGTGGAGAGCTCACGTGCCTTGAAATTTGTGCCGGGAAACGGGAGTGTTGCGAAATGCAATTTTACGTTTTCATCCAGATGGCGAAACGCGACGTGAAGCTGCAAATTTTTTCGACCAATAGATTTCTTTGGTTTGCTACGTTAGCGCTTCAAAAAGAAAGTTAGCGGTAGCGTACAGAAGTCGGTGCAATGCATCTGCAATTTCGTTAATATGTGGCGGCGATGCAAGATATGCGCCATGCCACCTTTCTGATTGGCTGAAGGAATATGCTGTGGGGTGCGTCACAGGAATGGCCGTTTCGTAAACGTGAATTTGACATTGCGTGACGTTGCGCTGGGCCGCCATTGCAGAGATTTTCCGCCATAATTTGTGGTGCGACGAGCCGTGCGAATTATGCTAATTAGCAGCCATATGTAATGGTGCCGAGAGGAATGCGTATCGCCACATATTCCCCGTCGTTTGGCGCCATGAAAATATTTTTTTCATAACGCGTGCTCATAGTAATTGCGTTGCTCTCGCTTGGTGTTGGCATTTGTGCTTTGGGCCATATTTTTTAAAAGAACGTGTTTATATGAAATAATATTGATTGAACATAGCAAACTTTCAGCAACGTTGTTCACTGTTCGCTGGTGCGTTTCTATTGTAACCAAGATTAATGGCTTTTCGCACAATCAAAAGTTATGACAATGGCTTCTTCTTAATTTATAAGAAGGAATGCACGCAAGGCGGCGCCTTGAAGTTTCCTCCCGCGGTGCGTGTACCCAGCGAAGTGAACAAGAGATTGCAGCGCCGGGGCTTGCGTCGCGCTAGAGGATATTTGTGACGCGCGCAACGCTATCGGTGATATTCCGCCTTTCTCAGTCAGCCGAGTCGGGCTGAGCCACTTACGTTTCACGAGATAGCGATAACGTGGCCTAGAACGTGCGCGCATCACCGCTGGTAGGTCGCGTATGTTGTACGAAGGCAGAAAATAAGCGCGTTGGCGTCAACGTACGATGACTGATTCCATTTTCTGGCGACACGCATCCTAGCTAATGAAGCATACGACGGAAGCGAAAAGCGTTTTCAACGGAATCACCATGCGCTTTGAGCTAGATGCTTTGTTTTTACTGCGGAGGAAAACTGTTGTGCTTTGCCGAGAACCTTCCGTTCAGTGCCTTCATTTCAATTTCTTAGGGAAAACATAAAGTTGGCATGACGTTATGAAAGCAAAATAGGGCCATCAGCTCCATTTTATTCGCGTCGCGTCTACGTCGAGCATCGAAGAAAATGGCGGTATGTCCAGAATAGCACCTTTTCTAAAATGCAACACGTGCAAGTTTTCATGTTCATTAGGCCGCGCATGGGCCGAGCAACCATCGCCATGTTTCGTCCCGCAGAGAAAAGCCGGTCGTTCGCGCGCTCTACACAGCAGTTGACGGCACTGTACATTTTGTTGGATTCCATTCGAAGATGCCACGGTTATTGTGTTGTACCCGTGTCTTTTTAGGATGACTGCCTCGTAAAATGTCATGTAGGTATAGTGAAAAGGAAACGTTCATTTAATTGGGATCTGTGGAAAATTAATGCATTGCTACTAATATTCAGTAATTTGTAAAGGCAGTCCGGGATGCAGTAAATGAAATAGCCGACGATGCAGTGGAAATAATAGCAGAGTAGTGGGAATGCTTTAAACCAACAGTTAAAATTACAGCCATAGAACGATTGAGTTGTCTAAAATTTCAGAGGGAACTAAATGAAAAGTGTTTACGAAGACTGCTTGAGCGGATGATAACGCTTGAGTGAAGAGAGCCTGTGAATACAGAGACGATGTGCGAAACGTCAAAGAAAAACTTCAGAAGTTTGACAAGGAGTGTTATCAAGGTGCCATCGTGCGACAAGGAGCAGATGCATTAGTGGCAGGGGAGATGCCCACTAAAAGGGCGCATGGACTAGAGAAGGAACGCGGACGACAAGACCATGTCGATGACATTGCAACGACTGGGGCTGTTGCTGACTAGAACCAGAGCACAGGACCGGCCTTCTTTCAATACTACCAGTCACTCTTTGCACTTCAGGAAGCGAATGTAGTGGGCTTCAAAGCAGATTTTCGTCATAGCATGCTGCGATTGGCTGATGACACCAAAGAGCGATTCAAAGGTAACGTAACCGTGAGTGAATTCGAAAAGGCAATCGACGATATTAACTCAGGCAAGTCGCCCGGACCTAATAGACTCACCGCTGGGTTATATGAGGCATTTTAAACATAACTGCCGGCTTTGTTAGCAAACGTATTTATAGTCGCGCACGAGCAGACATCATTGCCACCTTCGTTTGGAAAAGTGCGCTCTATTCTAATACCTAACAGCGATCAAATGGACAAACTCGGATTCGTGTCATCCATAGCCCATTATCATTAACATTCATTACACGATATTATTATTATTTAACTACGAGACTTCAAAACATCAAGGAAATAGTGGCAGACAACTAAACATGCGGAATCGAGGGCCGACACATTTTTTTTTCGAACATTCATAAATGCAGAGTGTTCGAGTGCTCCGACGTCATGTTGGGCGGCGTTGCACTTTTTCAGCTCGGTCTCGAGAACGCGCTCGATTGTGTCTCGCACGTTATTTTGTTAACCATCTTGAATCATGTTAACGTCGATTGCATCTTCTCTGAGGCCGAGGCCTTGGCGTACCAGAACTGCATTACAAGGTTAATTTGTAATAGGTCTCTGGGGGCCCCGATTCATGCATTTAGCGCGCCGAGGCTGTCCCCTTAGTCCGCCTCTATTTGTTATTTATATAGAAGCAATGTGTGTGGCAATTTTTGAAAATGAGAGAATACGTGGTTTCAGATTGGCAGCGACAGACGCAAAGCTCTTGACCTATGCAGGTGACATTGCAGTGTGTTTCACAGACAAGCCAAGTGTAACCGAAACAATATTTGTAGTAAAATATCTCTGTGGTGTCACGGGCAGCAGAGTAAATTGGGGCGAATCCCTCGGGAAGAGGCACGGGGACTGGTTTGCTGCCCGGGCAACTACGCGAACCTCAACTCGGTGAAAACTCCAACGAGGTATCTGGGTGTTCCTGTGGACAGGTACAATAGTAGCAACGAATACTCGAGGAGCCCAACCAATGAAATGAAAGAAAAGGTAGACAGATGGGAAGGTATTAAGCTAGGTATTTTTGCAAGAGCGAGATGTAATATGATTTTATCACTAAGTTCTCGTACGTCATGCAAATATTACACTATAGCAGAGCAAGTGTGCAAAGGCTACACAGAGTGTTTGTGGTCTTCCTCGTGGGTTCAACATGAAAAAGGTGCAGACGAAGAAATTTGTTCAGAAGAGTGAAGGATGGGGGCTTGGGTTTGGAGCTATTTGTTTGACAGCTCGTAAACCTATTTATGTTTTTTCGTAATGTGCACTATCCTTTTCCGGGCCCCGTATGGCAGCTCAGATTCAGCAGTGCGTTGGCGGCACATGTTTTTAGTACAGCAAGCGGGATCGGAACACTTCGTGGCTATTTGAAGGAAGTGGTCAACAGGGTGTGTTTCTTCTCTGTTCGTTTGGCACATGATTACCTTTATGAAGGGAAAAGAAAAACACTGTATAAAAATGTTTCTGACATAGTTCTTCCAGCGCCGTTGTACCGAGCCATATATAATGGAGGGCCAGTACAGTATGTTGTTCTCAAACGGTTGAAACGCATGCAGCTGCCACCAGGGGTAAAAACGTTTATTTAAGCTCCACGCCGGAACACTCTACGTGAGTACTTTTATGGAAGAACGGGGTTGTCTCGTACCGTGGGGACCACACTACTTAATCTGCAAGAAGCCCGAAACCATTGATAACGTTTTCTTGCACTGCTAGGAGGCGATGGACCGCCAAAGGATCAGGTATCTGGCAATCCAGAACGACGACGGAGTTCCATATGATTTTATTATGTTGAATGCCCTCTACTGTTTAAGACGGGCACGTATATCAGGGTACCATGGCGATACAGACGCCCCGCCCACGCGTATATATTTCAGAGAATGTATGTCTTTGTTTATTGAACTACAGAAGATGTAAGAGCTGCCGAGGCTCGAACCTCGGACAGCCATTAAGGAATTTTAACTTCACAACGCTAGCCCTATCTGGACAGACGGCTTTGTTGTGTAGTTTCTCTTCTCTTTGTTTTCCAGATGTTTTTTATTCTTTCTCCAATGCTTGCATTGCAAACTGTATCTTCTGAGTAATGTTGCAGACCGGCAATAAAAAAAAAAGATGTCCGCGTGGCCTAATGGATAAGGCGTTTGATTTCAGTGCAGAAAATTGCAGGTTTGAGTACTGTCACGGGCGGTCCTTAAGCCAGTTTTATTTACATGTGGCAGAATATGTATGAAAACGCAACGGACCACTGCGGCACACATGTCTGCGTGGCCTAATGGATAAGGCTTCTAACTTCGTATCAGAAGACTAGGTTCGAGTACTGTCGTGACCATTCATTTAGAAATTTTTATTTACATTTTGTTGAATGCGTAATTAACAGCGCCGCACCCCTGTGACATACATGTCTGCGTGCCCTAAGGGATGAAGCGTCTGACTTCGGATCAGACTATTGCAGATTCCAGTCCTGTCGCAGACGCTCCTTTAGAAACTTCTAGTTACATATTGTAGAATGAGCATTACACGGTGGTGCACCACTGGGGCACACATGTCCGCGTGGCCTATAATATGGCGTCTAACTTCGTATCAGAAGATTGCAGGCTCGAGTCTTGTCGCGCACACTTCTTCAGAAATTTTTAGTTGTATCTTGTGGAATACGCATTAAACGGTGGTGCACCACTGTGGCAACATGTCCGCGTGGCCTAATGGATAAAGTGTCTGACTTCGGATCAGAGAATTATAGGTTCGAGTCCTGTCGCGGACGCTCATTCCGAAATTTTCACTTACATTTTGTACAATACGTATGAAACGGTGGTGTATCACTGAGGCATACATGACCGCGTGGCCTAATGGATAAGGCATCTGACTCCGGGTAAGATTGCAGGTTCAACTCTTGTCGCTGACGCTCTTTTATGAATTAGTTACATCTTGTCCAATACGTATTAAACGGTGGTGCTCCACTGTGCCACACATGAGCGCGTTGCCTAATGGATGAGGCATGTTACATCGAATCAGAAGATCGTAGGTTCTAGTCCTGTCGCGGACGCTTCTTTAGAAATGTTTACTGACATCTGGTAGCATACGTATGAAACGATGGCGCACCACAGTGGCACATATGTCCGCGTGCCCTAATGGAGGTCGCACCTTCACCTCTTGTGTAGAGCCAAGATGGCCACGAATTCCAGTTCCGGCCACCGAGCGTGACGGTGTGGGCATTATGTGATCTAGCGGAGAGATATCAGCGACCCAGCTTGTCAGTGGGAACAGGTTTGCTGGCTCGAGTGTCTATGATTACGATATTTTTTTTTGCGGCGGATACTAACAGGCCGAATTGGTTTAAATACGCTGTTTTTGCACGCCGACGTCAGAGCAAGGCCCCATAAGGTCATGGATTTTCGCGACGCACTGGTAGATTTGGCACTGCTACCCGAGATTGTCACGTTGGGGGCGTACCAAATGAACCACATCTGTGCTGTCACGTTCAAGAGTGTTAAGGAATGAAGAAGCTGCTCTCACCTCATGAAGTGAATGTGAAAGAACATCGGTGAATTGTTATTGATCTCGATGTTCGGGGAGTGAGGATGAAGATCCACTGGGTTTTGCACAACGTGCAAGATGAATATATGCGAACAGCCCTGGCACCGAACGGAACTTGACAGAAGTCACAAAGAAACGTCGGCGCGTTCGGGAATCCCGGACAAAGGTTCGTCAACACGTTGTTTGTTGTTGAAGTTCAAGCCTGGTGGTACAATTGGAGACCTATCTCACAAGCTACGCATTGCTGGAGAACACTCCCTAGCTGTGATTCCTGGAAGAGCCCTACTTTGCCCAAGGTGCCATACCTTCGAACATTTCTGACGTGAATGCAATGCTCCCCGTTGCAGAAAGTGCCATCGCTTTGGCTATTACCAGTGCCAGTGCGTCAAAACGTATGCAAATGTCACAGAGCACATGAGAAGAGAAGACAAATCCAAACTTATCATGGAATCGGATGAATACGCACAGGCAGCGAGAACCCCAGAAAAGAATACGCTGGAGCCAGTGCCTAACTTCGTTAGTGTGGGCGGGTCAACGAAACAGATCGAAGATGAGGCCACTCTGTCGACGTAGGCTGTTGTAGCCCGAAAGGTTGTTGCAGCTGGACAAAAAGTAAGTCAAAATACTAAGACTGAAGATGGAAAACCTAAAGAGGACGGAAAAGGGCATGGACGTGGCCCAACCAAGCATGAGTTGTGCGCCAGCAAATAGGACACATGACAAGGCCTGCGTCGAAGAGACTCAACATCCGTCTACAAGCATCAACGAACCACCCCTCAAATCGGGAGGACAGCGCCGGGTGACGTTTTGCCCGAAGGCCAACATCCCGCGGGAGAAAAAGCCGGCGACCGCTATATCGATGCAGAAACCACGGTTCCCTTCTGGCTTGACAAAGGACTAGACGTGACGCACGATGAGGCTACAAAGAGGAGCGCGCTGAGGCTTCTTCAGCATGCTGCAGATAGCGCGCAAGCCTTTTGGGTGTGCTGGAGAAACTGGAGAGGCAAAAATTGCTGTATTTCTCCTGATGGTGTATTACGTTTGAAGGTGAACGCGAAGCCGTTCGGTCTCTTTAATTTGCCGCACACATGGCAGTCAGAAGAGAAGCAGCACTTAAATTTGGCACATTTATTGTAAGGGGACTGGCAGTGAGCAGTGAGATAAAATGACGGCTGGTACAAAATATTCATTTCTGCCCAGCCAGCAAACAAGCAAGAGCTACTCCTTAGCGGCCCGTTGAGGAGCGATCTCGGCTTTCTGGGCAAGATGCTCATTAGGTTGGCATTCTTGTGATCAAGTTTTGTGTACTGAAGGCGGAGGTGTGTTGACCGCAGTGTCGGCCTTTTGCCTGGAAGAAGATCCAAAAGAAAAAGTATTCTGATAAGTATTGAAACAAAACATGCCTTTAGGATTACTGCTTCCACATGTAAAGAAATATTCAAAAAGTCACAGATACAGAGATGAGAAACGGTAGTAAAACTAAGGGTAACAGACAAGATATTTATTAGAGTGAATTGCTCGGAAAACAAATGATCCCGTTTCAAAGAAGATTTCTTGCGAAATTTAGGCACCGAGTTTAATAACTTTGTGTTTCTGTGGTGGAGACGAACGAAAATACCGGTGATGGTATGCAGTTTTATCAATGGGGCAGAGCAACAAAAAACAAGGAAGACAAGCTTCTTTCGCTTGCCAATTTCTTTCTCCTCGGGGCCCCCATTAACTAATTTTGGAAAACAGTCCGTTACATTAAAATGCCCGTTATTTTTTTTTTCATTTTCTTTTCCCGTCCTCCTTTGGCTACACATATTCGCTTACCTCAACGTGTTCGATACATTGACGACGCGAGTGTTTTTCTTATTCCACAAGTTCTTGCTCGTCCCTCCTAATACCTGCATTCAAACGGTTATTACAAAACTTGCGTATCGGCACAGCCATTTAAGAAGTTATCTGCTGACGCTTTGGCGCCACCAGCTAAGTAAAACTACAGGTGAATTTTTAGCAGAGAGCTGGCCTAGTTGTAATTTTGACATTTCAGCCATGTCCAGTACCTGAGAAGCAGAAAAAAGAACTTCAAAAGGCCAGTTTCCTCCCTACCTGTTGTCCTTTCGTCAATTTCTTTCTATGCCTCAATCTTCATGAGAAATTTCCTTCCTCTGTTCTGCTGGTCCTCTTTCTGGCCCTCTACTTAAACTAATATTGACAATAACTAATACCGACAATAACTAATATTGACAATAACTAATATTGACAATAACTAATATTGCCAATAATTAGAGGTCAGCTCCAATGAATTTTTCGAATGTGAACCAAACAAGAACAGTAGGTCTCGAATATTGAATCAAATATCGGATAGCCAAACGTATCCACATACACTATATCTACAGCAGAAATATATATTCTTATGTAGTAGTTATATCATTATACTCACTAGTGAAAAACAGCTATAGCTATCGCTCAGGAAAATTGGGTCAATTTGGAACACTGGATAACTCTGCATTAAAAACTGCGCGAATAGCCTCTTAAACTTTTTAGGGCCTAGTTGCATGCAAGCTTTTTAATATGCATGGCTTCGGCATGATTAGCTTTCCAAATATGATTAATAAATAGTTGCAGAGAAAGATCATACGTTGTCGAAAAGAAACGAAAAAGCTGCTGAACGACTTGTGTAACATAGACATATGTAAAAGGGACTGTGAACATTATTGCTTGTGACTTGACTGCCATAAACCACCAAAAACACTAAATGAGAGACTACAAACAAAAATAACAGGTTTTCGTGTAAGCTTCCGCCACGAAACCGAAAACAAAGCTTGCACTACCAATTTTGTTCCTCCAATGCTTCGAAAACCTTTGTCGTTATCTTGCTTCTGATAATTTTCGGTACTCTGTGTACCAGACGGAGAACAGTAACTATACTCTAACAGTCAGTTGTTACGAAATATTTGGCTACTTTTGAATACTTCGCAAATACCAAATAATTTTTCATATACGAATATTCAGCGCGTAATACTCTATCGATATTCGAAACCTCGGATATTCGTCCACACCTAAAAATTATGATTCGGCATTTATCTTGCAGCAGCATTTTGAAATCAAGGCTTTTCTTTTTAAACATATATGATGCGGCAAAAATACGACGGAAGGGAACCCCTCCGTCCAACTCAGGCCCAGTGTCTGCATTGTTTGTTTTTGCATATCGCCTGTGTATACACCTGTACAATGTCACTCGTTGGAATCCGCCGCGGTAGCTAGAGTAGCTCATTCTCTTTGGCATTGCACAAGCACCAAGTCGCAATATGAATCATGGCCGCGTATTTTTCAACGTCCTTTCAGTACAATGATTGACCGCAGCACGTCTACGAGGAAGGGGCGGCAAGTTCATCCTCATCGCGTATTTTCGCTATGGAAATCAGGCTTCCTGTATAGGTAAACCCTAGAGCATGGAAATATTCGCATTCGTGCATTTGCTAAGTGCAAACAAAGTGTTGCTTTTGAGTACGCTTTGGCAGCGCCTCCAGGACACCAAAGAGGGAACGGAGACACCAAGAAAACCCCCAACCCACTTTTCTCAACCCACCTGCCCTCGCCGAAGGCTTACGCGTGCATGGCGTGTCCGGCTGTCCGCTGAACGTACACGGCATAGGCTCGGAAAACTCACTCGTTAGTCTACTAAGACGCAGGCCGACCTGTTGGTCTCAGCCTGAGTGAGCCCAGTTGAGTAGAATACTGAATTGAACAGTTTACTTGGGGGTGTGACTGCATGCCGTCATCCATCGAATTTGGTGGGTATGAGTTCTAGTTGGCCTGGCTGATTAGAATTTTGGTTAGTGTAAGCCAGATTGAGCGCTAAGAAAAAATATTTTATTAGGATAATAATCAGTTGTGTCTACGTTACGGACGGGGAACAGCATCACTAAAATTGAGGCGACAGTGTCAACACGATGCAGCTTGCAGCGGCTCCCACCGTACCTAACACCTCTTTAAAGAAACCTCCCCCGTCCAGTGCGACGCCAGTATTACGTACTCGCTTATCGCAGCACCGGCACCACGCTAGTTGACGCCTAGTTAGACAGTCACAGCCCAAACCTTCTACCACCCTTTCCACTTCCTGCAAATCCTGTGCTTTTCGTTTTCATGCTATACGCGCCTCCACGGCACGCTGGAAGTAGCTTTGCAAAGGGAGTCGGGGAAGGCTCGCTGGGAAGTGTCGGACAACTCGGCTCATGAGAGTAGTGTGTGCTGTGTAAGTCTTTCCTTTAACCGTTGCTGCCGTTGTTAAACAAGAATAGACGCAATGCTTTTGTGGGTTGCGGTGCTGCGAGAAATGAGCGAGACTGTCGACAGCCCAGTTTCTCAAGTTCGGTTGGTCTAGGTGGCTCAGTTTCCTATCCCGCTCGGCGCTCGTTCAAGCCCTCCCCTGTTTTGTACAGACTGAGTCTAGACGCTCTTGCTTGGGATATCTTCAGATTGTTTGTGCACCCCAATATTTTGTGGTGGAGTGTATTGGGGTGCTTCAATGCAGTACCTGCAGTCTCTCCGCCATGCTCCCGGTTACATTACGTGCAATAGAGTTCCGTGCATGGGTCCCTGTCTGTTAGTAATATCCACATTGCTATTTGATGGCTTGTCAGCCTTCTGTCTTGTCCTAGGCGGCATTTCCGTTACGTCTTGCAGTTTTCTAGCATGCCCGTGTGCTTGGTTCGATTTCTAGCTTCGATATCCCAAGAGGACGTCCTCCCTTCGGGGTCGCCCGGTGTATGTTATCTCGGCCAGCGGCGTGTACCGCTCGGTTCCCTATCAAAGACGCAGGTCCCGGTGTACAGATGATGCACGTTGCTTGGATGTGCTCGCCCTTGAGCTGGTTAGGCGATCGATAACTTATGATGATCTTGTATCTTCTGCAGGCTTCTTGTGAGTGTGTGATGATGATGGATGTCTTGTCGCATGTTGTGATAGCGAGAGCGATAGCCAATTCCTACGCTGCCACAGCGTCTTTAGCCTAGTGGATACTGCAATGATTCCCATTTTTCTTAATCAAACTGGCCCATAAGGTATTCGTCAATATTCCTATCTATTCTTCTATACAGTATTTTATGCCGTGCTTGTGCTCTTGCTTGTCTGCGCTCCCCATAACAATCAAGATGCACGTTGCTGAATATGCTGGAGACGGGAGCCTTTTCTCGGAGCTTGGATTTCTCTTGGGCGCAGGAGTGCCCGCATGCCACAAGGTGGTCTTCTGTCAAACTGGCAGAAGCTTGTGCCGCATCTTGTCGTCGTCCAACTGAGCCACTTGTTGTCCAAGTGGGCAGACCGTTCGCGAACACTGCATATGTGATTCCCTTGATTTTATGCAACCTCCAAGGTAAGGAGCACATTGCCTGATTAATTATTACTGACAATATAACGAATCCTCGAGGCACACCCTTGAATGGTACATTTGAAGTTGTTGAATTGGAGTTCACTGACTCCTACGTTGCTATTCTCTCTGTGAGAAAGCCTTTCATGTCTCTGAAGGTTCGTTGCCCACTATGGTAGAAATTTACGCGATGCAATAATATGTCCTGCGATACATTATCAACGCTTCCGTGACACCCAATATGGCGATAGTTCTCTTGCACTGTGCCTGGAGTTGATCTATTTCTTTTTCTCATTAGTAGTCAGCAATTTTGTGTGAATGAATGCGGTCTAAATCCGAAGATAGTGTCAGGCAGCTATCCATTGTTTGCATGATACGGCGTCAGTCTGTTCAATATGCAATTTTCATATAGTTTCCCGTCACATGTGAGGGAAAGGGGCCTAGGTTCTACACCCTGAGCGGATTGTTGGGTTTGGGCATGGTGCTGACGTGAGCGTGTTTCCATGGCCACCAGCACCTTGCCTTCCCTCCAGCGTCCATCGATCCAGCTGAGGAAGTTGTATATTGTCTTGTCATCAAAACTGCGTAAGATCGTAATGCTGACCTTGTCCTTACCTATAATGTGATAAATGCAAGGTCGCAGTGGCCGTCGTCAATTTCCACCATGGTGAAGGGTCGGTTGAGCTCGTGGTTGGCATCAGACGGAAAGCGCGCGAGATGACGCGAGCATGGTGCATTGGATGGCGGCGAGAGATAGATGAGACTGACGATGTGCTGCGTGAATTTGGCACGAGTGCGGCAAGCATCGCAACGGAAAACAACAAAAAGAACTATCAATTGATGAGGCACATGGGGTGAAAACGGAGGAAGAGAAATAAAGGAAAGAAGAGGGGAGAGAAAGCGAGAGTGGAGAAGACGGCAGCGGTTGGAAGAAGCGAAGGCGGCTGAGGTGCAGAGGTGCGAGCTTGACGAGCACTTAGGCCCGGGCTCACGAAGCCTCTACCTAGTCGGCTCAGTCCTTCCTGACAACCTGGCGTCTTCGTAGTAGGCTGCGGTCTGCACGGCCATTACGGCTACCCTGAAGCTGGGTGACGAGGCGCGGCAAAACGAGTTGCTAGATGCCTTTATCTGGACCACAAGGGCTTGCATTCGATCACTGCATGTCTCATGGAGGTTCTGGGATGTACACCTATGACTACTTCCCGAACGAAAGGCGAAAGACAAGCGCATCTTCATGATGGCCGCCCGTAACTGGCTGCACTCCTATCACTCCTGTCTCATTTTGTTAGTGCCACCTCTGGCTGCATTGCTCAAAGGCTATCATCGTACCGATCTAGTCGTAGTTTTGCTCGTGTGTTTGCTCGTAACTTTTACTTTTGTTATGCCTTGATAACTTGACTTCGTAGCTCCTTAAGAATGTCTCGTGTGGCATAACGATCGTGGCTTTTTTATGGGCTGTTGTAATTTTTATTAATTGCTTCTAAGTGTGCATTTTATCTGTTGATGAAGTAATTGTTGCGTGTGGTTTGCAGTCCGCCACGTAACTGTCGAGTGGATGCGTTCCAATCATCTCTTTATTACAGCCTTCCATTATACAATGCAAATCTTGGAACGATGCATCTGCGCCTATCGTCTGCTAAGTATTTGTTGACAGCCTTCCGTAAGATGTGGCCTCCTTTTGCCGGGTTAGTGTGTATTAGCTCTTGGGTGTGTTGTTTCGCCATTCATTTAACGTCTGTCTTGGACAGGAGCGACTTAAAGACGGCTTAGGTTCTCTTGGTGCTCATGGTGCCCTGAATTATTGTGCACGTCTGACTCCAGTTCTGGCTTCCTAGTTCATCTGCATGTTCTTCTGGTTCCATTCTAATTTTGGCGATGCGAATCTTGAGCTTCTTGTTGCACGTCTGAAGTTTTCAGCCTATTCGAGTCCCCTGCGAGTACCCCATATATGGAGTAGTGGGGATTTACCGCGGGGGTTTCGTCCGTAAACTGAATCGTTGTAGTGGTGGGGCTGCCTATTATGTATTTGGTCCATGCTTCAACATATTCCAAGCTCACTGGCGCATCTTCCGAGTGAAAGGCGTTTCAATCCGTGGTTCTGGCTTGTCCGCTTCGGACAGGTGTCTTACGGTGTAAAGTGATAGTCTGTATAATTAAATATCTGTATAATGGACTGGTCACTTCCGTATGCTTCCTCTAAGCACATCCTACCAGGTTCTTGATTCCGGTGGAGCGGTGGTTGTTTTTGGGCTGTTGAATTTACTTCAAAAATAGGTTCTGCTTTTCTTTTCAGTGGCGATTCTTTGGCTGCGCTAGCTTTTCTTTCTCGTCTACCTTTCTGTTAAGATCAGCGTTTCATTGACGCAGAGATGTCACCGTATCCACGTATCGATAGTTATATGGTTGTGAAGCGCCCCCATTTGGCGTCCGACTCTAAATGCCTGCACCTGCTGCCACTCAGCTGATTTTTGTTGGCTGCTGTTCTTACTGCTGTCATTGCTCTCGTTGTTGTCGGACCCTCTAAGCGCCGATCTGGATCTCGAACTTCCTCCTTCGCGGTACCCGAATCGGGTCTGGGGTCCTATCTGGGTGTTCAGCCAGGATTCGCGTGAGGATGGGGGTACTAGGCAATCGGGTTTTCGACACTCATAGTTGGTGATTGACGGACTTGGTGTGTTGTTGCTGTTGTACTGGGCATGGATCGATTGGCCTCGCGTTCTTACCTGTAGCTCCCCAAGCGAAAAAAGGAAGTGGCGCCAGCTTGAGTTCTTTACTAATTCTTTATTCGCTGTTTCATGACGAAGACCACAGAGCTTGACGTTCAGTCTGCATTGGTGGTCTACGCTGGAATTTTTTCACTCAGCATCCATTGAACACACTGCTGTAGGAGCTAGGACAGACGTCCTGGCAATGGCCAATATCACCACAGGCTTCACAATATTAGACCGACTTCTGATATGGCTTGCATGTGGTGAACGCGTTTACCACCATAACATAGAATGGTACATGGGTCCCTTAATTGTAATGACCGCTAACGCTAACTTTCCGAGCATTCTAGGAATAAGTATATCGTACTTATCGTTGGCTTCCAGTAATTCCTTAAGCCTTGCCTCTGATTTGCCGGGGGTGATTCCGTAAACTTTTTCATATCCTGACCCGGGCATTGGCTTTATGTAGTTTATCTCGAACATCATGGGTCCCGAGAAATTATTTGTTATGTCTGCTAGCTTGCGCGTAGTCCGTTGTACTGGTGACGATTACGATTTGGCGTCATTGTGTTATTACGTTATCTCAGAACTCTTCAGAGGGTGCGCCACGCACGAGCGATTCCTTCCGCAATATTGACACGTGTACTTACCTTTATCGGGCGACCACGTTTCGCCGCCTAAAACTGTTATTGCACAGCGTGGGACTAGCCTACCTGTATCCGAAGTTTCTGGAATGTTATCGACGCTTCCATCCGCTGTCTGTGACCGAACCTTGTGTAATCTGATCGCATGTGTGCGCGACGCGAATAATGTAGATCTTTGTGGAAGGCACGCGGGTCCCAGCGATTACTCTGGAACATTCGACGACGCTTGTATAAAAGCCGACGCGCTTGACCCGCAGATCAGATTTTTCGTCGATCGCCGACTGTGTTCGCCGCTCTCGTGCTATGAGTGTAGCCTGTTTTATGGGCACAGGTTCGCCCAATAAATTCTAGTTTTGCCTTTCACAGTATTGCTACTGTGTTCTTGACGTCATGACCACGTGACGATATTTTATTTGGAGCAACTTGAAACTTCATCCCCTTTCTAGGCCAGTATACGATGTTGTGAACGCTAGGCAATCTTAATGACTACTTTGATGCAATCTAACAATTACCGATTGTTTATATTTGCGCATATTGTTCTCGTGTGGCCGCTGCCATTAAGGTATTTATTATATTTCGCTAATTTTTCGTTTACACTTCGCTGGCGTCTTTCGTTATCATGTGTTGCATGCTTGGACGGCAGTTACTATCCACGCTTAGGATATTGGTGTGACCAACTCGCGGCTTCAATGCTGCCATTCGGCGGCACTCCACTTTTCACTCTTGCTTATGGCGACGGTCACGCTTAGCAGCATATCGCAGTCTCACTTGCGTGCCCCGTCGCTTCTTGCACATCGACGAAAGGCTTTACGCATGGCGCAGGTTGCGCAAACACGGCACACGCGGCGCGCGAGATAAATGCGAGCATCCGTATGAAGAAACAGCTTTGACGACGTGGTCCTAGATGGATAGCGTCCCTGTATATGCTCCTGAAGGGAGCAGAGTTGCTCATACTTCTGCCATTTTGTTCCAGCACTATGCGGTAAAGCAACACATTGCGGGAGCGGAAAGCAATATTGTACACGCGTCTACGCGCCGCCATGCTATTTAACACAAATTTTTGTCCACTTTAAGAGCGCTGAGTCTGTCTGTCTGTCTGTCTGTCTGTCTGTCTGTCTGTCTGTCTGTCTGTCTGTCTGTCTGTCTGTCTGTCTGTCTGTCTGTCTGTCTGTCTGTCTGTCTGTCTGTCTGTCTGTCTGTCTGTCCGTCCGTCCGTGCGTCCGTCCGTCCGTCCGTCCGTCCGTCCTCTTAAGTGCCGTAATGCCGCAGTGGTGGTTTCTTTAAGTCAACATTAACTGGATTTCTTCACGATATTGTCACCTGGTGGTGACGCTGAATAACACAGTAGCAATGCTGTGAAAGACAAAACTAACTTTTATTGGGCGAACCTGTGCCCACAAAAACAGGCTACACTTATAGCTCCACGATAGCGGCGAGCACGGTTGGCGATCGTCCATATTCTGACCAGCGGGTCAAGCGCGTCGGCTTTTATACATCAGTCGTCGAATGTTCCGGAGTAATCGCTGGGACCCGCGTGCCTTCCACAAATTTCAGCATTATTCGCGTCGCGCACACATGCGGAGCAGGATTGGCCACCCTGGTGCAGTACTTGGCCACAACCTCCTATATGAACACAACAATCAAACCCCAGCCCTCAGTCCCCAGCAGCTGCGAAGCAACTGACCACGGCGGCAGTCAGACCTCCGACGCAGCAGAAGGTGCTAAGAATCACTGGCTCCGGACAAGCCGCCATTGGAGTATGAACCTGGCAACGTTTAACGCTAGAACGTTATCTAGTGAGGCGAGTCTAGCAGTGCTATTTGAGGAATTAGAGGGCAGTAAATGGGATATAATAGGGCTCAGTGAAGTTAGGAGGCCGAAAAAAGCCTACACAGTGCTAAAAAGCGGGCACGTCCTGTGCTACCGGGGCTTAGCGGAGAGAAGAGAACTAGGAGTCGGATTCCTGATTAATAAGAATATAGCTGGTAACATACAGGAATTCTATAGCATTAACGAGAGGGTGGCAGGTCTTGTTGTGAAACTTATTAAGAGGTACAAAATGAAGATTGTACAGGTCTACGCCCCTACATCCAATCATGATGACCAGGAAGTCGAAAGCTTCTATGAAGACGTGGAATCGGCGATGGGTAGAGTGAAAAATAAATACACTATACTAATGGGCGACTTTAATGCCAAGGTAGGCAAGAAGCAGGCTGGAGACAAGGCAGTGGGGGAATATAGCATAGGCACTAGGAATAGCAGGGGAGAGTTATTAGTAGAGTTTGCGGAACAGAATAATATGAGGATAATGAATACCTTCTTCCGCAAGCGGGACAGCCGAAGGTGGACCTGGAGGAGCCCGAACGGCGAGACTAGAAATGAAATAGACTTCATACTCTGCGCTAACCCTGGCACCATACAAGATGTGGACGTCCTCGGCAAGGCGCGCTGCAGTGACCACAGGATGGTAAGAACTCTAATTAGCCTAGACCTGAGGAGGGAGCGGAAGAAACTGGTACATAAGAAGCCGAATAATGAGTTAGCGGTAAGAGGGAAATAGAGGAATTCCAGATCAAGCTACAGAACAGGTATTCGGCTTTAACTCCGGAAGAGGACCTTAGTGTTGAATCAATGAACGACAATCTTGTGGGAATCATTAAGGAGTGTGCAATGGAAGTCGGTGGTAACTCCGTTAGGCAGGATACCAGAAAACTATCGCAGGAGACTAAAGATCTGATCAAGAAACGCCTATGTATGAAAGCATCTAACCCTACAGCTAGGATAGAACTAGCAGAACTTTCGAAGTTAATCAACAAGCGTAAGACAGCTGACATAAGGAAGTATATTATGGATAGAATTGAACATGCTCTCAGGAACGGAGGAAGCCTAAAAACAGTGAAGAAGAAACTGGAAATTGGCAAGAATCAGATGTATGCGTTAAGAGACAAAGCCGGCAATATCATTACTAATATGGATGAGATAGTTCTAGTGGCTGAGGATCTCTATAGAGATTTATACAGTGCCAGTGGCACCCTCGACGATAATGGAAGAGAAATTAGTCCAGAGGAATTCGAAATCCCGAAGGTAACGCCGGAAAAAGTAAAGAAAGGCTTGGGAGATATGCAAAGGGGGAAGGCAGCTGGGGAGGATCAGGTAACAACAGATTTGTTGAAGGATGGTGGACAGATTGTTCGAGAGAAACTGGCCACCCTGTATACGCAATGCCTCATGACCTCGAGCGTACCGGAATCTTGGAAGAACGCTAACATATTCCTAATTCATAAGAAAGGGGACGCCAAAGACTTGAAAAATTATAGACCGATCAGCTTACTGTCCATTGCCTACAAACTATTTACTGAGGTAATCGCAAATAGAATCAGGAACACCTTAGACTTCTGTCAAGCAAAGGACCAGGCACGATTCCGTAAAGGCTACTCAACAATAGATCATATTCACACTATCAATCAGGTGATAGAGAAATGTGCGGAATATAACCAACCCTTATATATAGCTTTCATTGATTACGAGAAAGCGTTTGATTCTGTCGAAACCTCAGCAGTCATAGAGGCATTACGGAATCAGGGTGTAGACGAGCCGTATGTGAAAATACTGAAAGATATCTATAGCGGCTCCACAGCCACCGTAGTCCTCCATAAAGCAAGCAACAAAATCCCAATAAAGAAAGGCTTCAGGCAGGGAGATACAATATCTCCAATGCTATTCACAGCCTGTTTACAGGAGGTATTCAGAGACCTGGATTGGGAAGAATTGGGGATAAAAGTTAATGGATAATACCTTAGTAACTTGCGATTCGCTGATGATATTGCCTTGCTTAGTAACTCAGGGGACCAATTGCAATGCATGCTCACTGACCTGGAGAGGCAAAGCAGAAGAGTGAGTCTAAGAATTAATCTGCGGAAAACTAAAGTAATGCTTAACAGTCTCGGAAGAGAACAGCAATTTACAATAGGCAGCGAGGCACTGGAAGTCGTAAGGGAATACATCTACTTAGGGCAGGTAGAGACGGCGGATCCGGATCATGAGACAGAAATAATCAGAAGAATAAGAATGGACTGGGGGTGCGTTTGGCAGGCATTCTCAGATCATGAACAGCAGCTTGCCATTATCCCTCAAGAGAAAAGTATATAATAGCTGTGTCTTACCAGTACTCACTTACGGGGCAGAAACCTGGAGGCTTACCAAAAGGGTTCTACTCAAATTGAGGACGACGCAACGAGCTATGGAAAGAAGAATGATAGGTGTAATGTTAAGGGATAAGAAAAGAGCAGATTAGATGAGGGAACAAACGCGAGTTAATGACATCTTAGTTGAAATCAAGAAAAAGAAATGGGCATGGGCAGGACATGTAATGAGGAGGGAAGATAACCGATGGTCATTAAGGGTTACGGACTGGATCCCAAGGGAAGGGAAGCGTAGCGGGGGGCGGCAGAAAGTTAGGTGGGCGGATGAGGTTAGGAAGTTTGCAGGCATGGCATGGCCAGAATTAGTACATGACCGTGGTTGTTGGATAAGTATGGGAGAGGCCTTTGCCCTGCAGTGGGCGTAACCAGGCTGCTGCTGATGATGATTATGATGATGATGATGATGATGCACACATGCGATCAGATTACACAAGGTTCGGTTAGAGACAGCAGATAGAAGCATCGATAATATTCCAGAAACTTCCGATACATGCAGGCGCGTCCTGCGCTGTGCGATAACATTTGTTAGGCTGTAAAACGTGTAGCCCGATAAAGACAAACAAGTACACGTGTCAATATGCAACACATGACTTGGCTGCATCACACTGCATGCCATTCATAACATTAAAAACGAATGCCATGATCTAATCTCTCACGCCGTTTTGATGCCATCTTGTTCATTTATTTAACTTTATCATATATGTATGATACGCATGCATAACATGGCAATGATATTCATTCAGACATAAAATCTATATTATGACATGAACGACACGTATGTCATCACTTGCATGAAATCCCGCATGAATGACATACATCTTGATGTCGTTTATGTCGCATTATTCATACTGTTACAGAGAAATGTCAAGAAAGTGTTTGCGTACGATATTGACACAGTGACAGCGAGTGGCATCACAATAACAACCATGGCAGGCTGGTGCTCGTCCTGTTTGTCGTCTGGAATGCAACGTCTTTTTCGTCCGCAGGAAAGGTGGCTCAAAACGGTATTATCACGGTGCAGTAAGAGTGAAGAACAGATTAGTAAAACTGCGAATCACAAAAATATCTCTTTATTGGGGGAACCTGTGCCTCCAAAAACAGGCTACACTCAGTGTATTCACAGCGGCGAGCACAGTCGTCAATCGTCGGAAATCTGGCCGCTGGGTCAAGTGGGTTGGCTTTTATAAACAAATCATCGAATGGCCCAGCATATTTCCTGGTGGGCTGGTGTCTTTCAGAAAATGCTACGCAATTCGCGCGACGCGAATTGTGTAATTCGAAATCATGCAAGTGGCTTCTTCCGCTGAACGATAGCATTTAAGTTGATAGCGGATGAACTGCAGTCTCCGCGAAAAGGATTATTAAGTGCACGTGTTCATGCCCCCTCTTAAATAACACCGTGCTTATGCTACAAACACGACAGCGAGAAGCTAAACCACATGCACTGAAGAACAGTAAAAACAAAAAAACTAAGTCCGTGAGTTGGTCCTGGTGGAATGGTTTAAGGCGCACAACATTGGCTATTTCGGGCCCGGAGTTGGGCCGTAATGATTGTGAATTGTTTTCAGACAGGACCTCATAGTTCAGTGCGCCAATACGTCGGATGATTTTGTAGTATGCGAAATAGTGTCTCAAAAGTTTCTCGCTAAGTCGTCGTGGGAGTATTTCGGTCCAAGCACAAACACGTGGCCGCGTTCATACGCGATATATCGTCGTCCAAAATTGTAGTACCGGCTACCGGTCCTCTGTTGGTTCTTGATGCCCAGGCGCGTGCGCTGTCAGGACTTCTTTCGGGCGCTGGAGATAGGTGGCGAAGACGAGATTCTCTTCGTCGGGGACATGTGGCAGCACATCGTCGTGTTAATGTAAGGTTCCTTCCTTAAACCAAGTTGAAACGCGTGATCGGCATTGTTTGCTGGACCACCCTGTTGTAAGCGAAAATTGCGGCTTGTGTTGGACATTGACGTACATGGATGACATGTCGGCAACGCTGTTTTTCAGGCACTCTGTAAAGCTGGAACCGCATGGCGCGTTTCCCGTGAGCGAAAAACATCAGGCATGGCAAACGCCCGCGTTGCCGCCGACGCGCGAGCACCCGCCCGAAAAAAGGGAGCGGCGCTTTCGCGTCGCGTTTTCCGGGTTGCCGGACAGCATAACTCCCAACGACATGAATTGTCTCTGTTACCGCATATATATGCCCTTAAACTTACAGAACACTACAATAAAAACAATCTTAGTGTACTTAGACAGCGAAATTTTTGTCCAAAGTGTATTTATCAAGCTTAATTTCAAGCAGCAAGATTGTTTGCGAAACTGCGACTACGTACCTTCCGCATGCTGAGAGGCCGCTGCTTGTTTACAACTTCACATAGAAAATAGAGTGTCGCCCGCTTACTACTGATCAGAAGAGGCGATTGCCACTATTAGGGGGATGCTGAGGGCATCTGCTATACCATCTACGCTGAGGGTATCTGTTACAGCTCGCCAAGCCTGGTCACGTTTGATGTTCTTGTAATTGCGGTCGCATACGTCCCACAGTAGACGACGCTTCTCCACTTCAGTTATTAGGGCCTCGTTTAAGGTTGCTTTGTCCATTTTACATGAACACGATGCGCGAACGAAATCACGGTAGCACGTGCTTTCTTTGACGCACGCGCCAGTTCTGCCGAGTAAAAAAAATGCGCCAGGAAGCTTCCGTCCAGATGCGAGAGATGCGCAGAGAGTAGGGCCATCTGGTGGCAAGACCAAAAACCAAAATTCCACGTGACCAAATGCCACGTGACTTACCTGAACTTTGATTGGCGGACGCGCCGCGCGACGCGTTCTTTTCTACTCCGAGCAGCAACACGCGGCGGCGCGATTTAGTGACGGATCATGCTGGGGCGCGCGTCCCACCATCCGCGCGTCAATCGCGCCTGAAATCGTGCCGTGCGGTTCCGCCTTAAGGTTCGTCGGCGGGTGGCAAGCAGTTGTCCTCCTGTGGCTTGTTCGGCTGTGTCGCAAGATCGCTTGGGTAAGGTGCACTGTAAAAGGCGTTCTTCTGTCGCGGATGAGCACTTCCAGGGGCCCATGTCAAAGCAGGATATTCTCGACGAAGATTGTCGCCACTTCTGCCGCAATACCTTTAGGCAGGGATTGCGTTTCGGCGTAACGGCGAAAGTATTCGATTACCACGCCGACCGACTTAATCACGGATGTTGATGTCGGAAATGGCCCCGACAAGTCCTTTCCGCTACGCTCGAATGGCCGGCTAGGTGGCTGGTTCGATTAGCTGCAGCAATCCTGCTGGACCTCTTTGCGGTGCCTTGCGTCGCTGGCAGTATCGGCATGTCCAGATTTAGTAGGAAATGTGGGCGGTCCGGCTCGGCCAGTAATTCTTCTCTTGTATCCTCGATAACGTACGGGAAAGTACCGATATGCCCAGCTGTCGGATCGTCATGTAGGGCGTGGAGGATCTCTGGGCGAAGTGCTAAGGGCATAAGAGGCTAGTTGGCGCGGTCTCATGAGAAGCTTTTTATGAGGGCGTCGTTCGGCAAGGAAAACAGATAATCTTCCTCTAAATACAGCAGCGACAACGTCGGTGTTGCTTTCGAAGTACTCGACGAGGTTGTGTTGCTCCGGGTCTCCTCGTTGCTGTTCAGCGAAGTGTTCCGCTTATTCGTCCCTTGAAGGCGTGGTCATCTACGTCGCCTTGCGGCGGCGGGTCAATGGGGGCACGCGATAGGAAGTCGGCATCAAAGTTTTCGTCAGCACTTCTAGAAGACGCTGATCTCAAATTCCACAAGTTTCAGACCACGTCGTCCGAGGTTTGCTGCAGGGTCCTTTATATTTGCCACCCAACAGAAGGCACGGTAGTCACTTGCGACTTTGAAGGATCTGTCGTATAAGAGCCCGACTTCGTGCATTCTTTCTATCTTTCTCCGTAGTAGAATATTTGGATTTTTGCTTTCGACAGCGTCCAACTAGCGTAAAAGATAACTCTTTCAAATCCCCCTTTTCTTTCGACTAGGACGGAGCCGAGGCCTAGGGTACCTTCACCGGTGTGTATTTCGGTGTCGGCATCTTCCTGAAAGTGGACAAGTAGTGCTGGTGACTGCAGGCTCCAGTTATATTCTTCAAATACTTTGATTTGCGGCGGTTCACGCTTGATGTATGTCCATGGTTCAGCGATGCGGCAAAAGTGTTTGACGAAGCAACTCTGGTAAGCACGCAGGCCAAGAAATCTGCGCGCTCTCTTCCAGTCGGCGCACTGCGGAAAGAAAGCGATGGCAGTAGTATTCTGCGGATTAGAATGCACTTCAGATTGGCTGATGACGTGAACCAGGAACAGAAGCTCATTTCATTTTCAGCGGTATTTTCCGGCCTCAGAGTGAGCCCTGATGACTTCTGTTCTCTAGTACTGTCCAAAGCCGCCTGAGGTGATCATCAAAATTGGAGGCCAATCCAATGGCATCATCCAAGTAGACAAGACAGATCTGCCACTCCAACCCTGTTAATACCATGTCCATGACACGCTGAAACGTTGAAGAGCTGAGCACAGTGCTAATGGCATGACGGGGAAATCATAGTGCCCATCCGGAGTAATACAGGTGGTTTTATTGCGATCCCTCCCGTTGACTTCTCTTTGGCAGTAGCCAGTCTTGAGTTTCATCGATGAGAAGTACTCAGCCTTACAGAGGCAATCCATTGCATCGTCTGTCCGCGGGAGCGGGTATACATCATTCTTTGTTACCTCCATCTGAAGATTATCCATGGAGAAACACAGTTACATCCTTTTTATTCACGAATACTAATGTAGACGCCCACGGGCTCTTTGAAGGTTGAATAATATTGTCACGTAACATTTCATTTAGCTGTTGCTTTATGGCTTCTCATTCCCACGTCGAAACTCGACATGGGCTCTCACGTAGCTGCCGAGCGTATTCTTCGGTTATTACGCCATACTTAGAAACTACTGTTTGTCGAATCCTCGATGACATCGAAAAGCAGTCTTTGTAAGGTAAGAGAATACGTTTGAGCTGTTGCTACACAGTCATGGGGTGACTCGGATATATGTCGAAGGATGGTTTGGGAACTGTGGCCGTCGACTTTGCTGCCTTCTTCACGGTCACTATTACGTGACATCTGGGGGAGGTGCGCGGTAAATCTGGTCATGAACGATAATTCTTGTCGGGCCGATCCCAGTATGCGCTATTAGGGGTCCGCCAGCTGTTCGTAATTGAAGGCCTTCCCATGCAGTCTTAACTTTCTACAACTGCGCGGCGGTGGGTCCACTTATGACGGAGTAATCGGCTCCTGCGCCTACTAAGGCGGTGACTGCGTGGTCGTCGAGAAGCACTTCGAGGTGGGTGGTTCTTTGTCGCGTTACAGTTGGGTCTTGCCGTCGAATCACGGGTGGTTTGTCGCTGTTATGTCGTCGAGGTATTCTTTTCGGCATCTTCGTCGGCGGCGCAGGATTTTCGTCAGTTCGACGAACAGCAACCGCGCCTCCATAAGTTGCTGCTTTTAGTTTTGCGGATATGGGCTGACGCACCGGCCCCCAGGACTGGGCCAGTCTATGGTCGTGGTTCCGGCTACACGTAGCGGCCTTGTGACGGCGAACGGGGCGGTCGTCGAGAGTTTCACTGAGAGGCCGCTAGGTAATCAGTAATTTCATGTGGGCTCTCCCCAAGCTATGGACGCGGCGCGTTGACGGCGAACTCTAAGTCCCAAGTCACGGTATGGGCTTCGGCGGTACACATGGCCGGCTTCTCCGCAGTGATAGCAGAGCGGGTGGTGGTTGGGGGCTCGCCAAATGTCCGTCTTCCTCGCGTAGCTGCGCTGGGCGACGGGTGGCCGTGCTGGCGGCGGCGGTGGCGGACGACGGAATTGCTGTGTTAGAGGGCCCTGGCGTGGTCGCGGAGTGGTCGCTCCCATACAAAAGTTTCAGCATCCCATCGACAAGAAGGCAGTGCGCAGATTGCTTGGCATGTGTGCCCACTACAGGTTCTTTGGCAATAACTTTCCAAGCATCGCTGAGCCATCGGCACATATGACTGAATGTGATGAGTTCAAGTGGGAAACACCGCAGGCCGACGCATTTGAAGAACTCAAACGACGCATGCCGTCGCCACCGTTGCTTCCGCACCTCGACGAGTACGCCGATACAGAAATAGATACTGACGCCAGTAGCCTAGGCCTCGGTGCCATTCTAGTCCGGGGGAAAGACGGACTTGAAGAGGTGAGAGCTTCCGCTAGTCGGTCGCTGTCAAAAGCGGAAGGCAATTATTCTACGACTGAAAAGGAATGCCTCGGCGTCGTTTGGGCTACAGAAAAATTCCGCGCTTACCTACATGGCAGGCCATTCAAAGTCGTCCGCGACCACCACGCGTAGTCTTGGCTACCTAACTTAAAGAACGTTTCTGGACAGCTGGCGCGGTGGAGCCTCAGACTGCAAGAATATGACGTCACGGTAATTTAAAAGTTCGGACGAAAATACTGACGCCGACTGCCTTTCACGCACCCCCATCGATCCCCCGCCGCAAGAAGACGAGGATGACGACGTCTTCCTCGGAAAAATAAGCACGGAAGACTTCACTAAAGAGCAACGAGCAGACCCGGAGCTAAAAGGCCTCGTCGAGTATATGTAAGGGAACACCGACGTTGTCCCTAGGAAATTTAGGCGTAGATTGTCTTCGTTCACGCTACAAAACAACCTGCTCGTCAAGAAGACCTTCTTAGCAGTGCGCGTCAACTACCTTTTTATTGTTCCATCAGCGCTGGATCCTGAAGTGCTGCATTTCCCACATGGAGATCCCACCACTGGGCACCTAGGATTCTCCCGGACGCTATCTAGGATACAGGAAATGCATTACTGGCCGCGTCTAACCGTCGACGTCACCCGCTACGTCAAGACTTACCGAGACTGTCACCGACGCAAGACACCACCAACAAGGCCAGCAAGATTAATACAACCAATCGAACCTAATTGCCGACTATTTCATCGGATCGGGATGGATTTGTTGGGGCAGTTTCCGACGTCAACATCCCGGAATAAGTGGATCGTCGTGGCGACAGAATATCCAACACGCTTCGTTGAAACTAAAGCTCTACTGAAAGTCAGCGCAGCCGAAGTGGCAAAATTTTTCATCTAGAACATCCTGCAGCGACATGGTGCCCCAGACGTCCTCATTACCAACAGAGGAACGGCCTTTACAACAGAGCTCGCCCAAGCCATTCTGCAATATAGCAAGACATGCCACAGGTGGACAACTGCCTACCACCCGCAGACGAATGGCCTCACGGAGCACCTGAACAAGACCCTCGCCGACATGCTAGCAAGGTACGTCGATGCCGAGCGCAAGACGTGGGATGCGGTCCTCCCGTACGTAACCTTTGCTTACAACTAGTCGGTGCAAGAAACAATACAGATCCCGTCATTTAAGCTGGTTTACGGAAGGAACCCGACGACAACGCTCGACGCCATGCTTCCGCACGTCACTGATGAAGAGAATCTTGACGTCGCTGCCTATCTCCAGCGTGCCGAAGCCCGACAGCTTTCCCGCCTACGGATCAAGAACCCGCAGCATACCGACAGCCGACACTGCATCCTCCGACGACGCTACATCGAGTACCGGCCCGGCGAGCGTGTTTGGGCTTGGACTCAGATACGCCGACGAGGACTCAGTGAGAAACAACTGCGACGCTATTTCAGACCGTACGAGATAATCTGACGTATTGACGAAGTGCAGTATGAGGTCGTGCCAGACGGTCTTTCGCATTCACAGCGGCACCGCGCACCATCTGAAGTGGTCCAGGTAGTATGTATTAAGCTCTTTCACGCGCGCAGACGAATTTCCTTATTTGTTGTTTCTTTGCTACGGGTGTTTTCGTTTATTACTTTTGTTTGTTTGCAGCATCGGATCGATGTTTGTTAAGATGGGGGCTTTGACACGTGTACTTGTTTATTCTTATCGGGCGACCAGGTTTCAGCGCCTAACAAATGTTATCGCACAACGCACGACGCGCCTGCGTGTATCGGAAATTTCTGAAATGTTATCGATGGTTCCATCCTCTATCTGTCAACCTTGTGTAATTTGCATGTAGGCGTGACGAGAACAGTGTGGTACTTTGTGGAAGACACGCGGGTCCCAGCAATTACTCTGGAACGCTCGACGACTGATGTATAAAAGCCGACGCGCTTGACCAGCTGATCATATTTTCGACGACCGTCTAGTGTGTTCGCCGCTGTCGCCGTTCTTTGATTGTAGCCTGTTCTTGTGGGCAGAGATTTGCCCAATAAAGTTAGTTTCGTTTTTCACGGTATTGCTACTGTGTCCCTTACGCTCACAACCACGTGACAATATGAAACTCAAGTGCACTGTGTAGGTAATAAACTTAAGAAAGTGGTGTTGTCTACAGGTCTTTGTGATGTCATATGCATAGAAATTTGATCGTAAAGACCGCCGCGCTCTCAGTGATACCATGAACTCATGGAATGACTTCAGCTACGTGATAGTTACGTGATAGTTGAAAGAGCTACCTAAAACTGTATGCATGTCATAATTGATTACACGAGTCAGTGGAAACTTGTCACTTGGTAGCTGCGCATATATCTAGCCTTCGGAATGTTAGGTAGTGCATGTGTTTTCTTAACTAGTGCTGCAAGGTGCTACTCACAACTGGTTCCCAATTCCTTATGTAACATTCATTACGTCAATGAACACTGCCACTAAGTTCTGTCTCTCATGCCGATGAAGGGTATGCATTGCTGAAGTGCTTGTAGGCTGTTAAAAAAGATGTCCAAAAAAGAATTTGCCACCAGGAAAAGTAATTCCAAATCCAAATTCAACGCCACAGTTGCGGTATAGTGGTGACATGTCCCAGAATACTTCAAGAGGACCGGGGGAAATTACCTTTAAATTGAAAACTTGCCTATATTGTTGTTTTGTACGTATGTATAAGTACTATGACAAATGAAGGCTCTAATTTGACATATTAGGCGATAAACATAAATGTCCGCGTGCATACATGCTAGAAGGTCGTGTCCATGTTTCATTATATTTTCCAAACCCTTTCAGAGCTGTTGAATACTCTACGGGAACAAGGCATGACTCTTTATTAGAATAAATTGCACAGTATGTCCTGCCATGGCAACAAGCTTTTTCTTGCTGCCATGGCAACAAGAAAAACAACGCAAGCTTTTGGGCTCTGCCTTTCTAAATCGTGGCTATAAAACAGTAATAGAGCTTTCCAGTAATGCTGTCGTTATTTTACCTGTAACTGGGCTCAAATACTGCATGAACATCGACATTCAGTGAACAGAATTTTGAGTTGCACAAATGCTAGCAACGTATGGAGTAAGAAACATTTTAACAGTTACCAACTGATATTTTGAGCAGATTAACAGGTGAAAGCGCACTGGCTCAGGCTGAGCCCTCCGCCTTTCCTGTAAGTATACCATTGCACTCAAGCTCGCGTTGACACTCCCTTCGCTCATGAGCTGCTTAAGTGTGATCACGCAATTGTTTTTATGCGAGCGGGATAATCGTGAGCGCAGCACAACTTCAACCAGTTCTGCGGAGCACAGCGTAGCGAGCAAGATAAGGGGAAATAACAACAATAAAAACACAATGGCATGTCACAGCATATCTGCTGCGCAACCAGAAAACCTTGGTTGGTATCAAAGTAGGGCCAGTGAACATCAACATCACAATATTAATCCAGCTGGTAAGAATTTGTGCACTTTGTCCAGATGACAGATTTATAAGTAAACTAAAATGTAGCCTATAAAACGCGATTGTAAGTCCAGAACAACATGAGATATCCGTGAGTCTAGCTTCCTAGATATAGCGAGTTACTGATCGAAGGAGATAAATACGCCACATCAAATGAAAATCTCAATGCATGCCACCATCTCTGCGATAGGAGCACTTGTCAGTGATACAGTAAATCACGCACCTATATTTCCAGTCAATACCGAAATCACTGTGAAATATACGGTTCCTTCAATAAATTGTCCCAGACAGACCAAGGTGCTCTGTTCTACCATTAAACGTGGCGCAGATGCTTCTCGGACAGCCCTTGGCACTCCGGGCAGCCAGTCGAATGGACTGATATTTGCACATGAAATCAATTTGCATTGAGTGAACTATACATCCAAAGAGAATATATGAATTTGTGTTATCCCACTTGACTGCTCCAACTTTCTCGGCAGCCAAATGTGCTAAGTAGGAAGGAATAACAGTTCGTTAATGTCAAATTAGCCTATTTCCGAGAAACCCCTACCAGTTTACTTTGTAGCTTCATGGCTGTGTCCAAGTGGATAACAACATTCCATAAATGAGACTCTCTCCACCTAGATGGTTTTTGCACATCCTATTTGCTCAGGTTATTGCGAAAAGATACTGCATTAAACTTTTAGTTTGTCGTTTGAGGCTTGCTCTAGAGCAGTTCATTGTACCAGATCTATACAGCAGACATCACTTGAAAGCAATATCCACTTTATCAGTGACAATCTCTCCCTTTTTTGGCATGCTGTAGTAATTTTACAGTCCAATGCAAGGAGCGGCTTAAGACTTCCTTCGCTTCTAAGGATCACTGTTTCCAAATTTTACACATAGCAGTTATATCACTAGAGAAGAAAAAACGCTTGATGCTGTTTAAACATTTTCATAGCCTTTCATATGAAAGTAGCACAGAGTTGAGGACACCTAAAAATACTGACAAGCAAGCTGTGCTGATAAGCGCTCTAGCTACGGTCAGTAAAGATGGCGGCATCAGTAACAGCAGCACCAATACTAATAATGAATATTTATAATCAATAATTGCCTTTAGTAATGTCAACAACGTGATCTAGAGGTCCGTCAGCATGACAAAGCGTGCTAATATAAACGAAGTTCTTTAAAGATCGGCTAAACTAAACGCCTAGCAGCCAGCCAGGTACACTGTGTCTCTGAAAAGAATATAACAAGGAGTCGCACAGAACATGTAAATGTGAATGATATGGCCACATCTAGCTGCAAAATAACAACGCTGAATTCAAACAAAATATTACATTATATTTCATAGCGTGTAGTATAGCGCGACTCGAGACAAGGACAATCGATCGATTAACACGGCCCCTCAATAAAATTAATTTGACAGTTACCCTCTGTGCAAGTCGATCGTTCGTATTTGGAGTTCAGTTGACAGGCTTCGATCTAAAGGGTCGTGTAAGTGAGAACGTGGCGCAGGGTGGCTCAGCCCCGCGCAGCGCCAACCCAAAAGGTGCGGCTACGCATCGAAGCTAAGCGGCGCACAGGGGCCTGGAGGCGGGGCTTCGTGTCGCCCGCTAAAGCAAGCCGTGCTTGCTTTGCTGTGAAACAATTATCTGCAATCCCGTAGCGCCCGAGCACGTGGAGAGTGCGTTACGGGAAAGCGCACTTCACTCACGCCAGAGTGTTGTGTAGTTTCCGCGTACGCCAACTGAGCGGTTCCTCTTTTCAGTGCCACAATCCCCGTTAAACGTCTGTATGGCTACAAACTTCCCAGGATTAGTTTGGTTTATGGCATTTAACGCCGCAAAGCGACTCTGCCTATGACGAACGCTGTAGAGGAGGGCTCCGAATAATTTCTATTTCCGGGGCTGTTTACCATGCACTCACATCGCAAAGCATACGAGCGTTCTTGCATTTCGGCGCCATTGAAACACGGCACCTGCTGCCGGCATCGAACTTAGGTCTCCCTGCTCAGTAGAGCCGATCGCTTTAAGCATTGAGCCACCGGAGCGGAGCATTCTCAGGATTTCACTCTGGAACTAGCAAGGGACACGGAGCAAAGCTTTATTTTCTGTGTGTGCCCTCTAAAGCATATAAGATGTTTTACAGCAGAAGCTGCCATTGCCATGTGGCCGGGTATGGGGTCTGGCTCGCTTTCATTGGTCGGAGTGGTCAGTGCTCAGTCTAGCTCGAAGGCGCTCGCGGATCGCTTGATGCAATTTCCATTGTGACCAGCGAAATCATGGAAATCGGCAACACATGCCGTAAATATGAAAAAAAAATCAGTATGCGTCCGATCCAGAATGAAAGTGTTTGCTTATATGCGAGGAATTTCTTGCATATATTAAGCAGGTTGAACGACGATGTATCCGGTCTGAAGCTCATCTCCTCAGTCACGTGAACTTAATTGTTGAGCTTAAACGTCTTATTATGGGTGAGTCATTCTCTTGGTCTGCACTGAATATTTTCTGCCGTCGCAGCTTTTTCTTGGCACAGGAGAATGTAGGGCAAAGCATAGGCAACAAGTGTAAAGAACCGCAAGGAGAGCTGCTCACTAGCAACAAATATTTTATTATTGCTGGGGCCACTGAAAACTTGCTGGTGCATTGTCTTTTACTGTCGCGTGTAGGGTACGCTTCCGAAAGTTCCCAGAGTTCAGTAGCGGGTGGGTTCACCTCCAACACGTAGCCTGCATTCTGATAAGGACCGGCAAAGGTTGGTGTTTGATCTAAGCAGCTCCTATTCCTGTTGGACAATGGAGGGCACAGAGTTGTCGGTGGCCGAGAGCAACCTTTATGTTGCCCTAGATATTTTCAGTTATATTCAGGTGAGGGGACTGTGGAGGCCATTCGAGAACTGCCACGTCAAGACTTTCTAGAAAGGCAGCAACTTTGTGGGACTTGTGTACGCGAGCACCACATCTTCCAGGAGAACACAGTACGAATCTCCATTGAAGTGGTTCCGTATTCTCACGGTGGGTCGCAGGCTATCGGCTGTAAAGAAGCCCCAAGCATTCATTTGACGTAGTAGTTCTGCGGAAACCCGGAAGGTGGGGAGAATTAATAAATAAAGGGAAAATCAGGCATGCACCCGTTCGTAGCAATTGCTACAATAGAAACCCATGCGGGTTCCTCGAAAGAAAAGCATCAGCGTTAGCACTGCCTGTTCCAGGAGTGGGCAACACGTGGAAGCCCTCCCTGAAACACTCCTTCCTTCAGTTTATGCTTGCGCCCTCGCGGCAGTAGCTCGCATTCCCATAAACACAGGCAAAATTTCCATTTTATTTTCTTAAAATCAAGCAATTAACTGTGCCATGTGTCATCCTACACGAAGTCGACGCCAAAATGTGACTGTTAAGCAAAATTTAAGCAAGGACAGCGCAGACGTGAACGCAAAATCTTGTTTAGAACGCGCGCAGCGATAAATTCAGGACCCGGTATGTGATCGCAAAAGTATATGTGCATGTTCTTTCTCTAAAAGTAGACATATTCATCAGCTGTTGGTGAGAGTCAATCTGCAATACAATGGATTCATTGTGTGCTTTTCTGCGATAAAATTCACTTCACCACATTACTAGCTGCTCGGCGCATGCACATTCATTTCAATCTAAATGTTTTGCCTATAGCTGCAGTGTAAAACAGCGAATTTGTTACGTTCAGTAGCTACATTAAGCTCGGAAGACATGATATAATCTTTCAGTGGCTGCCGGGACACTGTAACATTGTTGGCAACCACCTCAACGATGGCGCTGCCCAACATGCCCAGGCTGAGCATTGACAATCCTAATACCTTCATCGAGCGTAGATACTGCAAGAGGGCTTCGCAGCCTCACTCATACCATCATGTTCAGTTACCGGCATACACCACAGAACTCTAACCGTTGTTTATACAGTTTCGACCCAAGACATTGAAACTGAAATTACCAGAAAACCTTTCACAACGTGACGCAACACTGCTGTGTCGGCTGTGGGTAGGAGTACGATTTACCTACAGCTACCGTATTGGAATGCCGGACTCACGCCATCAGTCATCATGATGGAATGCCACCAGTCATCTTCTGTGCCACTGTTCTCGTTTTGATAACAAATGTCAGTCTCTCCAGTGTGCCTTGAATAGACTGGACGATAGACCACTCACTGAAGCAAAGATCTTGAGCATTGCCTCACAGTTCATTAGCCCAGAAAGCCATTCGAGCGCTTCTTCACTACCTGACGGCAGCCGACTTCAGTGCCCAACTTTAGACATCCTGCACCATACTTAGTGCATGTGAAAGTGCGATTAAGACTCGTGTTGTCTCTCTCTCTCTCTCTCTCTCTATATATATATATATATATATATATATATATATATATATATATTTATATATATATATATATATATATATATACAATTTATATAATTAGTGTGCTGCATTTATAAGCTATACTTTGTCATCTGTACATGGTCATCATCATGTGGGGTTCATATGGGGTTCTTCTTCATCGCTTGTTGTGGAACTCGCTCTTGTGGGTGATCCATGCTTTGGGCGTGGTCAATTCGCTGCATCTCCGACGCGTAATAAACGTCGTGATAACTGTTCCATCACAAGTGGTGGAAGTGCTTTACGGTCCTCCATCCTCCGACTACCCGCTGAACCTCCTGGAGCTCCGATCAGGTCGCCGATTGTGCCAGCTGTCCGCCAGTATGTCGCAGGACGAGCCAACGGGCACTTCTACTTCAACCATCTCGGCCCCGGCTACCCCAGCCTCTCCGTATTGGATTATCAGTGGGCACCAGCGTGATCCCCATCTGTTTGCTGGAATTCGCGGTGCAGACGTCGATGATTGGTTGGACGACTACGACCGAGTGAGTTCGGCGAACCGTTGGGACGACGCGTCCAAGCTACGTCACGTCGCCTTTTATCTCACAGGAGTAGCGAAGACTTGGTTTTTCAACCTTGAGATTGATCTCACGAACTGGAGTGCTTTCAAACAGCAGCTCCGCCAACTCTTCGACACACCGGCTGTTCGTTCCGCCCTCGCAAAAAAGACGCTCGACACTCGAAAGCAACAACTCGGCGAATCTTATAATAATGTTGTACATCAAAGATGTGCTTGTTCTTTGTCGACGCGTGAACACGGCCATGACCGAATCAGACAGGGTTCGCCATATCCTCAAAGGCATCGGAGCGGTCGCTTTCAATGCCTTAGTCATCAAGAACCCCGCTACCGTCGCTGATATCGTCGCTACTGGCCAGCGCCTCGACGAACTCGAATCAGTACGGCTGCAGCCAGACCACTGCAACCACTACCGCCGACGACACCACGTTACGAGCAATGATCCGCGCAATAATTCGTGAAGAGCTGCAGTATCTTGGCTTCGCCGCAGGGCCTACGCCTTCTCATGTATCGGATACCAATCTGCGGGACGTTGTCAAGGAGGAATTGGCGTCCATGGCTGGCGCAGCGTACACGGACCCTCTAACCCCTCGGGCCCCACCAACGTACGCACAAGTAGCCGCCGTTACTCCAGTCTTCGTTCCACCGATGCCTCAAAAACCAACGCCGGCCCACATGGCTTCCATGACAACCAGCGCACCTACCCAAACCAGCTATCCGTAGTGGCGTCCTCCTCGTCCCATCTGCTACTACTGCGGCTATCGTGGCCATATAGCACGTTTTTGCCGCAGGCGCCAGCAAGACGAGCGTCGTGGATATGGCGCATACGAACGGTATGACTTTTCGCCCGGAGCTACATTCCAACATCTAGGGAGCCTGCATGACCAACGCCGTCCTTATGCTCCACCGCGCGGCCGCTCTCCATCACCTACTGTAGCCTCCGAGACGGTTCCGACGTATCGTACTGCGAGACGCCGCTCGCCGTCACGCCTTCGCCGCTCTACGTCCCCACCTCGACCTGCTTCTCAATTCGCCGAGCGTCGTCCGGAAAACTGAATTATGCAGCTTTTGGAGGAAAAGCTGCATCGAACGACAAGACAGAAATTCCTCCATCGCGTCCGTACAATATGAGATTGGTTGTAGTAGAAGGTGTACAAGTCGAAGCTTTGATAGACACTGGTACTAGTGTTTCAATTATTCACCGTGCGTTGTGTTCGCGACTCCGGAAAGTTCATATATATATATATATATATATATATATATATATAATGTTACGATATCATCGAGCGATGCTCAAGGGACGAGCCGCCGCGAGAAGGACGACGAAGTGGGTCTTTGCTTTTGGCGCGAGCGAGTGTAGGCCTGGTGATTTGGCTCCAGTGTATATAGCCTGTATATAGCCTATCTAATCTGTCTCTTTCCACGCGTAACATTCTGGTGGAGGTCAGCGATCGCCGTCCTCACCACGGAACTCCGGAGTGGTCGGTACATCGAGCTTGTCACCATGCCTCCCGGTGACGAGACCGCCTCTGCAACGGCTTCGGCTTGTTCGACTGCTCCAATCATCACGGTTGCCCAACATTGCGACCCTGGTGTGTTCTCTAGCCTGGAGGGAGAGGACGTTGACGAATGGATCAAGCTGTATGAACACGCCAGTGCTAATAACACGTGGGACCCAACGATCATGCTCGTCAATGTCACCTTTTTCTCGGCGGCACCCCACGCGTGTGGCACCAAACGCATGACGACGAGATAAACAGTTGGGACAGTCTCAAAGAAAAGCTCAGGGAACTGTTCGGCGACACCATTGGGCGCAAGGCTGCCGCGACAAAGGCTCTTGCGTCTCGTGTTCAGACATCTACAGAGCCGTACGTTTCATACAACCTCGACGTTTTGGCTCTCTGCCGCAAAGCTGACGATACTATGTCTGAAGCAGATAAAGTGTCGCATGTGCTAAAAGGCATCGTCGACGACGTTTTCAATTCGCTTGTTTTCGGCCACGTCTCGACTATCGACGCCATCATCAAAGAATACCGTCGCCTTGAACAAGCTAAGAGCCGCCGTATCACACATCACATCACGCGGCTACCGATCACTGCTGCTACGTCGACATGTGAGGGTCGACCGCATCAGACAACCCCCTGTGACGACGTAACTTGTATTGTTCACCGCGAGCTCGAGGCCGCCTGTTTGCCAGCTTTCTCCGCGACGCCTCCCGATCCACCAGCAGCCACGATTTCGCTGATTCAGGCCGTCGTCGGAAAGGAATTTGCGAACATGGGTCTCAACTCCGTGTGTTCATCGCCTACACCCATGGTTCCCCAGTTCTCTAGCAGCCCTCCTCGTCCCCGGCAGTCGTTCCCTGCCACATCTGGCCGCAACCTGTCCGAATGGCGTACCCCTGATGACAGGCCGATCTGCTTTCACTGCTGTCGCATCGACCACGTCGCTCGTCACTGCCGCAACCGATGGCCACCAACTCCTCGGACATACACCCCCGCTCATTCCCGCCCCCTTTGGACCTTCTGTTCCCTATGCCACCCGCCATGAACCCATTGCCGCTGTTGCTCCTGCCCCGAACCTTCGCTACAGCCGCTCGCCCTAACCATGACGCCATCAGTCTCGTTCGCCCCAACCCCGTCGCTTCTCTCCGCCGCCTATCGCCTCCCGGATCCAGCCGGATAACTAGGCACTGCAGTTTCTGGAGGTGAAGCTGCATTGTCCACCGTGCCCTCAAATCCTCTGCTGACATTACACACGAGCCAAAACGTTCTTGACGTTGACGTTGATAGCTATCCTGTCACGGCACTCATCGATACAGGTGCACATCTTTCTATTATGAGTGCTGCCTTCCGACTACGACCGAACAAGCTCCTCACCCCAGCGTCGGCACGCGTCGTCCGCGTTGCGGATGGCGGTCCGGTGCCTATCATCGGCAAGTATACGGCACGTGTTAGCATCGCCGGTCGCCACACTCCTGTCCTCTTTACCGTGATTGCTCATTGCCCCCACGACCTCATTCTCGGCCTCGATTTTCTTTCCGCGCATTCTGCAGTTATTGACTGCTCTGCCAGTACCCTTCGCCTTGAGTTGCCGATTCCCGCAGAACCTTCTGAGGCACGCCAGTGCCGCCTACGCTCCACCGGCTTTATTGACCTGCCGCCAAAATCAATAGCCTATATTGAAGTTTTGTCTTCCCCACCAGTCCCTGATGGCGAGTACCTCGTCACTCCTCTGCCCGACATTCCACTACAGTATGACGTTACCGTGCCTCACAGTATACTTACTATTACTGCGAACCACACTTTCCTGCCTGTCTTTAACTTTCGATTGGCGAAGCAAATTCTACCGCAACGTATTTGTCTTGCCAACGTTGACTGTCTCGGCGACCATCACGTGGCAACTTTATCGAGCGATGCTTCTTGCGAGCTTAGGGGGCCCATCATGCCAGCCACGGCCGCCGACCCCAAGATAGAGAAAATGGTTGCGACGGACCTGTCTTCTGCACAGGCTGAAGACCTTTACGAATTATTATAGTCCTACAGAGTTATTTTCAACTTCAACGATCACCCTTTAGGCCAGACGCTCGCGGTCAAGCATCGGATTCTTACTGGCGATGCTACTCCTATTCACCGACGACCGTATAGAGTTTCTGCGTCGGAACGCCAAGTAATTCAAAGTGAAGTAAAAAGAATGCTAGACAAAAACATCATTGAGCCGTCTTCGTGTCCCTGGGCGTCACCTGTAGTGTTGGTTAAGAAGAAGGATGGCACGTGGCACTTCTGTGTAGACTACCGTCATCTGAACAACATTACTAAGAAGGACGTCTACCCGCTCCCACGTATAGACGACGCCCTTGACTGCCTTCACGCTTCCAGCTGTATCACTTCCATTGATCTTCGTTCTGGATACTGGCAGATTGCTGTTGACGATATGGACATAGAAAAAACCGCGTTCATCACACCTGATGGCCTATGCCAACTTAAAGTAATGCCGTTTGGATTATGCATGATAGATGAGCGTATGATGGACTCCTTGTTCCGTGGTTTCAAATGGTCTACATGTCTATGCTACCTCGACGACGCCGTCGTTTTCTCGCCCACGTTCGACACTCACCTTGAGCTTCTAACAGCTATACTTGATGTATTTCGAAAGGCGAACCTGCAACTTAACTCGTCCAAATGTCGTTTCGGCCGCCGCCAAATTACTGTTCTGGGCCACCTCGTTGACGTTTCCGGAGTACAGCCTGATCCCGACAAAACTCGCGCTGTCCGAGTCTCTCCGGTTCCGAAGACAGCCGCAGACGTTCGAAATTTTGTCGGGCTATGCTCGTACTTTCATCGTTTTATTTAAGATTTTGCGGCAATTGATAGACCCTTCACTAATCTCTTGAAGAAAGGCGTAGAATTCTCGTGGGGCCCTGAAGAAGCCGCCGCCTTCTCGTCTCGTCATTCTTCTCCCCTCACCACCCATTCTCGCCCACTTTGACCCTGATGCCCCTACAGAATTGCGTACAGATGCCAGCGGTCATGGCGTAGGTGCCGTCTTAGCCCAGCGTCAGCGTGGCCAGGATCGCGTTATTGCTTATGCGAGCCGCCTCCTCACACCATCGCAGCCCAACTATTCCATTACGGAACGAGAATGCCTTGCTGTAGTCTGGGCGGTTGCGAAGTTCCGTCCTTACCTTTACGGTCGCCCTTTTTCCGTAGTGACTGACCATCATGCTCTCTGCTGGCTCTCATCGCTAAAGGATCCTACAGGCCGGCTCGGTCTATGGGCTTTGAGGCTACAAAAATATTCATATTCCGTGGTCTACAAGTCTGGCCGTCTGCACCAAGACGCTTACAGCTTGTCGAGTTACCCTGTTAACGACCCTGACTCCTCCAATATTACCAGAGCTGCTTGTGTATTCTCTGTGTCGCAGCTGCTTCATTTCGCCGATGAGCAACTTCGTGACGCCTACATCAGAGCACTCATCGACCGTTTTGAACACTCTCTGGCGGACGGCACTTTACATCTCTTCGTCCTCCGCGATGGTACTCTGTACCGTCGTAACCTTCATCCGGACGGCTCTGAGTTCCTACTTGTCATACCTAAACAGCTCCACTTAACCGTTCTAAGAGAGCTTCACGACGCACCAACGACAGCACACCTCGGCGTATCTCGAACCTATGACCGTGTACGTCGCCGTTTTTTCTGGCTGGGCCTTCCCCGTTCCGTAAGACGTTACGTCGCCGCTTGTGAACTTTGCCAACGACGCAAGAAGCCTTCCCAGCACCCCACTGGTTACCTGCAGCCGTTCGACATCCCTGCCGAGCCCTTCCATCGTGTCGGCTTAGACCTTCTCGGCCCATTTCCGGAATCTACATCAGGAAACAAGTGGGTTGCAGCCGCGGTGGACTACGCGACCCGCTATGCCGTACCCCGCGCTCTTCCGACCAGTTGCGCAACTGATGTTGCGAACTTCCTCCTGCATGAAATCATTTTGATTCATGGTGCTCCACGTCAATTGCTAACAGAACGTGACCGTACGTTCTCAGCCAGTCATTGACGACATCATGCGTGCCTGCTCAATACAGCATAAGTTTACCACCTCTTACCACCCTCAAACGAACGGCCTCACTGAGCGTTTTAACTACACCATTACAGTCATGCTATCCAAATACGTTTCAGACGACCACTGTGACTTGGACCAGGCTCTACCTTACATTACATTTTCGTATAACTCTTCCCGTCTGAAACTGCTGGCTTTTCGCCTTTTTACCTCTTGTATGGCCGTGAACCGACGCTACCACTGGACACTGTGCTTCCGTCCACCACAGCTTCAACTAGCGCTTATGCCCGCGATGCTTTCACCTATGCTGACCATGCTCGCCAACTTGCGCGCGCTTGTCTACAAGTGTCTCAAGGCAAACAAAAGCAACGCTACGACCTCCGTCACCGTGATGTCCATTGTGTGCCCGGCACCCTCGTGTTGCTTTGGTCATCATCACGTAAAGTTGGGCTTTGTGAAAAACTGCTTTCCTGCTACACAGGCCCATATCGCGTGCTTCGCCAGGTAACCGATGTCACCTACGAAATCGCTCGAGCCACGCCCACTACGTCCTCCGCTGTGACAACCAGTGACATTGTCCACGTCGCCCGACTCAAACCCAACAACTCTCCACGCGCCTTGGATATTTAACAACACCGTGATGGCGCCTTTGCCGCCGGGGGTAGTATTACGATATCATCGAGTGATGCTCATGGGACGAGCCGCCGCGAGAACGACGACGAAGTGGGTCTGTGCTTTTGGCGCGAGCGAATGTCGGCCTAGCCCTCTGGCTCCAGTGTGAATAGCCTGTATATAGCCCCTTTAATCTGTGTTTTTCTGCACGTAATATATATATATATATATATATATATATATATATATATATATATATATATATATATATATATATATATATATATATATATAGCAGACCGTGCAAATTTGTGAAGCTGCGCTCAGGTATTGCACTACGTGCTAACGTCTGATATATAATGTGCGTTATAGTGACCTAAATGGAATTCATTTATTCTTTGTATCCTTCGAGTTACAAGAAACTATTTCGGACCATTACTACCGCCCCGTTTTGCGTCACCAGGACGCTACCTATCTCGGCAACATCTTGAAGGGGCAGCGCGAAAAAACGACGACAGAAGGCAGGAACACACAGGACAGCGCTGAACTCACAACTAACTTTATTCGAAGGCATACATACACTTAAGTACACAACCCATAGCCACGTGCTCTCCCATCCATGGCGTGGCTATGGGTTGTGTACTTAAGTGTATGTATGCCTTCGAATAAAGTTAGTTGTGAGTTCAGCGCTGTCCTGTGTGTTCCTGCCTTCTGTCGTCGTTTTTTCGCGCTGCCCCTTCAAGATGTTCAACCAGTACCAACTCGCCCAAATGTCGATCCTTCTATCTCGGCAACGACGACCGGCTCCTGGCCCAGCCAGGAGCCGGTACGCGAGCCATTATCCGGAAAACTAAAAGCAGCAACCGATGTAGGCACGGTTGCTGTTCTTCGAACTGTCAAAGATCCTCTGCCGCCGAATACGACACCCAAAATCCTATCTCGACGACATATCAATGATACGCCGCCATCCCGATGAAGTCTGGAAGCAAAGAATTCGCCGTCATGATGACGCCACGTACTAGCCACAGGTCAACGTGACACAGCTGTGATCCGACGCGAAGCCGTAACTGCAACGTACGACAAAGAACCACCGACTTCGACGTGCTTCTCTACGGCCACGTAGTCCCAGCCTCAGTGGACACAGGAGCCGACTACTCCGTCATCAGTGCATTACACGCCGCCAAGCTGAAGAAAGCCATGACTGCATGGGACAGACCTCAAATTCGGATAGCTGGAGGACACCTCAAAGGCCTACGGGAATCTTCACGTCAAGAATTACAGTTCATGACTGCAGATAAACGCTCGCTGTCATCCAACAGTGCTCGCGAGACTAATTCTCGGCATGGACTTCCTGAACCAGCACGGCGCCATCATTGACCTGAGGCCAAAGCCGATAACGCTGTCCACAGACCAAGCGATACCGACGGAGAGGCCTTCCAGTCAGCGTGCCTTGAGTGTACTTGAGGATTAAGTAAGCCTCCCGCCTCGCTCCAGCATTGTAATTTCCGTCGGTAGCGAAACAACCCTACGTGTGAAGGCGTCATCGAGGGCGACCAATGTCTACTGCTCAACCGTGAAATTTGCTTCGCAAGAGCGATCGCTGGGCTGCATGGAGGGAAAGTGAAAGTCATGTTTAGAAACTTCAGCAGGCAGTTCAAGCACAACACGGGCACGACGATCGCATACGTCGAGGAAATTGTGAAACCCAGCAATGAATTTGTCCTCTCGGATCCTTTCGCATCTACACCGAAGACCATAGTTCTCGAACAACACTTCCACATAAATTCAAGTCTTCCCCTGAGTAAACAGCAACCACTCAGAATTCTCCCAAGATACAAAGACTGCTTTTCAACGTCCTCGAGGATTCGACAAACGCCAGTCACAAAGCATCGCATAATAACCGAAGTGCGCTCGACCACTCCGCCAGAGCCCTTATCGAGTTTAAACACGGGAAGCTGAAGCTATTAGGCAACAAGTTCACGAAATGTTACACAACGACATCATCCAGCCATCGAAAAGCCCGCGGGCACATCCTGTAGTCTCGGTGAAGAAAACGAACGGAACCCTACGTTTCTGCGTCGACTATCGTCGACTGACCAAGATCACGAAGAAGGACGTATACCCCCTCCCACGGCTAGACGACGCATTGGATCGGCTCTGCAACGCTAAATACTTCTCGTCGATGGACCTCAGCTCTGGCTATTCGCAGATCGAAGTAGGCAAAAGAGATCTCCAAGAGACCGCCTTCATCCCACCAAGTCGCCTATATAAGTTTGTAAGTTCAAGGTCATGCCATTTGGGCTGTGCTGGGTGCTTGCAACGTTCCAGCGCGTGGAGGACATAGTCTTAGCAGGATTGAAGTGGCAGACCTGTCTTCTTTACTTGGAGGACGTCATCGTCTTCGGTGGAAATTTCGACGAACACCTTAGGCGGCTTGCAACAGTACTAGAGGCCATCAGGTCATCAGGGTTTACTCTGAAGCCGGAAGAGTGCCGCTTCACATACAACGAGCTTTTGTTCCTAGGCATGTCATCAGCAAATCTAGAGTCCGCCCCGAACCACTGAAGACAGCTTCAATCGCAACGTTCCGGCAGCCCATCGACGACAAGGCAGTGCGGAGATTCCTTGGCATGTGTGTCTACTAAAGGTGCTTTGTCAATGACTTTTCACGCATCGCTGAGCCGCTGACACAAGTAACCAAATGTGATGTCGAGTTCAATTAGGAAATGCCGCAGCCCGCACATTTTAAGAATTGCCGGTACTTGCGCACTTCGACGAGCACGATGATGCCAAAATCTGCACTGGCTCAGATCCGGCCGTTCAAACTGGTTTACGGCTGAAACCTGACAACGACGCCTGACGCCATGCTGCCGCACGTCACACACGAAGCGAATCTTGACGTCGCCACCTATCTCCTGCACGCCGTAAAAGCCCGACAGCTCGCCCGCCTGTGGAGCAAGAACCAGTAGAGGACGGACCACCGACACTACACCCTTGGGACGCTACATCGAGATCAGCCCGGCGACCGTGTTTGCGTTTCGACCACGATACGCCGACGAGTTCTAAGCGAGAAGCTTTTACACTGCTATTTCGGACCCTACAAGATAATCCAACGCGTTGGCGCACTCGACTATGAGATTGTACCAGGCTGCATTTCGCTATGAGAGCGGCGCCTCCCACGACCTAAAATAGACCAAGTTGCGCGCCTTAAGCCGTTCTGCCAGCGCTAAAGAACCTTGGCACTTTGAGTAGCTGACCCTTCGAATTTCTTTTTTTTTTACTGAGTTACTTTGGACGTTGTTTCTTTGATAAGTGCCTTTCTTGTTTTTCGCTCTCCTGTAATGTTTGTAGCATCGGGTCGATGCATCTTTGGGAGGTGGGCATTGACACGTGGACTCGTTTATCTTGTTTCGGGTGAGTGCTTTTTACCGTCCAAGAAATGTTATTGCTCAGCGCGGAACACGCTTGCATGTATCTGAATTTTCTGGGATGTTATCGATGGTTCTATCCACTGTCATCCCCGACTCTTGTGCAATCTCACTGCATGAATGCGCGACGCGCATGGTGTAGAACTTTCTGGCACGCGGGCACATGCAATTGCTGTGGAACGTTCGATGGCTTGTGTATAAAAGGTACCCGCCGTGGTTGCTCAGTGGCTATGGTGTTGGGCTGCTGAGCACGAGGTCGCGGGATCGAATCCCGGCCACGGCGGCCGCATTTCGATGGGGCGAAATGCGAAAACACCCGTGTGCTTAGATTTAGGTGCACGTTAAAGAACCCCAGGTGGTCAAAATTTCCGGAGTCCTCCACTACGGCGTGCCTCATAATCAGAAAGTGGTTTTGGCACGTAAAACCCCAAATATTATTATTATTATGTGCATAAAAGGCGACGTACTTGACCGACAGATCAGATTTCGTCGATCGCCAACCGTGTTTGCCGCTATCGCTGTGCTTTGGGTGTAACTTGCTTTTGTGGGCACAAGTTCGAACAATAATATATAGTTCGTTATTCACAGATTTGGCTTTGTATTATTCCCTGTCACTACAACGTGACAATATCATGTTATGCCGTCCATGGCTAGCTTGGGCTACCTATTGGCATCGAAACCTCGGAGTGACCCCCTTTGCATGTGACGTCCCTGCCAGGACGCCATTCAGTGCGGCTCGCTCGGCAGCCGTGTGTGCTGCCTCCCTTTGTGCATGCTTGGTGCTTTGGTGGCTCGAGCCGTACTTACTAAAGGATATGTCAGCTTCTTTCTTCAGTCATGCCCGAACCGCCGTTTCTTCTTCAAAACCGTGGGAGCCGCAAAACTTGGATATCGCAAGCTATGTAATATTAAAGGGGTCTACTCGTTTTGTAATGCATATATATACGCCATGTGTGTCCATAAATTATGCATAAACAGAATGTCTGCAAATTCAACACGACAAGTTGTGCGTCATGCTCCGTTAAACCCTTAAATTTTCCTTAATACTTAGCCTTAAGAGACATCGCATTTTGCATAGAAGAAAAATCTTGCTGTATGGTGTCAAAATAATATTTCCTTGTTGAGACACTGCCCAGCGAAGATTTCATTAGGATTCTTATTATTCTGGTGAGTTGTTATAGTAAAATATGTCCCCTTTATTATTGCGTAAAAAGAAGAGTTAGACGCGTTTTCTATGAAAATGTTTGTAACTATACTTTCACCATTCTCTGAAAAAGGCAGCAAGAAAACGCATTGTTCATGACTGTTAACACGAAGGCGCGTCATGTATAATATGTATATGCTTCATGAATACAATAACAGCAATCACCTGAAATAAAAGTTCCGTGATTAAGATCAAGAGCCAGTCAATTGGCGCTATGTGTATCCTATCATTGTGGCTCCCATATGGCCCTCAGTACCCTTTCTCGACAATGTGGCATACGCCTCACCCAACGCCAGCAACCGACAGTCGTTATGGCGAGGCACGTATTGTTCTCGAACTGCAACGTCGAATTGAAACCATGATGCAGTTCTTTTACAGTGCCGATTGCAACTCCTAAAGTATACTTGAGGCACTACAGTGCAGCTTGGGCTGACTTCATAATGAAAATCTAAACGTCTTCTGCCTCACCAAATAATGATCCTGCGTTGTTTATTTATGCAAACTAAGAACTATTCGCTTGGTCAGTAAGTAAAACACAACCTCCCATGTCCGCCTCACAAGGAAAACACCACATTCACTTGTTTTTCGACCTCCACCCGGGAATAATGATATATTGAAAACTACGAATTAATGAGGCTAGGAGTCTTTTCTGGCTGCAGCCATACGCTCCAAAAGACATATTACACCCAAGCATTTCAGCCGAGCAGCTTGTGTCGGTTAGTCAAACAATTTCGGCATGTCTGTTCCTCAATCCAAAATCACCACTACATTCTCAAGTGACGAACGTGTACAGATAAAAGAATAAATATTGGTGCATTCCTTTCCGTATGCTGCAAACAGCTTTAAGCCTCCCTTACCTTTACTTAACACTACCAGCCTGTATAATTAACGGTGAAGAACGTCCTAATTCTGAGAAGAAGTTAAAGAAGCAATTAGTGCTGGTAGAACCTAAACTGCATTGCAAACTTCTCGTGTTACTGCCGAGGGTTACTGTGAAGAAATGCAAAATTCGATTTACACCATGAACTAATCGTCGTGAGCAAACCTGTTTCAGCGTTTTTCAATCAACGTAAATGTTGTGGCAGACATGTATTGCCAGCTTTTGTGAGATGCTTGTTGCATCATGGCAGGCATATCCTAAGTGGATTCTTATGTACTGCTTTCGCGGTTATGCTTTTATTATTCACGTGAGCTACCACTGTAAAATGTAGATCCACGCATGAAAAACTCGCAATGGGCTGGTCTGAACTTATTCGGCTGACACTGTAGCGTTACCTTTGAGAAATATATTGCTGATAGGAAACAAACTTTTCAGATAATTTTTGCAAAACGAGACAGCGTAAAAATATATTTGAGAAGACCGTCATTAATATTGTCACGCGGTAGTGATGGTGAAGAAAGCAGCAATGCGGTGGAATAAAAAACTACCTTTTATGGGACGAACCTGTGCCCACAAAAACAGGGTACACTTATAGCACAACGATAGCGGCGAACACGGTCGGCGATCGTCGGAAATCTGATCAGCGGGTCAAGCGCGTCGGCTTTTATAGAGCAGTCGTCGAACGTTCCAGACTAATCGTTCGGACCCGCGTGCCTTCCACAAAGTTCTACACCATTCGCGTCAGGTGATGAAATCAGATAACATAAGGTTCGGCGACAACAGACAGCGGATAGAAGCATCGATAACTTTCCAGAAACTTCGGATACATGCAGGCGCGTTCCACGCTGTGCGATTACATTTGTTAGGCGGCGAAACGTGGTTGCCCGATAAAGATAAAAACACGTGTCCATACCCCACCTCTTAAAAAGCATCGTCCCGATGCTACAAATATAAGAGAGCGAACACAAAGGGAGACTTATTAAACATAAGTAACAAAACAACGAAAAGAAACAAAGTCCAAAGGTCAGTTACGCGAAGCCCCAAAGTTCATTAACGCTGGTAGTACGGTTTGAGTCGCACAACGTGGACTATTTCAGGTCGTGAGCGGCGCCGCTGTGATAGCGAAATGCCTTCTGGCACGACCTCATAGTCCCGTGCGCCAATACGTCGGATGATCTTGTACGGTCCGAAATAGCGACGCAAAAGCTTCTCGCTCAGTCCTCGTCGGCGTATAGGGGTCCAAACCCAAACACGGTCACCGGGCTGGTACGCGACGAAGCGTCGTCGGAGGTCGTAGTGTCGGGTGTCGGTCCTCTGCTGGTTCTTGATTCGCAGACGGGCGAGGTGTCGGGCTTCTTCGGCGCGCTGGAGATAGGTAGCGACGTCAAGATTTTCCTCGTCAGTGACGTGCAGCAGCATGGCGTCGAGCGTCGTCGTCGGGTTCCTGCCGTAAACCAGCTTAAATGGGGTGATCTGTGTTGTTTCTTGCACCGCTGTGTTGTAAGGGAAGGTTACATACGGCAGGACCACATCCCAAGTCTTGTGCTCGACGTCGACGTACATTGCTAGCATGTCGGCGAGGGTCTTGTTCAGGCGCTCCATCAGACCATTCGTCTGCGGATGGTACACAGTTGTCCTCCTGTGACTTGTCTGGCTGTATTGCAGAATGGTTTGCGTGAGCTCTGCTGTAAAAGCCGTTCCTCTGTCGGTGATGATGACTTCTGGAGCACCATGTTGCAGCTGGATGTTCTCGACGAAAAATTTCGCCACTTCGGCTGCGCTGCCTTTCGGTAGAGCTTTAGTTTCAGCGAAGCGGGTGAGATAGTCCGTCGTCAGGACGATCCACTTATTTCCGGATGTTGATGTCGGAAACGGTCCTAACAAGTCCATCCCGATCTGCAGAAAAGGTCGGTAAGGAGGCTTGATCGGCTGTAGTAATCCCGCTGGCCTTGTCTGTGGTGTCTTGCATCGCTGGCAGTCTCGGCATGTCTTGACGTAACGGGCGACATCGGCGGTTAGTTGCGGCCAATAATACCTTTCTTGTATCCTCGATAGCATCCGGGAGAAACCGAGGTGCCCAGCAGTCGGATCGTCATGTAGGGCATGCAGTATTTCGCAGCGCCGACGGAACAAGAAGGTGGTTGGCGCGGACTGGTGAGAAGTTCTTCTTCACGAGTAGGTTGTTTTGAAGCATGAACGAAGATAATCCACGCTTAAATGCCCTAGGGACAACGTCGGTGTGCCTTTCCAAATACTCGACTAGGGCTTTTACCTCCGGGTCCCCTCGTTGTTGTTCGGCGAAGTCTTCCGCGCTTATTATGCCAAGGAAGGCGTCGTCATCCTCGTCATCTTGCGGCGGCGGGTCAATGGGGGTGCGTGATAGGCAATCGGCATCTGAGTGTTTCGTCCACACTTGTATGTTACAGTGATGTCGTACTCTTGTAGTCTGAGGCTCCACCGTGCCAGCCGTCCTGAAGGGTCCTTTAACTTAGCTAGCCTACACAACGCGTGATGGTCGCTGACCACTTTGAATGGCCTGCCGTAGAGGTAAGGGCGAAATTTCGCTGTAGCCCAAACGATGGCGAGGCATTCCTTTTCGGTTGTAAAATAATTGCCTTCCGCTTTGGACGACGACCGGCTAGCCTAAGCTATCGCGTGTTCATGTCCATCTTTTCTTTGGACTAGGACGGCACCGAGGCCTAGGCTACTGGCGTCAGTGTGTATTTCGGTATCGGCGTGCTCGTCGAAGTGCGCAAGTACGGGCGGTGACTGCATGCGTCGTTTCAGTTCTTGAAATGCGTCGGCCTGCGGCGTTTCCCACTTGAAATCGACGTCACATTTAGTTAGCTTTGTCAGCGGCTCAGCGATGCGTGAAAAGTCCTTGACAAATCGCCTGTAGTAGGCACACATGCCAAGAAATCTACGCAGAGCCTTCTTGTCGATGGGCGGCGGGAACTTTTCAATGGCAGTTGTCTTCTGCGGGTCGGGGCGGACTCCAGACTTGCTGATGACGTGGCCTAGGAACAGAAGCTCATCGTAGGCGAAGCGGCACTTTTCTGGCTTCACAGTAAGCCCTGATGACTCGATGGCCTCTAGTACTCTTGCAAGCCGCCTAAGGTGATCGTCGAGATTTCCGGCGAAGACAACGACGTCATCCAAGTAAACGAGACAGGTCTGCCACTTCAACCTTGCTAAAATCGTGTCCATCACGCTTTGCAACGTTGCACGCGCCGAGCACAGTCCAAATGGCATAACCTTGGACTCGTAGAGGCCTTCTGGGGTGATGAAGGCGGTCTTTTCACGATCTCTTTCGTCGACTTCTATTTGCCAATAGCCAGACTTCAGGTCCATCGACGAGAAGTATTTAGCGTTGCAGAGCCGATCCAATGCGTCGTCTATCCGTGGGAGGGGGATACGTCCTTCTTTGTGATTTTGTTCAGACGACGATAATTGACGCAGAAACGTGGGGTTCCGTCCTTTCTTTTTTCACCAAGACTACAGGAGATGCCCACGGGCTTTTGGACGGCTGGATGATGTCGTCGCGGACCATTTCGTCGACATGCTGCCTTATAGCTTTACGTTCTCGCGTCGAAACTCGGTAAGGGCTCTGGCGGAGTGGTCGAGCGCACTCCTCGGTGATTATGCGATGCTTGGCGTCTGGTGTTCGTCGTATCGTCGATGACGTCGCAAAGCGGCCTTTGTATCATCGGCGCAGACTTCTCAGCTGCTGTTGCTTAATAACGGGGAGACTTGGATTATTGTCGTAGTCATGTTCGGGAACAATGGTCGTCGGGGTAGATGCGGTGAAATCCGAGAGGACAAACGCGTTCCTGGTTTCCCGAACTTCATTGATGTACGCGATCGTCGTGCCCTTGTCGTCGTGAACTCACGGCTGAAGTTTGTCAGCAACACTTCAATTTTCCCCCCATGCAGTCCAACGATCCCTCTTGCGACGCAAATTTCACGGTCTAGCAGTAGACGTTGGTCGCCTTCGATTACGCCTTCTACGTCAGCGGGTGTTTTTGTGCCGACCGAAAGAACAATGCTGGAGCGAGGCGGGATGCTTACTTGATCTTCGAGCACACTCAAGGCGTGTTGACTACGAGGGCTCTCCGGCGGCATCGCTTTATCTTCCGACAGCGTTACTGACTTCGGCTTCAGGTCAATGATTGCGCCGTGTTGATCCAGGAAGTCCATACCGAGAATGACGTCTCGTGAACACTGTTGGAGGATAAAGAAGGTGGCAGGGTAAGTCCGGTCATGAATGGTTATTCTTGCCATGCAGATTCCAGTCGGCGTGATGAGGTGTCCTCCAGCAGTCTGAATTTGAGGGCCTTCCCATGCAGTTTTAACTTTCTTCAACTGCGCGGCGATGGGTCCACTCATGACGGAGTAATCGGCTCCTGTGTCCACTAAAGCGGTGACTGCGTGGCCGTCGAGAAGCACGTCGAGGTCGGTGGTTCTTTGTATGGCATTGCAATTAAGTCTTGGCGTCGGATCACGGCTGCGTCGTGTTGAACTGAAGCTGGAACATCGCGTCGTCAAGTCGTCTTTCGTCGGTGTAGTCTTGGCTTCCTGACTTCGTCGGGGCGGCGGCGTGTCGTTATTATCTCGTCGAGATGGTCTCTTCGTCGTCTTCATCGCCGGTGGAGGATCTTCGTCAGTTCGACGAACAGCAACCGCACCTCCATCGGTTGCTGCTTTTAGTTTTCCGGATATGGGCTCGCTGACCGGCCCCGGGCTGGACCAGTGTATGATCGGCACTGCGGCGACAGGTAGCAGCCTGGTGACGGCGAACGGGACGGTCGTCGAGGGCTCCATTGAGTAGCGGCGAGGTAATCGGCGATGTCACGAGGGCGTTCCCGTTCCCGAGGGCGCGGTGCATCGATGGCGAACCCTCGCAAACACAGGTTGCGGTATGGCCATCGGCGGTACACATGGCCGGCTTCGCCGCAGTGGTAGCAGAGCGGGCGGTGGTCGGGGGCTCGCCAAATGTCCGTCTTGCTCGTGTAGCTGCGCCGGGCGACGGGTGGGCGTGCTGGCGGCGGCGGCGGTGGTGGACGACGGAATTGTAGGGTTACAGGGCCCTGGCCTTATCGCGGAGGGGGACCTTGACGGCGGGCGACGGCAGCGTAGGTCATTCCATCCGGCAGAGGTTGCGGTGATCGTGGTTGCACCTCACGGACTCCAAGCGATCGCTGAACCTCTTCTTTTACGATTTCGGCGATTGGATCCACTTGGGACTGCGTCCTTGGGTAGAACTTCTGCAGCTCCTCCCGTACGACCGCTCTGATAGTTTGTCGAGTTCGTGCGGCAATCGAATTGCCGGTTTCGGATCTCGAGTGTCTTCTCAATGTTCGTCGCCTCACAAAAAAAGCTCTTCGACGGTCTTCGGTGGGCTTCTTACCATTCCGGCGAAAAGTTCCTCCTTTACACCATGCATCAGTAGGCAGACTTTCTTCTCCTCAGCCATATCCGCGTCGGCATGGCGGAACAAACGGCTCATTTCTTCCGTAAAGATGGCAGCGTTCTCGTTTGGTAGCTGCTCTCGGGCGTCCAGCATAGCTTCGGCCCTTTCCTTGCGCACGACGATTGTAAAGGTGCGCAGAAAGCTGCTACGGAACAGGTCCCACGTTGTCAAGGTCAACTCCCTGTTCTCAAACCACGTTCTGGCGGCATCTTCTAAGGCGAAGTAGACATGCCGCAGCTTGTCGTCGGAGTCCCAGTTGTTGAATGTCGCGATTCGTTCGTAGGTCTCCAGCCATGATCCCGGGTCTTCAGTCGCTGCTCCATGGAAGGTTGGTGGGTCTCGAGGTTGTAGGATAATGGGGGACGCTGGGGCAGCCATTGGGGTTGTCTTGACCACGATCTTCTTTGTCGTCTCAGGTAGAAGTCCGTGTTCTGGGGGCAGTCCTTGCAGTCTGCGGCTAGCACGCTGGTCTTGGGCGATGTTGGTTCTGTCCTCGGGCTTCGGGCTTGGATCGCGGCTTCGCGGGGGCGTTCGGTACATGAACGCACAAGCACCTCCACCAGATGTCACGTGGTAGTGACGGTGAAGAAAGCAGCAATACGGTGGAATACAAAACTAGCCTTTATTGGACGAACCTGTGCTTAAAGAAACAGGGTACACTTATAGCACAACGAAAGCGGCGAACATGGTCGGCGATCGTCGGAAATCTGATGAGCGGGTCAAGCGCGTCGGCTTTTATAGAGCAGTCGTCGAATGTTCCAGACTAATTGTTCGGACCCGCGTGCCTTCCACAAAGTTCTACACCATCCGCGTCAGGTGATGAAATCAGATAACATAAGGTTCGGCGACAACAGACAGCGGATAGAAGCATCGATAACTTTCCAGAAACTTCGGATACATGCAGGCGCATCCCACGCTGTGCGATTACATTTGTTAGGCGGCGAACCGTGGTTGCCCGATAAAGATAAGTACACGTGTCATATGCAGGCATAGCGAACTTGGGCGAACGAACTGAAACACTGCAGAATGCACCCAGACGTCGCTCGAACTGCAGCAGACAACACGCGGCAGTCCGTGCCCTGACGTCACGCGAGCGGCGCTCGCTTCGCCCCCGTAGGTCATTCTCGGCACTAATAGGCATGAACTCGCGGTCGTGCATGTCATGATGCCATTGGTGTTCTTGGGATAACATGACATGTAATTTGTGTCTTGTATGTGATATCATGACAAGTCATTTGCCATGTTATTCATGCATATGATTATTGTAATGTTTCTACATGCTATGCCGTTCATATCACGCATGCATGCCATCAAATTTCATTCATGCCATGCCGTGTTATCTTTCATGTAAGTCATGTCATTTCTGCATACCATGTCATGCATTCAATGTTATTCTTTGCGTGCCACTCATGTCATGTGGTGCCATGACATTTCATGTCGTCATGATTGCATTAAATTCCTGATGTTATGTCATGCACATCATGTCATTCATGCATGACATATCATGCGTGAAGGTTACTCATGTTACGTCAAGCTAATCAAGACATTACATGACATTCATATCATGTCATGTCGTGTGTGTCACGGAAGCAGCGGACTGCGATGATAGTGGCACCTGAGGTAACACAAAGCCGTCTTCTCGTCCGTGAAGTTGGCTTCACTGCAGTGAAATGCAACATTTTTTTGTTTGTTTGTTTCGAGAACTTGCCCAATAGCATAAACAATTAAACATACAGATGTAGGCACACTTCGACGATGTACATCAGTAATGCACGATGGTGGGTCCCATAGAGCCAAAATTCAGTCTGGTGGTCTCGTGGGATCAAGGCAGACTGTTTGTAGGTAGCGCCGTCGCATCTGGTTTAGGACAGAGCGTGTCCACAACAGTTTGAATGTGGCCGCGGACGCTCGAGCTGGACAATATGGGCAGGTATCCTAATGTGGCCCACGGAGTTGTTGTGGCCAGGCATAGGTGACCTATGGGGTGAGTGTCGCCTCCACATGGACACTCCGCAACACCACCTCCTCCTGGCGGGTAAGGCCGCCAGGGAGGTTTCAAGCACACGGTGGAAATGAATATTGTGTGGTGCGGTGGAGAATCTCCTTGCCTTGGAGGGAATCCCCCTTGGGGTCAAGGAAATATACCTCCAAATGTGGTGGCAACTCATTGGGGGTAGTGGTGTCAGCTTGCAAGTGCGTAGAAATAATGCCCCCTGAAACACACTATATCCGAAGCTTACCGAGGATCTGTGCAGTCATGTGGTATATTTGGCCTGTGAAAGGTGGGCATTGCACTGCCTCCGGATCTCCTTTATGGCAGACGTAGAGTCAGTACTTATTATGATTGATCTCGGCGACGTGCAAGCAGCTGTCCCGAAGTTTGTTGCCTCTAGTACGGCCAATAGCTCAGCACTGACTAATGTGAGCGGAGTTGTCAGACGGCACACACAATTGGCACTTGTGCATGCGTGCCCTGGCACCACGGTGGACGTGACCGCTTTTTTTTCCGTGCAGCTCGCATCGATATAGGCCACCAGTGAACACACTGGGAGTGCGGCGTCTGCTTCAATGTGGCACACCGGAAAGTAGCCGATGGACGAGGGACTGGATTTTCGAGGCGGCCGATGGGTTTCTTGTCTACGAGTTGCTGGTGCCCGCAGGGTGGAAGGGTGTCTACCGAAGATGGCGAGATCGAAACCGTACTGCCCATGTATGCCGCTAAGTCAGAAGCAAGTTGCATAAAGGATGGTTTGAGATCCGTTGCTTGGCGGGGTTGATAAACGAGGTCGTCAATGGTGTTTAGTTGCACCTCTTTCTAAAGTGTAGGGAATGGCATGTATTGTGGAAGCCTAGTCACGACGCGCGTCGCTTCCCTGTTTATGCATTTCAGAATGGCTCAATCTCTAACCGTGAAATGCTGGAACTGAGCCGAATCGAAATTACAAGGCTGTAGCACAGTTCGGACAAGAAAACGGGCAGCCTTAGTGCGGGAACCCCCAGCCTTGGAGCAGACGCGTCATATCAAATGAAGTACTTGGTGCGCTTGTTGCTTAATTTTGCGGATTCAAGCTGTTCCACATCCATTTGCCGTGATGACGACGTCTAGTATGCGTACCTTGGGAGCTGGCGCCAGAGTGCATCTAGATAGGTGGATCGCCGTCGATGACTCCTGCTGTTTGTAACCGGAATTTAGGGTGCCTTCTCTGTTGAACTCGTCAGCCCTATGGACTGGCACCACTCCTAGGATGTGTTTAGTGCATTCTTTAGGGTGGGTTCCTGTTGTTGCAGGCCATTGGGAACACTTCATACGGTAATATCATCGGCGCATATAATGTAGCCTACGTCCGACATCGCTGTCAGGGCCCACACGAAGGGTAGCATTGCCAGGCTAAAGAGCAACGCTGCAAGCACCAAACCCTGTGCCACTCCCGACTTTGTGTTGAAGCTGCCTGTTGCATGTCCCGCCACAAGGGTGGCAAATGTTCGTTCAATTAGGAAGCACTTCACGGAATTACAGATGCGCTTGTGTAGCACCACGCAACGAATAATGTTAAGTATAGCCATGTGACTGATTTCACCGTACACCGTGTGCACAACCTTGGCTAATATTGTTCGCACCATCGGAGTCTGATTGCCTGAAAAAACGATGCCAGTAAGTGCTCCAAGTCCATCTTCTGCGCTCATGTGCGGACGAAATCTAAGTTGCGCAGGATGATACCATTTGAATTGTTCAAGTCATCAGGTTATTGGCGTAGCAAGCATTTTTTCAGTTAATTTGCAGACAGTGGCACTAAGGCTATAGGGGCAACATTTAGAAGATTAGTAGGGGTCTTTTCCTGCCTTGGGTATAGGTATAACTTGAGCATGTAACCGAGATGCTGGTATGTCGCCTTCAGTCCACGCGTGATTGACGTTATCCAGCAGCGAGACCAGTTATGTCTCTGTAAGGCTTTTGAACAATTTGTAAGATAATCCGTCAGCTCCAGTTACTATGCATGGTCCCCACACATCTATCATCATCATCATCATTATCATCATCATCATCATCAGCCTGGTTACGCCCACTGCAGGGCAAAGGCCTTTCCCATACTTCTCCAACAACCCCGGTCCTGTAGTAATTGTGGCCATGTTGTGTCTGCAAACTTCTTAATCTCATCCACCCACCTAACTTTCTGCCTTATGAAACATCGTTACAGCGCACAATTGAACAAGGACGAGAAGAGAAAGACAACACCAACGCCGGACTTCAACTGAATTTTATTCACGGAAAACAGGGCTTTATGTACACAGGGGGAGGGAGTGGGGGGCGGCTAGTGGGCAGGACCACTCAAAAATATTTCCTTGGTCTAGGCAACAGTCATCATAGGTGTCAAACCAAAATAAGGAAAAAAGAAAAAATACTTTTCCCTTTCTTTTTTACATCACTCAGTGCAACCTTGCTCATTTCCCGCTCTACCTAGCTGATTCGACACACCCGTTTGCCCTGAGGTAATCAAGTTCTTTTTTCCCTAGTACAACAGAAGGAGCACTGACACAGTAATCGTTTGCATTGGAGATACAAAACGCTTCAAAAATTTTCCGATTTTTCTGATTGCTATATTTGCGCAACACACGTGTTCGTTCGAAAAACGCCTTGCATGCTGGCTTGTGCGAGCAACGGCGAATGTGGTCGGCTAAATGACCAGCGCCACTTAGTCAAGTAGCATTCCTGCGCTGCTCTAGCAAGCGTTCATTCAGACAGCGCCCGGTTTGGCCCAACATAGCATTCCCCACAGGCGAGGGGAATACTATACACAAAACCGACGTCACATTCAACGAGGGCTTTGGTGTGCTTTATTTTGCAGGCTGGCTTCTTCTGGGATTCGTTTACTAGGCGACACATTCGTCCCAGCTTTTCCGGTGCTGAAAACTCAACACGCACCCCGCACCTGTCACCAACTTTCTTGAGGCGGTGAGAAACTTTTGCGGGCGTGCGTCTTCTTTCAGCGTGCGCCTCCCACCAACCTTTACCTCGCGAATCTGGCTCTCTACCACCGAGGCCATGATTTCTACGTGGAATCCAGCCTTCTCCAGACGCCTTAGCTGGGCGTCGACGCTGTCACGAACTTGAAGTTCGCATGACTTCTCAAGAGCAGAGCGGATGCAATTTTTTGCTATAGCTCTTTTTACGAGCTTGGAGTGGGCCGATTTATAATTCAGAATTTGTTTGTTCGACCGTGGCTTGTACTGCCAGCACAGTGGGCCGATTGATAATTCAGAATTTCATTGTTCGACCGTGGCTTGTACTGCCAGCACACGCGTGTGCTGGCAGTACAAGCCACGGTCGAACAAACAAATTCTGACTTATCAATCGGCCCACTCCAAGCTCGTAAAAAGAGCTATAGCAAAAAATTGCATCCGCTCTGCTCTAGAGAAGTCATGCGAACATCAAGTTCGTGACAGCGTCGACGCCCAGCTAAGACGTCTGGAGAAGGCTGGGTTCCACGGAGAAATCGTGGCCTCGGTGGTAGAGAGCCAGATTCGCGAGGTAAAGGCTGATGGGAGGCGCACGCTGAAAGAAGACGCACGCCCGCAAAAGCGCCCTGTCGTAGTGCCCTATTGGCACCAGGTTTCTCACCGCCTCAAGAAAGTTGGCGACAGGTGCGGGATGCGTGTTGTGTTTTCAGCACCGGAAAAGCTGGGACGAATGTGTCGCCTAGTAAACGAATCCCAGAAGAAACCAGCCTGCAAAATAAAGCGCACCAAAGCCCTCGTTGAATGTGACGTCGGTGCTGTGTATAGTATTCCCCTCGCCTGTGAGAAATGCTATATTGGCCAAACCGGGCGCTGTCTGAATGAACGCTTGCTAGAGCAGCGCAGGAATGCTACTTCGCTAAGTGGCGCTGGTCATTTAGCCAACCACATCCACCGTTGCTCGCACAAGCCAGCAAGCAAGGCGTTTTTCGAACGAACACGAGTGTTGCGCAAATATAGCAATCAGAAAAACCGGGAAATTTTTGAAGCGTTTTGTATCTCCAATGCAAACGATTACTGTGTCAGTGCTCCTTCTGTTGTACTCGGGAAAAAAGAACTTGATTATCTCAGGGCAAACGGGTGTGTCGAATCAGCTAGGTAGAGCGGGAGATGAGCAAGATTGCACTGAGTGATGTAAAAAAGAAAGGGAAAAGTATTTTTTCTTTTCTTCTTATTTTGGTTTGACACCTATGATGACTGTTGCCTAGACCAAGGAAATATTTTTGAGTGGTCCTGCGCACTAGCAGCCCCCCACTCCCTCCCCCTGTGTACATAAAGCCCTGTTTTCCATGAATAAAATTCAGTTGAAGTCCGGCGTTCGTGTTGTCTTTCTCTTCTCGTCCTTGTTCAGTTGTGCGCTGGAACGATGTTTCATAATGCTAATCATAACCAACTAGCCCAGTTGTCCATACTTCGTAACTTTCTGCCGTCCCCTGCTACGCCTCCCTTCCCTTGGAATGCAGTCCGTAACCCTTAACGACTATCGGTTATCTTCCCTCCTCATTACATGTCCTGCCCATGCCCAATTTCTTTTTCTTGATTTCTACTAAAATGTCATTAACTCGTGTTTGTTCCCTCACCCAATCTGCTCTTTTCTTATCACTTAACGTTATACCCATCATTCTTCTTTCCATAGCTCGTTGTGTCGTCCTTAATTTTAGCAGAACCCTTTTTGTAAGCCTCTAGGTTTCTGCCCCGTACATGAGCACTGGTAAGACACAGCTGTTATACACTTTTCTCTTGAGGGATAATGGCAACCTGCTGTTCATGATCTGAGAATGACTGCCAAACGCACCCAGCCCATTCTTATTCTTCTGAATATTTCAGTCTCATGATCCGGATCCGCGGTCACTACCTGGCCTAAGTAGATGTATTCCCTTACCACTTCCAGTGCCTCGCTACCTATCATAAACTGCTGTTCTCGCCGAGACTGTTAAAGATTACTTTAGTTTTCCGCAGATTAATTCTTAGACTCACTCTTCTGCTTTGCCTCTCCAGGTCAGTGAGCATGCATTGCAATTGGTCCCCTGAGTTACTAAGCAAGGCAATATCATCAGCGAATCGCAAGTTACTAAGGTATTATCCATTAACTCTTATCCCCAATTCTTCCCAATCCAGGTCTCTGAATACCTCCTGTAAACACGCTGTGAATAGCATTGGAGGGATCGTATCTCCCTGCCCGACGCCTTTCTTTATTGGGATTTTGTTGCTTTCTTTATGGAGGACTGCGGTGGCTGTGGAGCCGCTATAGATATATTTCAGTATTTTTAAATACGGCTCGTCTACACCCTGATTCCGTAATGCCTCCATGACTACTGAAGTTTCGACAGAACCAAACGTCTTCTCGTAATCAATGAAAGCTATATATTACGAGAAAGCGTTTGATTCTGTCAAACATCGACACATCGATAGGTGCTATCAGCTCCGGCATATAGTGAACGATGCCTCGATTTCAGCGATTGCCTCAGGATTAGGGTGTCGGCCATCAGTTGAAGGCAGGATCACAGGGTGATCCAAAGGGGCAGGAAGCGCATCATAGTGTGGAAACCATGTCCAAGCAATTTGTCGGACCGCATTCAACGGCGTATCCGCGAAGCCGAAACGCACCGAAGCCGTGGGGTCGGGCTGACCTTAACCTTTGTCTATTGCATGAAAAGTGCGCCACAGACAGGCTGTGCGTGACGAGGGTCGGAGGGACGTGCACCAATCCAGCGTCGTCCTCTGTCCGGTGTTCTTTCGTGTCGACAGGCTTGTGCCGGGATACGCCGCATTAGAATTTTTGCTTCTACTGACGCGGGGGATCACGCACCGTGGCAGTCCGGTGCCGAGCCACCCAAAGACGATGCAGCTGTGGCGCCGGACGACCTTCATCTACGCAGGCAGTTGCTTTAAGAAATTCTTGAAGGTTTTGCGGCAGCAGATCCTGTGTTAAGAGCACTGCCTCACGAAACGCGCCCTAGTGAACAACTCGACAACGGTGACCAAATCGGGAATGGGCGTGGGTGGAAAATTCGAGAGATGCGGGGTAATGGTCCCTGCCACAGCAGTGCGGTTCACATCACCACCCGATTGTACCAGACCTTAACCTCCATTACAAGTCGGGCGACTAGACGAAGCGTGTGCGTGATCCGCACGAAGGGTTGGGATTGTAACGTGATTGAGCAGTGCGAAGTGTGCATCCACAAAGATGTTCCAGACATCATTCCCCAGTGTCGGTGATGTGTTATATCCCCCAGAACACATGTGCATTATATATATATATATATATATATATATATATATATATATATATATATATATATATCCAGGTGGTGCATTCAAGTCACCTGCGACCTATATGGGACACCTGCGTGCTGAATTCTAAGAAAGTGAAGTCATCCCAGTTCTATTCGGGTAGAGGAACCAGTGCCTTTTTGGCGTAAAACGACATCAAGGATACGTCTGTTTTCTGTAGGCGAACTTAAACCTCGAGGTCTTCCTGCTATGCGAACACCATTTGGACAGATCGATGGCACGTTGAGGCGGGATTGTAAGTACATCTATTGTGGCTTTACCTGGTAGGAAATTGCTTCAGATACAGCGCCGATCTGGCATGCTGAGATAAACGTATAAGGTGAAAGATGCGACAGATAATGAGGCATTTGCTGCTTGAAGCAGTACTGCGCATGAAGCATGACGTCCGAAGCGAACCCGTCTGTGAAGTTCACTTATCTTGCCCGGTAGGCCACTACAGTTCCATTACGGAACGTTTTGTGGCCGGAAGTGTTGCCAAGACATTAGTTTGGAAGATTGGAGGCCACATTTTGCGACAGTGACATTGGCTGTTGAACGACAAATTGCAAGAGTTCCTCAGGTGTCAGGTCTGCGGACGAAATACACGGTGGTTGAAAGCACTGGACGCTTGTGTCACGCGATGTACATGGCGCTGCTGTTCGTCTTCTTAGAAGTTCTCGGAGGCGCCGAAGGTGGTCCGTCTCTGCTTGAAGTCGGACCAATCTCGCCTATAATACTACGAGATCGCCTGGTGTTTCTGTTTGCGGAGAAGCAGGCGCAGAGTTTGTCAGCGAAGGCTTTCACCGCGACACTATAAGTTTCCCGTGGAAGGTGTTACCTCCGTAACGTCATATTCGTCTGTTTTTCAATCTGCCAAGATCTAGAAACGATCGTTCAGTTGCAGAACGCCAGCGTGGCCTTGGTCGTCTGATTGTTGGCGTTTACGTCGTAGCTGTCGCGCGGGGTTTCGTTTATTAAGGCGTTGAGGTGGCGTGATGTCGTGGTCATCGCACTTGCAGTAAACCGCAAAAATTGCAACTGGTGGTTGCGTCCATGTCAGTACCCGGTTGTCTGTAAAAGCATGATACTTTCATGCGACCGTTTTGTAGGAACAATCACAAAAATGACAGCAGGCTTGAAATGTCGAAGGAGGAGGGTGCAGCCATAATTATTCTTGTCCGGTGGGGTTAAGGGACCTTGGAAAGTGACAAGTGCCGCTCTTTCCCATGTGGGGTGCGGCAACGATAGTATGCTGGGGGCAGAAGTGCTTTCTCCGCAGAGTGTTTCTCCTGAGGTCTTGGGTGGACGCAGCAACCACATACTGATGTAGGTCGAAGCCCGATGCTAGATAGACCTATACAGGTGTATGCTCACCATCTGGAGAAACAATGTGGCTAAGCTGCTGAAGTCGACTTACCGCTTCTAGCTACGGTATCCACACGGGCGTCGTATTTGTTTGTCGATGGATGCTCAATCCTCTAAACCCCGTCGAGTGAAAGCGCGCATCTAAAGCGACTTGAATGCACTTCCGTGGTAGCCTGGCTAACCTCCATGTCTTTCGTTCTATTCCTACTTTCTTCCTTGATGGTACAGCCGAAAGTCGACGCAGGCACGGATTTTGATAATGGCCTTGTACGGTGTCGGTCTCTGCATGTCAGGCCGCAGGCAAGAGCTCATACACGCACGCTTCGCATTCGGGGCCGACTCTTCTTCACTGTTCAAGTCCATGGCAGGTTGGGAAGGGAGTCGCTTACCAGAAGCTTTCAAGACTGCGGCTTGATGGGCCGAAGCGTCTGTGTCCATGGAGACTGGCGATAAAGTGGCATGAGACCCCGCCGGCATTGGAGGCAGTGCTGTTGAGAAAGGCTGTCACTCGTGCGCAAAGACGTCGCTCGGTGTTACGTATTCCAGTGGTCGGGCTCGTACACTGGTGATGGTGGTACCTTTGACATGTTAAGCCAATTTTTCAGTGGTTGGGAACCGATGAGTCCGTTGAAACCACGGCTTGCCTTGGGTCACTTCTCTTCGCAGTGGGCTCCAAAAGTGGTTGGGGAGTCGTACTGCGCTTTCGCAGAAGTCCGCACAAATCGTGAAAAAGACTCAGAATCTGGGAGCTGGGAGAAGCCTGACTGAAAGTTAGCAGCGCTCGCAGCGCCTGACGCAACATCTTGCGTCAATTTTGTCCACGTGATGGAGTAGCGCCATGAGTGACCATACATAAAAGTAGCCGCAATTATGCTGCCTTTGGGACTATATATAGGGGCACTAAAGGTACGGACAGGGTCACGCCATCTGATGGTTGTGCAGGAAACCGAGCTTTCCGTCACATGACCTAGCGCTAGTGACAATGTGGAAATCGCAGTTCCTTCAAAAAGATGGAACGTTTGTATTAGTTGGCAAGAAATTCTGCCTACTTATGACGTCATATAGGCGTGTTTTCTCCTGCCTTGCCTGTTTGTTTCGGTTACGCTGTACGGTACAGGATTGTTTGCGTACGTGCGTTTCTGTCATATACCTAATTATGCAAAAAGCATTGCTACGTCTTCTGAATTTATGCTGTCCTCAAATCAGACCTGGGTTCTACTTCATACATTTCCACGCCTAGGTAATTCTATTATGTGCTAAAACACTGCGGAACTTTCTTTAATCTCCTTGTATTGTTTCCTTGGTTTATTATTACCACAACGAAATCTTTCAATTCTTTACAAACCTCAAATTTTTTGTTGAAGTTGCAGGGGCCATCACACTGTGACCCGACTACTCTCTATTCTTGTAACTAAGAGAAGACCGACTGGTGCGGTCTATACACCCGAAAATACTTGGCTTTCAGCGCGGTTTTGAACTCGAAGTTTTTCTTTGAAGTCGCTTCCACTAAGCTTCTCCCACCGACTGCGACCTCCATTTCGGCATGGAGTGCCTGGCTTAAGAAAGTACATGTCACTGCTATTCTTAGTAGTAGTAGTTTAGCGCGAATAAAACCATGGACACAAGGAAGACAGACAAGGACAAGCGCTACTCACAACTGTTTAATCAACCGCGAGCCATGAAGCAATTGCTGCCGTACGATTCCGCACACTCTAAAGTGGTGAATCGAGCAGTTAGTAGTCTTTGCTTGGAATCGGCTTTGCGGAAATTGTGCGTAAACCAAATGCGGTCTAGTTTTACGAACCAAGTTGGACGCCTTTTGGCAGCTGGTTTCCCTTTGATGGTCGTCAACGCTATAGTTGAGTCTCTTCTGCAAAAAGTAAAGCTGGGAGCACGAAGGGCGAGAGCAGAGGTCAAACGACCGAAGGTAAGACCGGAGGTTATTCCCTACGTACACAAGGTGTCACACAACCTTAAAAAGGTTGCTAACCGTTATGGCATTCCTCTGGTTTTTTCTGCGCCCAACAAGCTTTCGAAGCTGTGCTCTCGAGTTTGCTGTAAGACCAGGCGGGGCTGTCGCACGAGGCATGAGACGCCTTTTGTTGAGTGCTCCAGAGGGGTTGTTTATGCAATTCCCTTGCACCTTTGTGGGCAGCTCTACATTGGTCAAACTGAGCGTTGTGTGAATGACCGTTTAAGGGAACACGCGCAAAATCTAAAGAAAAAATAGGATAAGGGCGCACATTTTGTGGCTCATGTTACCGCGTGTGGTCGCGACGCTCGATTTTCTGCGACAACTATTCTTGGCAGGAGCGGCAACGCCTCTTCAAGGCTCGCTCTTGAGGCCTTCTTTATCAAGAAGAATAGAGATAGATGTTTCAGTGAGCCTTCTATCACATTACTGGATGCCGAATTTAACTTCTTCTGCAACCGCCTTTGATGTGTATATACCGGCTACCCTTCTGCTTAGTAGGCGCATGCGTGACAAGAGGATATATATATATATATATATATATATATATATATATGCGCACTATCCTTCCTTCCATTAAACTGTTGTGAATAGCGCTTGTCCTTGTCTGTCTTCCTTGTGTCCGTGGTTTTATTCGCGCTATACTATTACTTCAAATATGGACGACCAACTAGCCCAACAGTCAACTATTCTAGAAACCACTGCTACTCTATCTGATCTGAAATAGTTCGAGACCACGTTGGACAAGTTGCTCCGCGCGCTCTGGCACGCAACGGGAAAAAGAATGGCGCTGGCGTTGAACTCTGCCCGCCCCCCCCCCCCAATTCCTTCCCTCACAAAATAAAAAAAGCAACAGCAGACTACCAAGCTGCACATGCAAAAGAGAATGCATGGCGGTTATGGCGTTATTCCACCAGCTGCATTCACTTCCGGCGCTTGTGCTACACAAGAACACGGCTTTTGAGATAAGTTTCTGTTATCCTGAGCAAGTTGTTTCTGGGGGTGTGTTTCCTTATCGCTCAGTCTCGCCAGACTGCTTACTATCTGATTGTAATAAAGCTCATATAAAACATTTGTATTCCATAGAATGCGCTCAAACATTGCCTTCCACTGGAGCGGGTACGTTCTTTAATATGCTGTGCCACGTTCAAGATCGTGAGTTTCTTGTTATCGTCACTTTATTATTGCCAATACAAAAGTGCTTATTTTTGCTCAGAACACACATACTTGGCAAGATAAACCGCATGACACAGGATTTATTTATTCTTTGAATGGGGGAGGTCGATGCAAAAGCTGCATGCAAGCAGCTTGAGGAGTTTTCGACCCCCGCACAAGCAGCAACAATGGAAGGCATACGCCCACGGTTACATAATTCACAAGCACTTTCACAGGGCCGTATATAGCTATGGATATTGAATATGAGTTATAATACACAAGAAACAGAAATATATATAATGCATACTTCAAGATAGCCTTATAGCTCCACAATAAAATAATTCAGGAGTAGTTCCAGATAAGTTGTGGAGCGCTTTCTCAGGGCTACAGATGATTATGCATTACAATACGCTGGAGACAGAGTTGTTGAACTTCAAGATGATGATGTTGGTTCAGAATGAACCAATTCAAATATAGTTCATATAATGTTGTCAGATTATTGCAGAATTAAAATAAACAAGTACACGTGTCAATAGAGGGGGGTATTGACAGGTGCGCTTGTTTATCCTTATCGAGTGACCACGTTTCACCACCTAATAAATGTTATTGCAGAGCGCAGCACGCGCCTGTATGTATCGGAAGTTTCTCGAAAGTTATTAATGGTGCTATACGCTGTCTGTTGCGCCGAACCTTGTGAAATCTGATTGCATGTATACGCGACCTGAATGGGGTAGAACTTTCTGGAAGACACGGCGGCACCAGCGATTACTCCGGAACCTTCGATGGCTCATGTATAAAAGCTGACGCGCTTGACTGGAAGATTAGATTTCGACGATCGCTGACTGTGTTCGCCCCTATCGTTGTGCGTTGAGTGTAGCCAGTATTTGTGGGCACAGATTCGCCCAATAAAAGTTAGTTTCGTCATTCACAGTATTGCTTCTTTTTCGTTGCCGTCACTACTACGTGCCATCTGCGATAACATGTGTGTAATCGATTACATTGATTACATCTGCGATTACATTTATCAGGTAATCTGCGATTACCTGATAAAGATAAACAAGTACACGTGTCAATATATTTGTTGAATTTCAGTAAGATTATAATTTTGAAAGACAGGTTCCATGTGCTCTGTATATAGCAAGTTTTCCATATGAAAGATTTTTTTTTTGTAGTAGTAGCAGTTTGTTAATGTTTGATTCAGTTGTCGAAGCCCGTGTCAAGTGGCAATATTTTACATGGTTTACAGGATTCACCGGGTTTACTTTAGGCGTAGCAATATATAGCTTTCGTTTTGTAAATTTCTAATGTACATTTTGTGCTGTACCATGATCTTGACGACAAATTGCCCAGAGACAAGGGGCGAAGGGAAGGGAAACAACACCGACTCGTATCAGCTTCGTTTTGTCTTTCCTCTGTGGGCACTTTGTTGTCAAGATGAATGTATACCAACTTGTCCACGTATCTGTATATTATCACTGTATAGGCACTGTACCCTGTGACTGGCGGACCAGACGAAGAGTTCTGTAGTGGGCGATATGGCACCGCAGGTTTCCAGAGAAACGACAGCCCTCTTTTATCAACGTCAGCCAGGTCTTCCTTGGGAACTGATATGCTGTGCGCATCCTTTGTGATGATGTCCACGGTTACGGCTTTCTTGCGCCATTCACGAACAGGTTCGTAGCAAGTCCTGCACGAATACGGCGACAACATGGAAGGCTTCAATCCCCAGACTCTATCCAGGATTGGGAATAGCTTCTGCACACAGTACGCGTAACGTTTGTATTTTATGACAGTTTGATAATAATCAGGATGCCTCTTGTCATAGACAGGAGGGGATTACATAAATTGCTCCAGAACACATCGACTGTAATTTTTAAAGTAAGCATGTAACTTTCCAGACAGCCCAAATAAAATTAGCACACTAGCAATAGTTCGAGAGTAGGCTGATGCTGTCGCCGAAGGAGCATCGTGATGTCTTTACAAATTACTGTCGACACCTTTTGGAAGACGGGATGACAGTGTGGTGACGACGACAGCCTCAAGGTGACAGTAGGACGATGATAGAGATGACGACGGCGTGACAACAGCAGCATGACCAAGACGGAATGACGAGAGCATGACAACGCTGGCGGGACAACGGCTGCATATCTGCGCTTCCTTCTCTACTCGCCTACTTCACGGAGGCCAGATACTCATGCCGTCATTCGCTGTAACATGATGCAGACAAGGCAGGAGGCGGCCTAAGCGAAGTTCTGGCGAGCCGGCAAGACACAATGGAGCAACTTGACAAGTGACGCGCAGTGGATTTCAGCGAAGGGCGGATCGCGCGATGGTCAGCAGAGATGGCAGAAAAACGGGACGCATTGGGACGATTGCCCACACCATCTAAACCTCCGCAGGACAAATGTCTTTCCGCTAGGGCATGTGCATTCCAGTGAGCCGTGTAGAGAGGCCATGTGGTGTTTTCGCCTGCTCGTGCTCGTTCACGCGATGGCTACGAGACGAGGCTCACATGACAAGCCTCTCAAGAAGTTAGGCTATTGGAAGTTGACGCAACAGAAGTCTGCGTGCGGTTGTGGCCTGATGGTTAGCATATCGAGCTGCGACATATTAACCGAACCTTGGCAGTATGTTTGGAGTGGCTCCAGCGTACGCGACAGAATCGTTTCATGTTGAATGAACTTTATCCATTTAGTTATTTGGAATCGGGGTGAGAACGTACCAGATGTGTAAACTTGTTTCGAAGCGAAGTGTCAAAACGTTTGGGTCCAGTAAACATCCCAGTTACAAATAGTTTAGATAACGTAGACGCTATGCAAAATTTTACGCTTAAAACACGAGTGGATACGTGACGAAATGCTCGCAAAAGCGGACATTTGCGACACAACTAAAGACATCGTCTTTACCAGAGTTGCTGAGTGAGAACTCCTAAGTTGAAACGATTCCTGAATTATTCCACATTTTCAGGAACCGAAATTGGAATGGTAATGGAATGCCGGCACCTGTCTGACAGATGCGATCGGAATGGAATGAGAGCCGTAGATTACGGTATGGACTGAGATGGAATAGGCAAATAGTGTCGAGGCAATAAATGTTGATACTAGCTCACACTCCTAAACTAGTACATGCGGCCATTACACTATAATATACTTAGACAGTCTTATACCCGTGTCACACGGGCAACTCGGATTTCCTTCAAACTTCCTTCCCTTAAAGGACCGCGAGGGAGTTTCACCTCAAAGGAGGTAGCTCCGTGCCACACGGCCTATAAGCGAGCTTTTGAAAGCTGCCGCTGGGGGCCCATTTGGCGCTGCTCACCTCGTACGCAGTCATGAAAGAAACACATTATATATTGCTAAAAAGCCTTGGGAAAGACGTGAATCACTCATCCGCATGCTCAAGACGTGCGATAGCTTTGAGCAAAACAACAAAAAAATGGCGCAGTCATGCAAACCATAGAGTTAGTAATGCAAACGCACCAGCCATTCCGAGAGCGCCCGGTTCGAGAGCCGGATGTAGCCGCTCAACTCAAATATATTTGTCAGTGCTCAAATACTATATTATATGCAATAAAAACAGTTATAATTGCTGTTAAAAGTGAAAGTAATAAAAATTAGGGTGATTTCTTGACCCGAAACTCAAGCACGCTGGGAACAAGAGTACTCCCTTCAGTCTGCAAGGAAGATCTTCCATCTCCTTTCGCTAGGAACTTCCTTATAGCGTCCTCGATCACCCGCACCGGTGCGCACCGGGGCGCCTTGGTGCGCACTTTCATCCTCGATCAACCGCACCAGTGCCTACCGACCATCCTCGATCACCGGGAGCGCACCCTGTTGGAGCGGTTTTCCATTGCCGCGTCTCGCACCGAGAAAATCGGCGGTGCGCCGGGGTGCAATCCCAGCAAGCACTGCGGGACGCGCGCGCGCACTGCCGACTGCAGAACCGCGGATGCTCTGGCCCGATAGCTGCGGTTGCAACGTAGTTAGCCAGTGGAGATGTCGGTAATGAGAAAGGAAGCTCTGCTGATTGCCACACTCGATGAGCTTTTTTCAATTTCGTCTGACAGCGAAGACGGCATGCTGATCGACCTCGTCCAAGAACAATGTGGAGAAGAGCGGCCGAATGTGGACAGGTTCGTTGAACGGGTCGTCAGAATTCATTATAAAATCCATTGGTGTTCGCTTGCAACCAGGTATGTCGGAGCACGCAGTTTGACTAGGTTCGCGCGCTTGCCACAGATGCTCAGCACCTGCAAACAATAAAATGTGCGCGCGCGCGTGTTCGCGCACGTCTTGCGCGCCAGGGGCAAAGTAGCGCTGCATGCAAGCACCCTGCACGGGGTGCAGCTTTGTCCTCGATGTTGACCCTCCGCAGTGCGCCACGACGGCGGTGCAAAGCGCACCATTCTGGTTTCGGGGCAATCCCGAGGCAAGGTGATCGAGGACGCTATTAAACTTCCTTTGCTAAAGGACTGCCGTGTGACACGGCGGGCATCTCCCTCGAGATTAAGACGTCCTTGGTTGAAGGGAGTTAAAAGGACTTTAGCCGCGTCCGTGTGAAGGGGTATAATACATTAATTTTTACTCAGTACAGTTCTTTCAATATGCGCCTTTAAGTGGGTACTTCAGCCGCAGGAATTCTCAACAACAAATATTCAGACTTATGAAAACCCGCAAACCTCTCTTTAGCACAGTGCTCAAGCGGAATCAGATACAGCAATCTCTAGCTAGAGGTAACCCCTTTAGCTTCAATGACAATGCATCTATTGAGTTGTAAATAACTCATTGGCAGGATTCTGTCTGGCTTGGTAAAAGTCTGTTGGAAGACTGCCTGGCAAATTTTACAAGCATATACAAGGTTAATATAGCGAACGCAACGAAGTCGTTACCGAGGCACACACAGTTACCAGACCAGAAGCATAACATACCAGCACTCGCTCTCCCAGCAACCTTAATGACGATGGACACGCCGCGCGCTATGACAGGAAATTCTGTCTTAGCGGCACCGGTTCTCCGGCGGCACGACGCACCTTTATTTCACTGCGCTTGCTATGCTTGCGACGTACGGTATGAGAATTTTGATGTGACACTGAAAAGTAGGCGTCGCACAACACTCGTGCCGAGTTCTTCGCCCAAAACTCTGGGGAGCGCGATGCCTACAACGGAACAAAACGCTTCTGTTGCCTTGCATTTCTTCTAATAACTATAACGGCCTTTTCTTTCACAACACGCGATAGCTGCAACCACACGAAGCAGTTGCTTTGCCTTGTTTCGCGTCGTGAATATCCCGGCACTATTACTGCGCGCTTTTCAGACAGGCGTCACCGAACAATCCAAACCTATTTTTCTTTCGCTACGCGCTGTGGCTGCAACGTGCGGTATCAGAATTTTGATGTGAGTGAAACTGAAACTGGAGGACCACATAGGACTCATGATGGTTCCTTCGCACAGCACGCTGTGGTGCGCGAAGGCTGCAACGGCACAATGCTCAAGCGTTTTGCTGCATCGTGTCTGAAAAATAGCTGGGCGATTTCTTTCGCTAGACGCCATAACTAAAACCCGACGAAGCAGAGGCTTTGCCTTGTTCCGCGTGGGGAATGTTCCACCGCTGTCGCTGCGCGCTATTCTGACGGGTGTCACCGTACTATGCAAGCGCTCTTTTTATTTTCCTGCGCGCGCTGTTGCAGGGACGTACTTTATGAGAATTTGGATGTGTGTGAAACTGAAACTGCAGGATCACATAGGACTCATGATGGTTCCATCGCACAGCACACTGCGAAGCGCGAAGGCTGCAACTGCACAATGCGCTAGCGTTGTCCAGCGTCATATCTGAAATATAGCTGGGCGATTTCTTTCGCTACACGCCATAACTAAAACCGGACGAAGCAGAGGCTTTGCATTGGTCCGCGCGGGGAATGTTCCACCAGTGTCGCTGCGCGCTTTTATAACGGGCGTCACGGAACAAAGCAAACGTATTTTTTTTTATTTTGCTGCGCGCACTGTTGCAGGTACGTACTTTATGAGAATTTTGATGTTTGCGAGACTGGAACTGGAGGATCACATAGGACTCATGATGGTTCCTTCGCACAGCACAATGTGGTGCGAGAAGGCTGCAACGGCACAATGCACAAGCGTTTTCCTGCATCGTGTCTGAAAAATAGCTGGGCGATTTCTTTCGCCAGACGCCTTAACTAAAACCGGACGAAGCAGAGGCTTTGCCTTGTTCCGCGTGGTGAATTTCCTTCCGCGGTCGCTGCGCGCTTTTCTGACGGGCGTCACCGAAAAATGCAAGCGCTTTTTTTATTTTGCTGCGCGCGCTGTTGCAGGGACGTCCTTTATGAGAATTTTGATGTTTGCGAAGCTGAAACTGAAGGATCTCATAGGACTCATGATGGTTCCTTCGCACAGCACAATGTGGTGCGCGAAGGCTGCAATTGCACAATGCGCAAGCGTTTTCCTGCATCGTGTCTGAAAAATAGCTGAGCGATTTCTTTGGCTACACGCCATAACTAAAACCGGACGAAGCTGAGGCTTTCCCTTGTTCCGCGTGGGGAACCTACCGCCGCTGTCGCTGCGCGCTATTCTGACGGGTGTCACCGTACTATGCAAGCGCTCTTTTTATTTTGCTGCGCGCACTGTTGCATGGACGTACTTTATGAGAATTTTGATGTTTGCGAAACTGAAACTGGAGGATCACATAGGACTCATGATGGTTCCTTCGCACAGCACAATGTGGTGCGAGAAGGCTGCAACGGCACAATGCCCAAGCTTTTTCCTGTATCGTGTCTGAAAAATACCTGGGCGATTTCTTTCGGCAGACGCCATAACTAAAACCGGCGAAGCAGAGGCTTTGCCTTGTTCCGCGTGGGGAATGTTCCGCCGCTGTCGCTGCGCGCTATTCTGACGGGTGTCACCGAACAATGCAAACCCTTTATTTTTATTTTGCTGCGCGCACTGTTGCAGGGACGTACTTTATGAGAATTTTAATGTGCGTGAAACTGAAATTGGAGGACCACATAGGACTCATGATGGTTCCTTCGCACAGCACGCTGTGGTGCGCGAAGGCTGCAACGGCACAATGCTCAAGCGTTTTGCTGCATCGTGTCTGAAAAATAGCTGGGCGATTTCTTTCGCTAGACGCCATAACTAAAACCCGACGAAGCAGAGGCTTTGCCTTGTTCCGCGTGGGGAATGTTCCGCCGCTGTCGCTGCGCGCTATTCTGACGGGTGTCACCGTACTATGCAAGCGCTCTTTTTATTTTGCTGCGCGCACTGTTGCAGGGACGTACTTTATGAGAATTTTGATGTTTGCGAAACTGAAACTGAAGGATCTCATAGGACTCATGATGGTTCCTTCGCACAGCACAATGTGGTGCGCGAAGGCTGCAACGGCAATATGCACTAGCGTTGTCCTGCTTCGTACCCGTAAAATAGCTGGGCGATTTCTTTGGCTACACGCCATAACTAAAACCGGACGAAGCTGAGGCTTTCCCTTGTTCCGCGTGGGGAACCTACCGCCGCTGTCGCTGCGCGCTATTCTGACGGGTGTCACCGAACAATGCAAACGCTTTTTTTTATTTTGCTGCGTGCACTGCTGCAGGGACGTACTTTATGAGAATTGTGATGTTTGCGAAATTGCCACTGGAGGATCTCATAGGACTCATGATGGTTCCTTCGCACAGCACAATGTGGTGCGCGAAGGCTGCAACGGCACAATGCGCAAGCGTTTTCCTGCATCGTGTCTGAAGAATAGCTGGGCGATTTCTTTCGGCAGACGCCATAACTAAAACCGGCGAAGCAGAGGCTTTGCCTTGTTCCGCGTGGGGAATGTTCCGCCGCTGTCGCTGCGCGCTATTCTGACGGGTGTCACCGAACAATGCAAACGCTTTATTTTTATTTTGCTGCGCGCACTGTTGCAGGGACGTACTTTATGAGAATTTTAATGTGCGTGAAACTGAAATTGGAGGACCACATAGGACTCATGATGGTTCCTTCGCACAGCACGCTGTGGTGCGCGAAGGCTGCAACGGCACAATGCTCAAGCGTTTTGCTGCATCGTGTCTGAAAAATAGCTGGGCGATTTCTTTCGCTAGACGCCATAACTAAAACCCGACGAAGCAGAGGCTTTGCCTTGTTCCGCGTGGGGAATGTTCCGCCGCTGTCGCTGCGCGCTATTCTGACGGGTGTCACCGTACTATGCAAGCGCTCTTTTTATTTTGCTGCGCGCACTCTTGCAGGGACGTACTTTATGAGAATTTTGATGTTTGCGAAACTGAAACTGAAGGATCTCATAGGACTCATGATGGTTCCTTCGCACAGCACAATGTGGTGCGCGAAGGCTGCAACGGCAATATGCACTAGCGTTGTCCTGCTTCGTACCCGTAAAATAGCTGGGCGATTTCTTTGGCTACACGCCATAACTAAAACCGGACGAAGCTGAGGCTTTCCCTTGTTCCGCGTGGGGAACCTACCGCCGCTGTCGCTGCGCGCTATTCTGACGGGTGTCACCGAACAATGCAAACGCTTTTTTTTATTTTGCTGCGTGCACTGCTGCAGGGACGTACTTTATGAGAATTGTGATGTTTGCGAAATTGCCACTGGAGGATCTCATAGGACTCATGATGGTTCCTTCGCACAGCACAATGTGGTGCGCGAAGGCTGCAACGGCACAATGCGCAAGCGTTTTCCTGCATCGTGTCTGAAGAATAGCTGGGCGATTTCTTTCGCTAGACGCCATAACTAAAGCCTGACGAAGGAGAGGCTTTGCCCTGTTCCGCGTGGGGAATGTTCCGCCGCTGTCGCCGCGCGCTATTCTGACGGGTGTCACCGAACAATGCAAACGCTTTTTTTTTTTGCTGCGCGCGCTGTTGCAGCGCCGTACTTTATGAGAATATTGATGTGTGTGAAACAGAAACTGGAGGATCACATAGGACTCATGATGGTTCCTTCGTACAGCACGTTGTGGTGCGCGCAGGCTGCAACGGCAATATGCACTAGCGTTGTCCTGCTTCGTACCCGTAAAATAGCTGGGCGATTTCTTTCGCTACACCCCATAAGTCAAACCGGACAAACCGAGGCTTTGCCTTGTTCCGCGTGGGGAATGTTCCGCCGCTTTCGCTGCGCGCTATTCTGACGGCTTTCACCGAACAATGCAAACGCTTTTCTTTTGCTGCGCGCGCTGTTGCAGCGACGTCCTTTATGGGAATTTTGATGTCGGTGAAACTGAAATTGGAGGATCACATAGGACCCATGATGGTTCCTTCGCACGGCATACTTTGGTGCGCGAAGGCTGCAACTGCACAATGCGAAATCGTTGTCCTGCATCGTAACTGAAAAATAGCTGGGCGATTCCTTTCGCTGCACGCCAAACCTAAAACCGGACGAAGCAGAGGCTTTGCCTTGTTCCGTGTGGTGAATCTACTGCCGCTGTCGCTGCGCGCTATTCTGACGTGCGTCACCGAACAATGCAAGCGCATTTTTTTTGCTGCGCACACTGTTGCAGGGACGTAGTTTATGAGAATTTTGATTTGTGTGGAACCTAAACTGGAGGATCACATAGAACTCATGATGGTTCCTTCGTACAGCACGCTGTGGTGCGCGCAGGCTGCAACAGGACAATGCACAAGCGTTGTCCTGCTTCGTACCTGTAAAATAGCTGGGCGATTTCTTTCGCTACACGCCATAAGTAAAACCGGACAAACAGAGCCTTTGCCTTGTTCCGCCGCTGTCGCTGCGCGCTATTCTGACGGGTTTCACCGAACAATGCAAACGCTTTTCTTTTACTGCGCGCGCTGTTGCAGCGACGTCCTTTATGGGAATTTTGATGTCTGTGAAAGTGAAATTGGAGGATCACATAGGACCCATGATGGTTCCTTCGCACGGCATACTGTGGTGCGCGAAGGCTGCAACTGCACAATGCGAAATCGTTGTCCTGCATCGTTATTGAAAAATAGCTGGGCGATTCCTTTCGCTACACGCCAGAACTAAAACCGGACGAAGCACAGGCTTTGCCTTGTTCCGTGTGGTGAATCTACTGCCGCTGTCGCTACGCGCTATTCTGACGTGCGTCACCGAACAATGCAAGCGCATTTTTTTTGCTGCGCGCACTGTTGCAGGGACGTACTTTATGAGAATTTTGATGTGTGTGAAACCTAAACTGGAATATCACATAGGACTCATGATGGTTCCTTCGTACAGCACGCTGTGGTGCGCGCAGGCTGCAACAGGACAATGCACAAGCGTTGTCCTGCTTCGTACCTGTAAAATAGCTGGGCGATTTCTTTCGCTACACGCCATAAGTAAAACCGGACAAACAGAGCCTTTGCCTTGTTCCGCGTGGGGAATGTTCCGCCGCTGTCGCTGCGCGCTATTCTGACGGGTTTCACCGAACAATGCAAACGCTTTTCTTTTGCTACGCGCGCTGTTGCAGCGACGTCCTTTATGGGAATTTTCATGTCTGTGAAACTGAAATTGGAGGATCACATAGGACCCATGATGGTTCCTTCGCACGGCATACTGTGGTGCGCGAAGGCTGCAACTGCACAATGCGAAATCGTTGTCCTGCATCGTAACTGAAAAATAGCTGGGCGATTCGTTTCGCTGCACGCCATAACTAAAACCTGACGAAGCAGAGGCTTTGCCTTGTTCCGTGTGGTGAATCTACTGCCGTTGTCGCTGCGCGCTATTCTGACGTGCGTCACCGAACAATGCACGCGCATTTTTTTTGCTGCGCGCACTGTTGCAGGGACGTACTTTATGAGAATTTTGATGTGTGTGAAACTGAAATTGGAGGATCACATAGGACTCATGATGGTTCCTTCGCACAGCACGCTGTGGTGCGCGAAGGCTGCAACAGCTAAATGCGCTAGCGTTGTCCTGCATCGTATCTGAAAAATAGCTGGGCGATTTCTTTCGCTGCACGCCATAACTAAAGCCGGAAGAAGCAGAGGCTTTGCCTTGTTCCGCGTTGGGAATGTTCCGCCGCTGTCGCTGCGCGCTATTCTGACGGGCGTCACCGAACAATGCAAGCGCTTTTTTTTATTTTGCTGCGCGCGCTGTTGCAGGGACGTACTTTATGAGAATTTTGATGTGTGTGAAACTGGAACTGGAGTATCACATAGGACTCATGAGGGTTCCTTCGCACAGCACGCTGTGGTGCTCGAAGGCTGCAACGGCACAATACGCTAGCGTTGGCCTGCATCGTGCCTGAAAAATTGCTGGACGGTTTCTTTCGCTGCACGCCATAACTAAAACCGGACGAAGTAGAGGCTTTGCCTTGTTCCGCGTGGGGAATCTTCCGCCACTGTCGCTGCGCGCTATTCTGACGGGTGTCACCGAACAATGCAAACGCTTTTTTTTATTTTGCTGTGCGCACTGGTTCTAGGAACGTACTTTATGAGAATTTTGATGTTTGCGAAACTGAAACTGGAGGATCACATAGGACTCTTGATGGTTCCTTCGCACAGCACGCTGTGGTGCTCGAAGGCTGCAACGGCACAATGCGGAAGCGTTTTCCTGCATCGTGTCTGAAAAATAGCTGGGCGATTTCTTTCGCTAGACGCCATAACTAAAACCGGACGAAGCAGAGGCTTTGCCTTGTTCCGCGTGGGGAATGTTCCGCCACTGTCGCTGCGCGCTATTCTGACGGGCGTCACCGAACAATGCAAGCGCTTCTTTTTTTTTTTTGCTGCGCGTGCTGTTGCAGGGACGTACTTTATGAGAATTGTGATGTGTGTGAAACTGAAACTGGAGGATCACATAGGACTCATGACGGTTCCTTCGCACAGCACACTGGCCGCGAGATGGCTTCAACGAGTTCAAGGTCACGCTATTTGACGTGTGCTCGGCGCCTGCAACGTTCCAGCGTGTCATGGACACGGTTTTAGCAGGATTGAAATTGTAATTGCAGACATGTCTTCTTTTCACTCATGACGTCATCGTCTTTGCCGGAAATTATGAGGAGCATTTTAGGTAGCTTGCGACAATACTAGAGGCCACTCAGTCATCAGGCCTCACTCTGGAGTCGGAAAAGTGCCGCTTCGCTTACGATAAGCTTCTATTCCTGGACCACGTCATCAGCAAATGTGGAGTCCGCCCCGACCCGCAGGAAAGTGCTGCCATCGCAAAGTTCCAACACACCGTCGGCATGAATGCAGTGCGTAGATTCCTTCGCATGTGCGCTTACTACTCTTTTTCAGACTTTTTGCTCATCGCTGAGTAGCTGACACATTTACCCAAACGTAATGTAAACTTCAAGTGGGAAACACCTCTGGCGGATGCATTTCAAGTACTCAAACGGCACATGCAGTCACCACTGGTACTTGCGCACATCGACGAGGACACCGATACAGAAGTACATGCTGACGCCAGTAGCTTAGACCTCGGTGCCGTTCTAGTCCAGAGGAGAACTGGAGTCGAACGTGTGATAGCTTACGCTAGCCTGTCGCTGTCAAAAGTGGAAGTCAATTATTCTACGACCGAAAAGTGATGCCTCCCCATTGTTTGGGCTAGAATGAAATTTCGTCCTTACCTATATGGCAGGCAATTCAAAGCCGTCAGCGAGCATCATGCGTTGTGTTGCCTAGCGAACTTGAAGGTCCCTTGAGGACTGATGGCGCGGCGGAACCTCTGACTGCAAGAATACGACATCACTGTAACCTACCAGTCCGGAAGAAAACACTCCAATGCGATTGCCTATCATGCGCCTGCATTGACCCACCGCCGCAAGATGACGAGGATGACAACGCCTTCTTTGGGATATTAAGCGCGGAAGACTTTGCTGAACAGCAGCGAGCAGACCCGGAGCTAAGAATGCTCGTCGAGTATTTGAAAGGAAACGCCGACGTTGTCCCTACGGCATTTAGGCGTGAATTGCCTTCGTTCTCGCTTCCAAATGACTTACTGGTAAAAGAGAACTTTTTAACAGTCCGCGCAAACTACTTTCTTGTTATCCCTCAGCGCTGCGTCCAGAACAACAGCACGCCCCACAATGCGATCCGACCGCTGGGCACCTCGGATTCTTTCGGACGCAATCGAGGATGCAGAAAAAGCATTACTGGCCACGCCTGATCACCGACGTCACCCGTTACGTCAAGACATGCCAAAACTGTCAGGGACGCAAGACACCACCGACAAGGCCAGCGGGATTGCCACAGCCAATCTAGCCTCCTTGCCGACAAAGGGATCATCGTGGCGACGAACTACGTCACCTGCTTTGCAGAAACGAAAGCTCTGCCAAAATGTAGGGCCGCTGCAGTGGCGAAATTCTTTGTCGAGAACATCCTGCTGCGACATGGCGCCCTATTAATCCTCATCACCGACACAGGAACGACCTTTACAGCAGAGCTCACCCAAGCCATTCTGCGATACAACCAGACAAGCCACACGAGGAGAATTGCCTACCACCCGCAGACGAATAGTCTCACGGAGCGCCTAAATGAGACCCTCGCCGACATAGGAGCAATGTGCGTTGACGTCGAACACAAGACCTGGGATGCTGTGCTGCCATACGTAAGTTTCGCTTACAACACGGCGGTGCAAGAAACAACACAACTCACGCCGTTCAATCTGGTTTACGGCAAGAACCCTACGATGACCCTCAATGCCATCTTGCCGCACGTCACCGACGAAGTGAATCTTGGCGTTGCCACCCATCTCCAGCGTGCCGAAGACGCCCAACAGCTCGTCCGCCTGCGCATCAAGAACCAGCAGGAGACCGATAGCCGCTACTACATCTTTCGACGACACTACGTCGAGCACCAGCCCAACGAGCGTTTTCTGGTTTGGACCCCATTACGCCGTCGAGGACTTAGCAAGAAGCTTTTACGCCGCTATTTCGGAACCTACAAGATCATCCGACAAATTGGCACACTCGGCTATATGAGGTCGTGCCAGACGGCATTTCGCTATCAGAGTGGCGCCGCTCACGACCTGAAATAGACCATTTTGTGCGACTTAACCCGTTCCACCAGCGCTAACAAACTTTGGGACATTGCATAGCTGAACATTGGACTGTATTATTTTTGACTGTGTTTCTTCGTTATTTTGTTGCTGTTTAATAAATGTCCTGATGTGGTTCGCTCTCTTATGTTTGTAACATTGCGACGATGCCTTTTAAGAGGGGGGTATTGACACGTGTGCTTATCTATCTTTATCGGATGACACTTTTCACCGCCTAAGAAATGTTATCGCACAGTGCAGGGCGGGCCTGCATGTATTTATAGTATCTAGGAAGTTATAGATGGTTCTATACCCTGTCTATTCTCACCAAACCTTGTGTAATCTGATTTCATCCCGCGATGCGAATGGTGTAGAACTTTCTGTAAGACACGCGGGCACCAGCGATTACTCTGGAATCTTCGATGACTGAGGTATAAAAGCCGACACGCTTGAACCGCAGATCAGATCTCGACGATCGCCGACTATGTTCGCTCCTGTCGTTGTGCTTTAAGTGTAGCCTGTGTTTGTAGGACAGGTTCGCCCAATAAAAGTTAGTGTCTCTTTCACAGTATTGCTACTGTAATCTTTACCGTCACTACCACGTGAAAATATATTTGCACACACACACACACACACACACACACATATATATATATATATATATATATATATATATATATATATATATATATATATTCTAGCGAAGCATAGGAACGCTATACCGGGCCATCCTCTCTGGCGCTTTGCTTGGGGACGGCCGCTCGTGGTGAGAATCCGTGCACTGCTCTGATGGTAGGCCTGTAAACGAGTGACTTAGAAACACCTTTACAAGTGGTCATCTTTAAAAGCGAAGAACATGAAGGAGAGCTGGCGTACAACTTCCTCCCGGACGAACGCTTTCATTTTTGCAAGCAGCGCTTAGTGGTGCGAGATGGTAGCCAAACCTGCAATATGTTCGTCGCGCGACGAAGGGCGACTTGTCAGGGAGCGCTGCCTGCGTATAGCTCCTTCTAGCTATGGCATAGAGTGACGATGTCGGTCACGGACTAAGGATTCTTTGCAAGAAGCGTGTTGAAAGCATCGTCCTCCATCCCTTTCGGATTTTGTCGGACACCGACATCGTCGCGTAGACTACCTTAAACAAGACTAGAGCATCTTCAATGTAGCTAGTAAATTATTCGCCCGGCTCCTATGCACAGTCTCGCAGACGCGATTATGTGGGCAGCAGGCGCAGAACAGGGCGACCAAACAAAACCGCTAAAGAAGTCTTGAACGAAGACTACATTGAAAAATCCGTCTCGTTGTTTTTGTACTAGAGGCTGGCAACACCCGCGAGATAGAATAGCACGTTTTGCGAGATCGTGTCATTTTTTGTGAGCGCCTACCGTTTCATACGTCGTCAGCCAGCCCTCCGCGTCGTTTTCATCCGCGCAGCTTAAAATGGCCGGGTCGCTGTTGCGAGGCACACCAGAGACCATGACTGACTGAGTCTGGGATGAAGTAGGAGGGTTTTTCTAGGATGCGTCTTCAGCCATAATTTAACGTAGTGTACAGAATGCAATTTCGGAGATGGACGTTGGAGGCCGAAGCACTCTCCACTACTTGTAAAGGCATTCATTGGGCACCAGCATTTGGTCCAACCTTCAGGCCAGGGCACGGACTCTCAGCACGAACGGCGTTCTCCGAGCAAAGCGCTTGAGAGAATCTCCCACGAGAAAGCGCTGGATAGGATGGTCCACTATAGTGTTCCTCTCCTTTGCTGCAGTACCAATAGATATATATGTACAATACGAAGATTTTCACGCCAGACCCGAAAGTATAACATTCAAAAGAGAAAAATAGATTAACGTAATGGCAAATGTTTTTACTGTGGTTGGAGTGAATGCAAGTGTAATCGCGTCACAGTTATACATCTAGACACCAGACACTTATCACTTGGTCACACACGAACACGCACGTAATCACGTGCTACTCAAACAAAATGCAAAGCGACTACATGGTGAAAAAATGTAAAAGCGTCCAGTCAGTTCTAGGAAACACGCGAGACAGAAAACGTAACAGCATGTAATCACATAATCATACAGTGCTAAAGAAGCACAAGCTGCACACGAGTAAAGGATGACGGCTATCGCAGTATAGCGCACTGCAGCAGAAAGCAGAATTTCAAAATGCGCACACGGATAGATTTAGGAACGCACACGTTGATAAAAACCGTTTTATTATGCATTAAAAGAACAATGCTTTCTATGGCCTCAAAATTGCAATGGTCACGCCCGTAGCATAATGAGAACCGGGCAGCTTATGCCATAGCCGTAGGTGACAGCCGCCGGGCACAAATCTCAAGTTTCCCAACTGAGAAAAGCCTCGTACGAAAGGCCACCGTGAACACGCGCATAAGAAGTTATGTGTAAACTGGGCAATCTAAATTAGTGATGCAGGTTGTGTTTGTGAGTAAATTATGGGGTTTTACGGGCCAAGACCTCTTCTGATTATGAGGCACGCCGTAGTGGAAGACTCCAGGAATTTCGACCACCTGAGGTTCTTTAACGGGCACATAAGTCTAAGCACACGGGTGTTTTTGTATTTCGCTCCCACGCAATGCGGCCGCCGTGGCCAGGATTCGATCCCGCGACTTCGTGCTCAGCAGCCCAACACCATAGCCACTGAACAAGCACGGCGGGTGGTTTGTGATATTTTCCTTAATACCACAAGAAAAAGCGCTGAACTTGTATATCAGGTAAGATTCCTGGACTAAACGATCTAGGTGGGAACGAAATCTAGATTACAGTATGGTCACTCAAATACCAACGAAATTGTCCAGTTGTACTTAGGTGCTTTGACAGTGGAAGGTATGGGAAATGCTTTGCTTGAGAACGATGAATATTAAACCGGTTTCTAAACGGCGTTTCTGTTTGACCAATATATTTTGGTGGCACGTACCACACTCAAGCAGATAAATGGCCTTCGACGTGCCACAGTTGTAGCGGCCTTTGATGTGGAGCGCTCAGTTTGGAGCGGAGCTTTTCGCTGTTTTTCTAGTTAGCATATGTCGGCATACTTTGCAGCGTAGATTGCTGCATGGGTTACAACCTGCAGGTACGCGGCCGCCAAATTTATAATGGGCGCCAGCATACCTTTTTAGATATTTTTTTAATCTGCTGTCTGCTGCAGTGCATTAAACAGCGCTAGCCTTCATCTTTTACGCGTGTGCAGCTTGTGCTTCTTTAGCACCGCATGATTATGTGATTACATCTAGTGACGCTTCCTATCTGCTGTGTTTTTTAAATGTGCCTGCCTATATTTATATTTCTCACCATGTACTCGCTTTGCATTTTGTTTTACTAGGGCTTGATTATGCGCATGTTCGTGTGGATTAAAGTGTTAAATGTCTGGTATCTAGATACATAATTGTGACGCGAATACACTTGCATTCACTCCGACGAAGGCCGTGTCCTCCGTCCGAAACCTCAGTAAAAACATATGCCATAACGTTCGTGTTTTTTGTTTCTCTTTTGAATGTTCTATATATATATATATATATATATATATATATATATATATATATATATATATATATATATATTGTCGAAGCATTGGAACGGATATAGTGGGTCGTACTCTATCCCTTTTAAGACATTTGTGGTGTTGTCGGGCTCTGACATCGTCGCGTTGACTCTCGTACACAAGTCCAGTACTTCTATGTAGCTGGTACATGATTCACCCGGCTGTTGTGCACTTTCTCGCAAAAGCAACTCCGCTCACAGCTTGCGCACAGGAGGACGACCAAACAGCTGCTCCCAAACTAGAGAGGTCTTGAACGAGGACCACGTCGGAAAGTCGGTCTCATGATTGGTGTGCCAGAGTGGCGATTCCCGCGATATATAAGAGCACGTTGCTCAATTTGGTCGGATCGTCCAATTTGTTGTGGGCGATTACCCTTTCATACGTCGTCAGCCAGTCCTCGACGTCAGTATTGTCCGCGCTGTTGAAGATGACACGGTCCCTGTGCGGAGGCACACCAGAGCCCAGGACAGACTGAGGAGGCGCTTGCTGGGATGGAGTAGGAGGCGTTTGCAGGGATGCATCCTCAGGCATGGTTGAGCTTAGGCTATGGGATCGAAGTTCCATGGTTACGTTGTAGGCCGAAGCAACCTCTACCACTTGCGAAGGCGTTCATTAGTCACCGGCGTTGGAGACCGACCGTTAGTGCAGGGCTCTCAGCTCGAGCGGCATTCACGAGCAAATGCGCCGAAACGACCCACTGTATTGTTCCAGTCCTTCTCTACAATATATATATATATATATATATATATATATATATATATATATATATATATATATATATATATATATATATATATATATATATAGTCATATAGAAGGAAGGTACCTTCGGAGACATGCCGTCAGGGGCGATGATCGTGGGGGCACGGATGATACATGGTAATTAGTCGCTACTTAACAAAAATAAATAATGAGCTTTTATACCTTTAGCTTCAGCGGGCTCATCGCAAATGGGAAATTAAAACGAGCTCTCCGTACAAGCCACACCAACTTTGGATCAAGAAAAATCTGATTACTTGCGGAATTTCGGCACGACAAAATTCGGCTATGAGAGCGCACGAAAGCGAAACTTCGGCAAGCGCACAGCCGCACACCTTCGAGGCGACGTGCGGCTGATGTCGCCCAGAAGCAGGCAGCCAGCGCGCTGCGACAGCGGGGAGTGCGGACACGCAGCAGAATAGCGAACAAATATTGCTGTGCGCTTTTCAAAATTGCGTTAGTTCGTATCAAGGCTCTTAACTTGGTATACTTTGAAGAGATAGAAGACTGTCTTTCTTAAAGGAGCACTGTTTAAATAGTTATTATTTACTAACATGCCCAAACATGCGTGTTAGTCATGGATTTATGGTGCCGCATGAGGGAAATATATTTCCCTCCCATTACAACAGATGTTAACGCCACAGGCTCGCAAAGCTTAAAAATCGGGCTCTTTATTGATACGGGAAAAAAGAACTCAAGTTTGGGCAATATTGTGCCATACTACGTTCTCACTTTTTTCTTTCATATTATACCGTTGATGCTCCGTGGTAATTTGTTGAAATCAACACTGTTAACCGGCAGTCCACCAATAAATATTCTTAAAGCCATAGTTACAACACTTTTTTTTACAGCTAAGCAAACAACGGATGCAGCCGAATCGTAATTTGGTTAACTGCCGAATTCACAGAATGATGCTCTGAGTGACCGCGCCGTTTATTCTTTTTTACCTGAAAACAGTGTTTTTTCTCAGTAAAATAAGGCTCTTTTCTTTGTACTCGCCACCCAGATAGCTAAAAAAAGCATTTTTCATAAAGATTTACTCAGTCACTGGGCCTGCCCTGTTAAATTTATCTGAACGTACAGTATGATACCTACTGTTTGCTATTCTGCTGTTCTGTATAGTTTGTATACACGTTTGATGGGAAACTGTATCGAACACTATAATTCACAGACAGATCATCGTAATAACTTTTGATACTTGACTCATGTCAATGACAGCTCGTCAACTTAAGGTCTTACACTTCTAATTACCTATTATCTCTGCTAGCATTGGATGAGTGAAAGCGAATAAAAAAAGTGACAAGGCCACATTACAACAACCTTCGCTTGTAACTTGTCTACACGAAAAAAGCAATAGAGTTCATTTCATCCACATCCGTTGGCCATAAAGTTCTGGTGCTTAGGACGAATTTGCGGCTTCTTTTCGCGGCACGGAAAGGCTACACTGCGTTGGCAAAGGCGCCAACAACGCCCGTGCGTCATGCTTTGCGTGCAAGTTAAAGAACTGCAGGTGGTGATCATTAATTCGAATCGCTTCACTGCGGCGACTCTCGTAGCATCTGCGCTGCGTTCAGACTTTAAAGTACAGCCGTGCTTCAATGAATCATGAAATTGTGGTTTTTTTATCGCTGCATCGTTTATAGCCTAGACTTGCAACTCGATGTTTTTGAATTGGCCATTAGTTAGTACATCCCTTTATTCGGGATGTAAATTTGAGCGTTGTAATGTGGAAACTTACCAAACCCTTGCGCACTCAACCAGGATCCAAAATATCGTTTGGAAGACGAGCAGGGCCACGACAAGCAGGTACGCGAACCAGCCGAGGCCGCCGAGGAAACGAGCCGCGTAGCTCCACGCGAACACTAGCACCACCATGTCGCCAGCAGCCGAGACCAGGTTGACGGCCATGCGCAGCACGTCGCCACGGTTGCTCGAGTCGGTGAAGAACTTCCGCAGCGGCTTCATGGAATGCCGGAAATAATTTATAGCTCAAGAGTTCCAGGTAGACTTCCAGTAAATGTCTCAAGGACAACTAGGCAATATGTGCGGCGCCATGTTTTTGCGAATGCAATGGTATCTTTGCCGTAAGATACCGAATGACATAAAAGCCGTCAGTCACATTAGAGTGTAATGAAGGAAACAGTGATAGCACAGAAACCTTAGTGCATGATAGTTGGGACTTCCTGTATATATGATACGTTATATACTGTAATATAATGTAAATATAGTGTAATTCCCAAAGTCACTTCGAGAGCAAGCTAGAATAACTAGTTCGCCTTTATTTCTGGCAATTTGGAGTACAAAATTTGTACAAGCGAGCAATATATATTGAAATGACGTGTAACTTAATCAGCTCTGTAATGATTGTAGCACTAATTGGTTTGTTGAAAAATACATAACCGGTACAGCTCGTGTCGAAAACGCCACTAGTAGGTATGCGCTGAGTTTCTTGTCCTTAAGTGAGAATTGTGAGACATTAAAACAGCGTACCATATTTGACACATTAGGTTACGCGGGATTAACAGTTAGATAAGCTTTAACTATGTTGTTGAGCTTAGTACTTGTCGTCACAGTGCCCATCTGAAGAAAGCTCCCCGTATGACGGGTCTATCCGCGTTAAAAGAACGCAGCCTCTGTGGCGTCCCGCACCGCGTGGACACGGCGGACCCTGTAGTGAGCCAGGCAGACGCTGCACTGGTTGGCGTCCCGTTCGCGCAGCCATCGCTCCAAGCATTCCTTGTGCGTCAGCGCCATGGTGCCGCGGCAGTTGCAGGGAGCGAACAAGTCGCCGCAGCCGCGGTAGCAGATGCGGCACACGAGGCCGCCACCGTCCACGCTGTTGCTGCGCTCGGACTCCGTGCACGGCTTCTCCATGGCTTCGCTTTCTTGCTATGCAAGATAAAAAAAGAATACAGCGCAAATTTGGTCCTAGACACACGGTCTCCTCTTTCAGTAACAATTTCCAGGCTGCACAAGACTTGCGCACTCTTAACCGTGTCATGACGCACGTAAGCCCGCACGCAGCCTGTGAGTTTCAAAGATGATCGCCGGAAACCCTCAACGGGGTGGTTTTTCTTGCAGACCATTGTTTTCAAGCACGGTTTGCTGCTACTTCATAGGTGCGAAGCGGTCCGCATCTGATTTGACGGGTGCCGCCGTGTGCACCTACGCAAGGTTCTCCTTGCATCTGTTAGCGTTCTACGCTAAATCTCACGGTATCCTCACAAGGACAGCAGCAGGGCATACGTACTGGAAATGTGTGGTATCCAGCAACACCAGCACTACGTCCTTCCGTTTGCTTCCATACGCTGCATTGAAAATTTCTATTCTCTCCATTATGCGCCTAAGAGATTGTGGACGCTGCAAACGGCCACCCCGGGGGTTGATGACAGTCAGTATTTTTGTCGCTGTTTACGCAGTTTTGGTTTCATCATCATCATCATCTACATCATCATCATTGTCATCATAATCATCCTATTTATGTTCACTGCAGGACGAAGGCCTCTCCCTACGATCTTCAATTACCCCTGTCCTGCGCCAACCTTTTCCAACGAGCACCCGCAAATTTCCTAATTTCGTCGCACCATCTAGTCCTCTGCGTCCTCTACTGCGCTTCCCTTCTCTTGGTACCCATTCTGTCACCCTAATGGCGCTATCTTTTTGTCTTAATGTCTATTAGAATATTGTCTATACCCGTTTGCTCTCTCATCCAAACCGCTCTCTTTCTGCCTCTTAAAGTTATGTCTAGCATTCTTCGTTCCATGGCTCTTTGCGCAGTCCTTAACTTGTTCTGAAGCTTCTTTGTCAGCCTCCAAGTCTCTGCGCAGTATGTCAGCACCGGTAAAATGGATTGATTGAATACTTTCCTTTTCAATGATAACGGTAAGCTCCCAGTCAGGAGCTCACGATGTCTGCCGTATTCGATCCAACCCATTTATATTCTGTGAATTTTCTTCTCATGCTTCGGGTTCTCTGTAATTAGTTGACCTAGGGAAACGTACTCCTCCACAGACTCTAGAGGCTGACTTGCGATCTTGAACTCTTGTTCCCTTGCCAGGTTATTTATCATTATCTTTGTTTTCTGTATATAATTCTTCAGCCCCACTCTTACACTCTCTCTGTTAAGGTGATCAATCATTTGTTGTAACTCGTCTGCATTGCTGCTGAATAGAACAATGTCATCGGCAAACAGTAGGTTATTGAGGAATTCGCCGTCGATCTTTAGTCCTAAGCCTTCCCAGTTTAATAGGTTGAATACTTCTTCTAAGCACGCACTGAATAGCATTGGAGAGATGTCTCCTCGTCTGACCCCTTTCTTTTTAAGTATCTCCCTACTTTTCTTGTGTAGAATTAATCTGGCTGCGGAATCTCTGTAGATATCATTACGATATCATCGAGCGATGCTCGAGAGACGAGCCGCCGCGAGAACGAAGACGAAGTGGGTCAGTGCCCTTGGCGCGAGTGAGTGTCGGCCTGGTGATCTGGCTCCAGTGTAAATAGCCTGTATATAGCCCCTTTCATCTGTGTCTTCCCACACGTAACATTCTAGCGGAGGTGAGGGGTATCGATCCCAGTAGCTCTCGCACTCCAAGCGAGAGGTAACAATATTTTCCACGGTATTTACATAACCGGTCTGTACTCCTTGATTACGCAATGCCTCTATGACTGCTGGTATCTCTACTGAATGAAATGCTTTTCGTTATCTCTGAAAGCCATATAGAGAGGCTTATTGCACTTCGCGGATTTCTCGATAACATTATTAATGACATCGATGTGATCCATTGTAGAGTATCCTTTCCTGAAGCCAGCCTGCTCCCTTGGTTGATTAAAGTCCAATGTTGCCCTTACTCTATTGGAGATTATTTTGGTAAATACTTTATTCAATACTGGGAGCATGCTAATGGGCCTATAATTTTTCAGTTCTTTAACGTCGCCCTTCTAGTGGATTAGTATAATGTTTGCATTCTTCCAGTTTTCTGGGACCCTTGCAGTCGACAGACACTTCGTATAGAGAGTCGCCAGTTTTCCTAGCATGATGTGTCCCCCATCTTTGATTAAATCGACTGTTATTCCATCCTCTCCTGCCGCTTTCCCCCGTTTCATGCCTTGCAAGGCCCTTCTGACCTCATCTCTAGTTATAGGAGGAGTTTCTGTATACTGTTCATTATTGTTTTTATGGCAAAGAAGTCCGACATGGCTGTGGACGGCACGATGGACGCGGACAAGAAGACGCAACAGCGTAGGCTTAGCCAGTCACACCAGTAACAGCGTCTAGCCCGAGCCCCACTTCAGTAGCATTGGCGATCCGGCTGCGGAGATCTGCATGGCGCACTTCTTCTTCTTTACAACTCACCCCCTCGCTGAAGACGGAGCCGCACAGGAGGCCTAAGGCGTCGTGAGGACGAAGGGCTCGTGATACGGCTTGAGCCGATCTACGTGCACAGTTTCGCGGCCTCGGCGACGCAGGTCCGTAGGGGGCGTCAGAGGTTCGATGACGTAGTTCACCGGAGAAGTTTGCTGTAGAACCCGGCAGGGCCCATGGTATCGGGATACAAACTTGGAGGAGACACCTGGTGTCGAAGTAGGAGGCACCCACAACCAAACGAGAGCGTCAGGCGAAAACTGGTGGTGGAGGAGCCCGTCGTCATGACGAAATTTCTGTAGGGCTTGTTCTTGCGTTGTAAGGGAGCGAGCTAGTTGCCGACAATCTTCTGCATACCAGGCGGCTTCGGAAACAGGTGTACCCTCTGATAAGTCGGGACGGTAAGGAAGAATAGCGTCAATTGGAAATGATGGTTCGCGGCCATATAGAAGAAAGAAGGGAGAAAAGCCCGTCGTTGACTGGGGTGCCGTATTGTAGGCGTACGTGACATAGGGAAAGATGAGGTCCCAGTTGGTGGCGACATACATCGAAAGCATGTCGCCAAGTGTTCGGTTAAAGCGTTCTGTCAATCCGTTTGTTTGCGGGTGATATGCGGTGGTACAGCGATGAATAATGCGGCATTCAGCGAGAAGTTCTTGAATGACATCGGCGAGAAAGACGCGGCCACGGTCGCTCAGGAGTTCGCGGGGAGCGCCGTGACGTAGAACGAAGCGTTGAAGGAGGAAGGAGGCAACGTCACGAGCCGTCGCGGCTGGTAGAGCGGCCGTTTCTGCATACCTCGTGAGGTGGTCTACAGCTACAATTACCCAGCGATTGCCAGCAGCTGTGTATGGCAGAGGCCCGTAGAGGTCTATCCCAACCAGGTCAAAGGGTCGCGAAGGGCACGGCAAAGGGTGCATTGGTCCAGAAGGGTGGCAAGGATCAGGCTTCCGGCGTTGACATTCTGTGCAAGACCGAATGTACTTTTGCACAAATGTGTACATACCACGCCAATAAAACCTATGACGAAGTCTGGTGTAGGTATTGAAGAGACCAGCGTGTGCGCATTGAGGGTCGGCGTGGAAAGCGGCGCATACATCAGTGCGGAGCTGCCGAGGTATTACAAGCAGCCATTTGCGGCCGTCGGAACTGTAGTTACGGCGATAGACAATTCCGTTGCGGATGCCGAAGTGGGAAGCTTGTAGGCGTAACGCTCGGGATGGTGGGCGTGTAGGTGAATTAGAGATGTATTCTATCAAAGATGAAATCCAGGAGTCCTTGCGCTGCTCCAAAGCCATGTCGACAGAAGTGAATGGAAGTGGGTCGTCTAGGACGGACACACTGACAATGTCGGCGTGGACAGGTGAGCGCGAAAGAGCATCGGTATCGGCGCGCTTCTTGCCTGAGCGGTAGACAACCCGGATATCGTACTCTTGGAGCCTCACTGCCCATCGGGCTAGGCGGCCGCAGGGATCCTTGAAAGACGACAACCAGCAAAGTGCGTGGTGATCGGTAACGACATGGAAGGACCGGCCGTACAGGTGTGGGCGAAATTTTGTGATGGCCCAGATAATCGCGAGACATTCTTTTTCCGTGACGGAATAGTTCGCTTCAGCTTTCGTCAGAGTGCGGCTCGCGTAAGCAACAACATATTCTTGGCAGCCGGGCTTTCGCTGGGCGAGCACAGCGCCAAGACCAACACCGCTAGCATCCGTATCGATTTCAGTGGGAGCAGTGGGATCGAAATCGCGCAGTATCGGTGGTGTTGTGACCAGGCGACGTAGCGTTGCGAAGGCATCATACCAAGTCGGGGACCACGCGGAAAGATTGGGGTCTCCCCGAAGAAGCTCTGTCAGAGGGGCCATAATCGAAGCGAAATTTCGAATAAAGCGGCGGAAGTATGAGCAGAGGCCAATGACACTGCGCAAGTGTTTTAGAGACGTTGGCCTTCGGAATTATTTAAAAGCACGGAGCTTAGCGGCATCAAGGAGAACGCCGTCCTTCGACACGACATGTCCGAGAATTGTCAGCTTGCGTGCCCCAATTGACATTTTTTTTAGATTTAGTTGGAGGCCAGCGTCACTGAGACAGCGTAAAACCTGCTCCAAGCAATGAAGGTGAGTAGGAAAATCTGGTGCGAACACTACTACATCATCCAAATAACACAAGCACGTGTTCCATTTCAGGCCTCGAAGAATAGTGTCCATCATCCGCTCAAAAGTCGCGGGCGCGTTGCAATGTCCGAATGGCATTACACGAAATTCGTATAGGCCATCTGGTGTGATGAAAGCAGTTTTAGGCTTATCTTCTGCAGCCATAGGCACCTGCCAATAACCAGAGCGTAGATCGAGGGAGGAAAAGAACTCTGCACCTTGTAAGCTGTCGAGGGTGTCGTCTATCCGCGGCAATGGATAAACATCCTTTCGGGTTATTTTGTTTAGGCGGCGGTAATCCACGCAAAAGCGGATCGAGCCATCCTTTTTTTAACTAAAACAACTGGCGATGCCCATGGGCTGTCAACGGTTCAATGACACCACGCTTTAGCTTGTCATACTTGCTCATCAATGACGCGTCGTTCTGCCGACGAGACGCGCTAGGGTCGCTGCCGTAGAAGTGAGGGAGAACCGGTGCCAATACGGTGACATACAGTGGTCGTTCGGCCCAGAGAAGTGCTATGACTGTCAAAAGCAGGGCGAAATTTCTCTAGGAGAAGGAGAAGGTCATGGCGTTGCGTGGGGCTTAAGGCGTTGTCGATGACGTGGCTGAAAACGTCTTCAGGCGATGCGGCAGGTTCGGGACTAAAGTAGAGGGTGTTGACCTTTGACGATCCAACAGGAAGTTCCGACGTGGTAATGGTGTCGTAAGGCTCCACAGTGCCGAGAGATTCACCGCGAAGCAACGCAATCGAGAATGGGAAGTGGTTGTGTATAGGAAGGTGAGTAGCACCAGCTTGAAGGCTAAGCAGCGCAGTTGGGAGTGGTGAGAGGTGGCGGTGAATGAAAGCAGTCGAAGGCGTGAAGAGTACGGTAGAGTCGGAGGCGACGGAACAGGGTACAGGTGGCAGAACGGACGCGTGCGGAGGTATATGGATGTCGTCAGTGAGGGACAACTTGGTGCAGGAAAGCGAAACGTCATCAGATATGGCATTGCCAAGTGAAGATAAGGCGACTTCTGCACGGGAGCAGTCAATAACAGCTCGGTGACGGGAGAGAAAGTCCCAACCTAAAATAATATCGTGGGAACAGTGGGGCAGAACGACGAACTCGACTGTGTAGACCACTCCTTGAATTTCAAGTCTGGCGTTGCGCGCAGCCACCGGCTGGACGTGCTGTGCTGTGGCTGTGCGGAGTAAAGGACCGAAGAAAGGCGTCGTGACTTTTCGTAGTGAGCGGCATAGTTTTTCGGCAATTACAGATATGTCGGCACCTGTCTCAATGAGGGCAAGCACAGAGACACCTTCAACAGCGACATCAATAAGGTTGCGCGGCGAAAAAAGAGGGCTTGAGCGTTGTGACGATGACGCAGTTCTTGCCTCGGGAACTGCGCCACTTAATTTTCCGTGCCAGCGGTAGAGGGACGTCGACGCATCGGGGAGAGCGAGCGACGACGAGGAGAAGGAGAACGGCGGTCGGAAACTGGGCAAAGGCTTGGGCGGCGAAGGGGTAAATCGCGGTGTGGAGCATAAGACAAAGGATGACCGTACGCGGCTGTGCGTGGGTCGTCACGTGGATGAAGTGGACGGCCGCGGCACAGGCGTGCAACGTGTCCGGGAATACCGCACGAATAGCAGATGGGCCGATTGTCCGGTGTGCGCCAGGGATTAATTACTCGATGGGCTGGAGGTCGTGGTGGCGTGGGGGTAAAAACAGGGCTAGGCATCGGAGGCGGAGCCCGGAAGATCGGCGGTCGTGGTCGTGCGACGTCGTTGGCGTAAGTCAATAGGGCGGTGAGTTGAGGCACCCGTTCCAGAGGAAGGACCTCGGACACTTGCTCTTCTATAACATGTCGTAGGGTCGGACTAAGGGACGAACTTCAGTCCGGCGGGTTGGAGATGAGGGAGAGCTGGCGAGCTGCTACTTCTCGGACGAAAACCTTGATCTGCGAGAGGAGGGTGGAATCTTGAATAAGGGAGGTCAAGCCGGAGAACGATTCGTGATGGGGAATAGGATGGCGAGTGAGGATGCGTTGACGGCGGAGCTCGTCATAGCTTTGGCACAGTTCAATAACTTATGCAACAGTAGAGGGGCTCTTTGAAATGAGCGTCTGAAATGCGGCCTCGTCGGATACCCTTCATTATATTGTTACGTAGGAAGACACCGACGAAAAGCTATTTACAAGTATATTTACAAGGCTACAAGGCAATACGCTGCGCTTGGCCAAGAGGCAACAGCCCGCGCTAGCTTCTAATCGTCGTCGTCGTCTTCACACTGCTCGCCTTTCGTGATCGCACATACTGTGCCGTAGCACTACCCCCGGCGGCAAAAGCGCCGTCCCGGAGCGACTAAATATCGGACTCGGAAGCAGTGTAGTAGGCCTTGAGCCTACTGACGTGTACGACATCACTAGATGCCAGAGGAGTGGACGAGGTTGAACCCACAGGAGCAATTTCGTAAGTCACAGGCGTCACCTGGCGCAGCACGCGGTAGGGCCCTGTGTATCGCGAAAGGAGCTTCTCTGAAAGTCCGACGTGACGAGTGGGCGACCACAGGAGCACGAGCGCACCAGGCGAAAACTGTACGTCACGATGGCGGGCGTTGTACTGGCACTGCTGAGTGGTTTGTGAGGCCGTCAGTCGAGCACGGGCAAGCTGGCGTGCATGGTCGGCGAGGGCGATGGTGTCGCGCGCATACTCGCTTGTTGAGACCGAAGCAGGAGGAAGTGCCGTGTCTAAGGGCAAGGTAGGTTCGCGACCGTACAGTAGATAAAAGGGAGAAAATCCAGCGGTGTCGTGCCGGGAAGAATTGTACGCAAATGTTACGTAAGGAAGGGCAATGTCCCAGTCGTGGTGGTCCTTGGAAACGTACTTGGCCAGCATATCGGTAAGAGTACGGTTTAACCGCTCTGTCAGGCCATTGGTTTGAGGATGGTATGAGGTAGTCAGTTTGTGTTGAATGCAGCAGGAACGCACAATGTCAGCGATAACTTTCGAGAGAAAGTTTCGACCACGGTCAGTAAGGAGCTGTCGCGGGGCGCCATGAAGCAAGATAATGTCACGCAAGAGAAAGTCCGCGACTTCAGTGGCGCAACTGGCAGGGAGAGCCCGAGTGATAGCGTATCGGGTGGCGTAATCAGTCGCGACGGCTACCCATTTGTTCCCAGAGGATGACGTGGGAAAGGGACCGAGCAGGTCTAATCCAACACGAAAGAACGGTTCCACAGGGATGGTGATCGGCTGGAGATGACCGGCAGGTAGCACCTGAGGTGTTTTCCGACGCTGGCAGGGATCACAGGCAGCAACATAGCGTCGAACGGAGCGAGCGAGACCAGGCCAATAGAAGCGGCGGCGGACGCGGTCGTACGTGCGGGTTACCCCAAGATGTCCTGCAGTGGGTGCGTCATGCATCTCAAAGAGCACAGTCTGTCGTAGTTGTTTTGGCACGACAAGAAGAAAGTCAGAGCCGTCAGGGAGGAAGTTCCTTCGATACAGAATGCCGCCCTGGAGGACATATCGGCGAACGGATGCGTCGGTAGGTGTAGAACGCAGACGCTCAATAAGTGCTCGCAGCGATAGGTCTCGGTACTGCTCATCGGCGATGTTAGCGAAGGCAGACAAAGAGAAAATGCCGTTGGCGCTACTACTGTCGGCGTCGTCAGGCTCGTCGACCGGGTAGCGAGACAGGCAGTCAGCGTCCTTGTGTAGTCGGCCAGATTTATAGGTGACAGTATACGAATATTCTTGGAGGCGTAAGGCCCAGCGACCAAGTCTGCCTGTAGGATCTTTCAGTGAGCATAACCAGCAAAGCGCGTGATGGTCTGTGACAACGGAAAAGGATCGGCCATATAAGTATGGGCGGAATTTCGCAACCGCCCAAACGAGGGCCAGACACTCACGCTCAGTGATGGAATAGTTGCGCTCCGCGGGTGAGAGGAGCCTGCTGGCGTAAGCGATAACCCGGTCGTGGCCACGCTGACGTTGTGCCAGTACCGCGCCAATTCCGTGACCGCTGGCATCAGTACGGACTTCGGTAGGCGCAGAAGGATCGAAATGGGCCAGAACGGGAGGCGTTGTGAGAATGTCGATTAGATGTGAGAATGCAGAGGCCTCGTTATCGCCCCACTGGAAAGGGGCGTCTTTTCTCAAAAGCTCGGTTAGTGGTCGTGCTATGGCGGCGAAATTTCTCACGAAACGGCGGAAGTACGAACAAAGGCCGATGAAGCTGCGCACATCCTTGACACACTTCGGAACAGGGAAGTGCGCAACAGCATGGATCTTGCCTGGGTCCGGTTGCACTCCGCTCGCGTCAACGAGATGTCCAAGGACGTTAATCTGGCGACGGCCGAATTGGCACTTGCATGCGTTGAGTTGCAGACCGGCTCGACGAAAAACGTCCAGGACTGCTGAGAGGCGCACGAGGTGCGTAGCGAACGTTGGGGAGAATACGATAACGTCGTCCAGGTAGCACAGGCACGTGGACCATTTGAATCCGTGAAGAAGGGAGTCCATCATGCGTTCAAAAGTGGCAGGGGCGTTACATAGACCGAACGGCATCACTTTGAATTGATAAAGACCGTCGGGTGTGACAAAAGCAGTCTTCTCGCGGTCGAGATCGTCCACGGCAATCTGCCAGTAGCCGGAGCGAAGGTCAATAGAGGAGAAATAGCGAGCACCGTGGAGGCAGTCAAGGGCGTCATCAAGCCGAGGTAGGGGATACACGTCCTTTTTGGAAACCCCATTAAGGTGCCGATAATCCACGCAAAAGCGCCATGAGCCATCCTTCTTTTTGACCAGTACTACAGGTGACGCCCATGGACTATGTGATGGTTCAATAATGTTCTTCGCAAGCATTTTGCGAACTTCTGCGTGAATAACTTGACGCTCAGCTGGTGACACTCGATACGGGCGGCGATGAATAGGAGGGGCATCGCCGGTATTAATGCGATGTTTGACAGCTGTAGTTTGGGCCATAGGACGATCGTTAAAGTCAAAAATATCGTGGTAGGAAAACAGAACGCGGTAGAGTTCACGAGCATGCTCGGACGGCAAGTCGGGGGCAATCATTTTCTGGAAGTCAGCGATGGTACAATTTGCCGACTGCGATGGTAGAGGAGTATCGGATGAAGTGTCGTCAACTGCAATAGATGCTACTGAGTGATCCTCCAATGAGCAAAGGTGGGCCAGAGACATCCCACGTGGTAGCACTTGTGTCGTCAAGCCAAAGTTGACCACTGGCAGGCAGACGCAATTCGCCGTAATAGATAAAACTGTATGAGGTACTGTGATCCCGTGTGTAAGGAGGACGTCTTGCATAGGAGCCGCGATGTAGTGACCGTCGGGGACTGGTGGGGATGACACTAGGTCAACGTAGGTCAGTGCCGAAGGTGGCAAGCGAACGAAGTCGGCGGAACTGAGGCGACTGGGGTGTGGTTCAGCAGGATCGAGAACAGGCAGGTCAAGGCGGAGAGTACTGGCGGAACAATCGATGAGAGCAGAATGTGCGGAGAGGAAGTCTAAGCCGAGGATGATGTCGTGGGGACAGTGGGCGATGACTGTGAATAGCACGATTGTTGAGCGATCGGCGAAGGAGACGCGGGCGGTACACATACCAATAACGGGGGCTGTTCCGCCATCGGCGACACGGACAACAGGCGTCGCGGCGGGCGTGATAATTTTCTTGAGCCGGTTACGAAGGTCAGCGCTCATTACGGACAAATGCGCCCCAGTGTCTATGAGTGCAGACACAGAAACACCGTCGACTTGCACGTCAAGAAGGTTCAGATGAGTGGGCAAGGTCAGTAGAGGATTTGGCGGCGTAGGGAGCAATGCAGCGTCACCTCGAGGCGCTGCATCGTCTAGTTTTCCGGCTGGGAGCGGCGTCCGAAGGGAGTTGGCGAATAGGAGCGACGGGGCTGGGGAGAGCGAGATTGTCGTCGTTGGGGCGAAGGCGAACGAGAATAGGGGCGGTTCGTTGCAGGAGAATCAGTGGCGGCATTCTCGGAAGGTGCGGCATAGGGACGAGAAGGGCCACCTGGGGAGCGAGAGTAGGCAGTGTAAGTAGATCGGATCGGGGAACTCCAGCGACTGCGACAGTGCCGAGAAATGTGCCCGATTCGATGGCAGTAGAAACAAATGGGCTTGTCGTCAGCAGTGCGCCATTCAGATGGGTTGCGGAAACGTGGTGGGTAAGAAGATGCGGGACGGGGCGGAATGGAAGAAGCCGGGCGGGTATCAGGACGATGGGCCGAGCAGATGGTGTGAAGACCCATGTTTTCGAACTCCTGGCGGACAACTGCCTGGATCAGTGAGACCGTGACTGCAGATGTGTTGGTGGGACTGAAGTCGAAGGCAGCCGGATAGGCGGCCTCAATCTCACGCCGGACGATCCGGGTAACATCAGCAGTGTTGTTGGGACGAGGAGCGTCGGCACAGGAAGATGTCGCTGGGGTGTTGGGCAGACGGGCAAACTTCGGGTCAATACGTCGGCTTTTGGCGAGTTCCAGGCGGCGGCACTCTTTTATAACAGCATTCACCGTCGCTACGTTGTTGCACACGAGCAAGTTGAAGGCGTCATCGGCAATGCCGTTGAGGATGTGGGAAACCTTGTCTGACTCAGTCATGTGGGTGTCAACTTTGCGGCACAGAGCCAAGACGTCCTGAATGTACGTGACATAGGGCTCTGTTGACGTCTGCACACGGCCGGAAAGCGCCTTCTGCGCGGCAAGTTGGTGACCGTAGGGGTTGCCGAACAAGTCTCGAAGCTGTGTCTTAAGTGAATCCCAACTGGTGAGCTCATCTTCATGCGTGCGATACCAAACTCGAGGTGTGCCACCGAGGGAAAAGACTACGTTGGCGAGCATAATAGTAGGGTCCCACCGGTTATTGCGGCTGACGTGTTCATACAGGCTGATCCAGTCATCGACGTCTTCCCCATCTTTGCCTGAGAATACGCCAGGATCACGGGGAGCGGGGAGAGTGATGTAGGTCGTCGAAGTGGCAGCAGGTGTCGGAGCCGGCGGAGTCGGGTTGTCGTCGCCGGGAGCCATGAAGGAAGGCACGACGTACCGTCCACTGCGAAGCTCCGTGACGAGGTACAGGGAACGTCCATCTCCACCAGATATGTTACGTAGGAAGACACCGACGAAAAGCTATTTACAAGTATATTTACAAGGCTACAAGGCAATACGCTGCGCTTGGCCAAGAGGCAACAGCCCGCGCTAGCTTCTAATCGTCGTCGTCGTCTTCACACTGCTCGCCTTTCGTGATCGCACATACTGTGCCGTATCAATATGCTTGATTTTATTGCCCTGAGTCATGGATGCATCGACGCGTTTACAGAGATCGATGACATCTTCGATGTAGCTGGTAAAGGTCTCACCAGGCTGATGAGAGCGTGACTGCAGGCGCTGTTCGGCACGAAGCTTTTGAACAGCAGGGCGGCCGAAGACCTCGCTGAACTTTGTTTTGAACACCGTCCAGCTTGGCACTTCGCTTTCGTGGTTCCGAAACCACAAGTGGGCTATTCCGGTGAGGTAAAAAGGCGGTGGTCAGTTTCGTGATGTCATCCCATTTGTTGTTCAGACTGACGCGTTCGTATGATTAGAGCCAGTCATCAACGTCATGGTCGTCAGTGCCGCTGAAGATGGGAGGGTCCCGCTGACGGAGTGTGCCAGGGCATACGGAGGACTGGGGAGCGGGTGGCGGAAAGCTCGTGGCTCTTGCGGTGGTCATGATGGCAGGGAGAGTCAGGCTGCGCAATTCCAGGATGAGAGGAGACACAGCAAACCTCCACCAATTATGGCAAAGAAGTCCGACACGGCTGTGAACGACACGATGGACGCGGACAAGAAGACACAACACCGTAGGCTTAGCCAGTCACACCAGGAACAGCGTCTAGCCCGAGCCCCACTTCTGTAGCATTGGCGATCTGGCTGCGGAGCTCTGCACGGCGCACTTCTTCTTCCTTACATTTTGAATAGAGTGCTCTTGAGTCGTCTGGATACTGTGAAGGTCAGTATAGAATTCTTCCACTGCTTTTACTATATCTTGGAGATTGCTGGTCATATTACCCTGCTTATCTTTTAGTGCATATATCTTGGTTTGTGCTATGCCAAGTTTCTTTCTCACTGATTTCAGGCTGCGACCATTTTGTACGGCTTCTTCCGTCATTCTCCCGTTATAGCTTCGAATATCACTTATTTTGGCCTTGTTGATCAGTTTTTATCTATTATTTCTTATCTCTTGAGTTAGACACTTTTATTCTTTGTCGTTTCTTTATTAGATCCTTTGTTACTTGGGAGAGCCTTGCTACGGGTTGCCTTGGTGCCTTGCCTCCCATTTCAATTGCTGCCTCTGAAGCCAGCCTCGTTATGGTTTCATTCATTACCTCTTAGTCATCATCGTCATCTCTCTGTTCTAAGGCTGCATATTTGTTTGCAAGTACCAGCCTAAATTTGTCTGCTTTTACCCTTACAGCCTCTCAGTTGACCTGTTTTTTGTTCACGAATTTTGCTCTTTCTCTGTTCAAATTGAGGTGAATCCTGGCCCTCACTAACCTACGATCACTACACTTTACCCTGCCTACTATTTCTACATCCTGCAGTATGCTAGAATCGGCTGAAAGTACGAAATCAATTTCATTTCTTGTTTCACCATTAGGGCTTTTCTAGGCCCCACTTTCTGTTGCTACGTTTCCTGAAAAAAGTGTTCATTATTCTCAGAGTATTCCTTTCTGCGAATTCGACCAGCATCTCGCCTCTAGTGTTTCTAGAATCGACACCGTAGTTGCCAGCTGCCTGTTCACCCGCCTGCTTTTTCCCCACTTTTGCATTGAAGTCCCCCGTTAATACTGTATACAGCGTTTGCACTTTTCTCATCGATAATTCAACATCTTCATAAAACTGATCTACTTCCTCATAGTCGAGACTGGACGCTTGAGCGTAGGTTTGTGCTACATTTAATCAATGCCTTTTATTGTGTTTGATTACAACTGCTACCTTCTCGTTGATACTGTAGAATTCGTCAATGTTGCCCACTATGTCTTTATGCATTAGGAATCCCACCTCGTATTGCTTCTTATACGGGAGACCTCTGTAGCAGAGGATATGACCGTTATTCAGCAATGTGTAAGCCTCACCAGTTCTTCTAACCTCACTAAGGCCGATAATATCCCAAACAATTTCTGATAGTTCTTCGAAGAGTCCTGCTAAGCTAACCTCACTTGAGAGGGTTCGGGTGTTAAACGTTGCAAGGGTCAGTTTCCGTTGGCGGCCTGTCTTGACCCAGGTATTATTAGCATCCTCTGCCGCGTTGCAAGTCTGACCGCCGCCTTGGTCAGGTGCTCCGCAGCCGCAGGGGACTGAGGGCCATTTCATTGAGGAGATCATTCCATTAGTGACTTTTGGCTTATAACTTATTAATTCATTCTTTCATTCACTCACTCCGTTTACCGTGCCAACGCAAGGCAAAGGCTATTGCATACGCTATTTTGGGAGCTCGGGAAACAGGAAGTTTCTGCGTTGCGCCTGCATCAGAATGTGGCCGTCGTGACCGGTACACACGACATCGCGTTGAGTTACACAAATATTCTACTACATTACGAGCACAGACCAGGGAATACGATTGGAGTGTTCACTTTCGTCTCTGGCAATGCATCTGGTGCGGCCAACAAGCGTCCGAAAGCCAAAACCAGCCCAGTGTGCCACCGTGCTCAGGGCCTCCGTACAACCCCCATCCTCTTCCTGGCCTCCCGAAGAACCATTTTCGGTCGCTCGCGTCCCTAGGTGCTAGGACCAAATATGTGCCCAAACAACGCAGTCGAGTACACAAATCAAGTTGCACCAAACACTTGGACATTTCGCCGTTGACACACCGCGGTAGCTTGGTGGCCTTTCGCTGCTGTGCATGAGGCGGAGGGTTCCATTCCAATAGGGGGTGGAGGGGAATGCATGCACGCTCGTGTTATCGTGCAGCGGGCGCAACACAGCATGCTCGCAGTCGGTCCGGAATCTCCCACTACTGTGTAGGCAAAGCGTAGTTCTGGCAGGTAAAGCACCTCAGTTTTATAGAATTTTTTGGCACCGTTTGAAGCGTTATCTCATAGTGGCATTTTATTTCATTGCAGCTGCAATTGGCAAATATACGATGTGTCTATATTCAAGAGTGGAAATGTCTTGTGTAGCCGAATTTCCCCATCGAAGTTCTACCATAACAGATAAAAGCCGATAACAGCATTCCGTCTGAGGCGACCATCAGTTGCATATTGGACTTGGAATGGTTTTTATACTTTACCAATGGTACGACGTAGCTTATGCTTACGAATCGCTATTCAATATTGCCTTTGACAATATTGAATAGCGAATATTGATTCTGAATATTGAATTTTGCAACGAGTTCTATTTTACATCGTGGCAAGTGACGCATTGAGCTTGGCAAAATGACTATCATCGCAAAAATCACTTCCTACCTCTACATTACGTTTTTTATCTCTAGTAACTTTAAATATGTATAAGAAATTTCTCTGTTCGGCTGGTTGGCACGCGGTATGCAGAACGCAAACAGCACCATAGACGAGACAATAGGCGTCTTCTGCTGGAGCTTGAGGTATAGTAGCGGCGCCTGGTGGCGGCGCGCGACACGTTATCTGGGTAGTACCGGCTTGGGTAGTATTGAGCCCAGGCTGTGGCGAAGCACGCTTCTAGCCCGAGTTTTGCGTCGATTCGCACTTTTTTCTGCCCTGTCCGAGTGCGAAAAGGCTCGCCACTTCTCCCAGACCACGCCGACCACGCTGCGAGCTAGCCGCAGCCTATAGTTTAAACAAAACGGACTCTCCGTGAGACGTAATGCTGGAAGCAGAAGGAATCGGTGACGCTGATCCGGAGAGACCTAGCTCAGCCTCTAAAAAGCGTCACCGTCTATACTTCTGCGTCGTAGGCTGCTATGAACAAGAAAGCCTGAATCCCAACATCAGATTCTGCCGTTTTCCTTCAAGGCCTCACGAAGCGAAGCGTCGGGCGCGCTGGATATCTGCAGTTCGTCACGCTGGGTTAGCGAAACTTCGCGCCATGCTGACTGCTTCGCCTGTCTTGAAGCTTGCTTCATTATCTGCTTTGCTAAAATTCGGTCTTTTGCACCTACAGTCGCGACGGCAGACCGACATAGCAGCAGGCATGGCTTTTGATTCACCGTTCGAAACCCTGCCACGGCGACAATTGACAATTCGACTGGTGAGAAGTGTTGAAGTGACCAGGTGTGTGCAAATGAACACAAATGGTCGGGCTGATTAGGCGACAATTCACTACCCCACTACGAGCAGCACAGGTTAGAGCTAAATATGCTCATCCATGACCTCAAGCTAGCACGTTGAGGCAGCCTAGCAAGGTAGTATTGATTGCAGCACATCGACGTTCAAGCGCTGTCATTAAAAACTACATCAAGCGAGCAGCGCACGAGCACGCGCTGCAGCGCAATTCGCACGTACGTTACTGTGAGCTCATATGCATTTCATCAGTTATTTATCCGTTGCTAAAGGGACAAATGTCCGCTACTACATTGCAGGCATGACTACTTCTCTAGCGCCATGCAGTCAACAAAGACGATCGTGCGCTTGAGCAGTTCGTACATCGCGACATGCTCAGAGACCGCTGCCGTCGCGGCGCGTACCGTCGTGCGCTCGAGCAGTTCCGTACACGTGATGTCTGCTTATCGCTGCTCTGAATTCATTTATAGCAAGCATTTCCTCGCGTTTGTACGCCTGAATCTAGTAGCGTGCAAACTATACTGAAGTTCAACTTCGTGCGCGACTCGCTTCGCTTGCGGTTGACACCGCGTTAAAACTTCGCCGCTTATTTCTTGAACGGGGTACACGTATTCGACGTTGCATAATTTATTGCCTCTACGCAGCGTGCCACCCTTGAAAAAATCTTCGGCGCCCGATACTCGCTGCAAGCCGTGACACAAAAACCGAAAGGGGGGGGGGGGGGGGTCCATATTGTAAACTTGCTTTCCGAAGCAGACTACCGATCTTGGTACTACCAAGTTCAGGACAGAGGGCGTTTTTTAGCACAATTTTCGCAGCGCCCCCTGAGCAAGGCAAGAGCCCCCAGAGGCAGCGTTGTATGCGTATGGGCCTGTTTTGTGTGTGTTCTTGCGCTTTTTCCTTAGTAAATAAATACCTAAAATGCGAGAAATTGGGTACATTCATAATGTAATGAAGAAGAAGAACAGGAATCAAGCAGTAGAGGGGCGCTGTCATAGATGTAGGACGCGATCGCAGATCACGAGCTGTTGGCGTCGAGACCATTATTGCCTTGAGACTGCGCTGGTTTTCACGCGACAGCTTTGAGGAGCTCGTAGAAAAGCCGGTGTCGTTGGCGACGGCGTTGGGAGCGTTGACCGTGAGGGAAAAATGGCGGAAGGCAATTCCTAAATAAAAAATTACCGACGATTACGTTACTTCCTAATGCGAAATTTGAGCGCAGCAAATAAGCTGTTTCACCTTTTCGATAGATTGAGGCAAAGAAATCGAGCAACACATGTATGCGCTATCACAGAATTTTTTTTTTATTTTTCACACGTATTCCTTTAACAAAGACTCCACTAGGTAAGCTTCTGCTTCGGCGGCACGCACCTCTGGATTCTGACGGCGACGGCGCTGGGCCTCTGCTCTGGCAGCTCGTTTAGCAGCAGCAGCAGCAGCAGCAGACGGAGGACTTCCATCGGTCGTCTCGCTCATGGCTCAGAAAGAACTGGCAGATAATTTCGCAGTGGCGAACGGCAGCGGCAATTTCGGCTTGGGCGGTGCACATATACAGATCCGCCGCCACCGATCTGGCTCTCTGATTGCCACCGCACAGGGCGAACGGCAGCGGCAATTTCGGCTCGGGCGGTGCACATATACAGATCCGCCGCCACCGATCTGGCTCTCTGATTGCCACCGCACAGGGGTTGCATTGGAGGAGGAGCGAAGAAAGGAATTAAGTTCGAGCCGGCGCTTTGACAACCGGAGACTCGCAGGAAGAGGGGGGAGGGGGGCGGCGTGTACACCCAGCGGCAAACGATGGGGGCAGAAGCGCGCGCAGCAAGCGGACAACACGCGAAAGGGAGGAGGGAAGAGATAGCAGCGACTGACTGATGCCGCTGACGCCGATAGTGAGTCAACCCCAGCTGCGGAGTTGGTTTCAGGGACAACGCCGCCGATGCCGACACAAACAATATGATACCCTCGCTTCCGCAGCGCTAAGAACCAGGTCTAGCCGTGGGAAGGTGGTCACGTATTCGTCGACGTGCCGGGGCCTACGTGAAATAACCGGCGCGTCGGCAGCTGAAGAGCACCCTATCCGCCACACAAGAACAGGGGGGGGGGGGGGACCCTTTCCTCCTCTTTCTGCATGGCGGCGACGGTGTTCTATGCAGTCACGTTATCTTGACTCTCTAGCGGCGTCAGCGGCATCCAGCGGTATCAGTCGGTCGCTGCTAGCGCTGGGGGGATGAAAGGGGGGCGGAGCTGGTTACGAGGCCGACGACAACGCCGACGACGACGCGAAACCCAGGAACGGACGCCAAAGAGCTGCGCTCTAAAACAACTTGCAAGATCGTTTGCGTGTGAACCGAACCAGGGTCTCCGAGTGTGAGACGGAGAAGCTACCACTCAGGCATGAGGTATATGCTTCAAAGCAGGACAAAAGCGCCTCTAGTGAATACGGTGTTGCCTTAGAAACGTGTCGTAGAATGTTATACGGCGGTGTATATCGGTAATTATGAACATGTAAATTAGAGAAGTCGCAGTTTAACGCGTAGTGAAGTACGTTTCCGCTGCATTTCTTCTGCGCTTGGTGCACTCGCAGAGCCATCTTGCGGCAAACATATAAGAGCCCCTCTTAGCAATGTACGGCGCTGCCCCGACAGGTAACGCGCCACTCGCCCGCTTCTCCCCTCCGTCTCGTTTCAGCGCATATGGGGCGTGTGGGGACCGGTGCGAGGATGCCCCAATACTCTTGCGTTTAATAAGTTTTCTCGCTCTTTCCCCTTCCAACTTCCTGCGTGCGTCACTCGAACCCTCTTGTTTAGGCGACGCGGCTCCTCTTTCCGCTCCCAGCGCGATTCCTAGATGCAGCATCCGATGCGGGACGCCTCTGACGTGATCGCTGCGCCGTAGCGCGTCCTGGTGGGAAAGCGTCCCCTGCGATGTGTGCCGTGCTGCTGGCGAAAGAGTCATGCGTCTACGTGGTGCTCCCAAGCGAGATAGAGGACGATCCCATCGAGGCGTCAGCCCCATGATCCCGTCCGCCTTCATGGTGCATCGCGGCCCGGCTGTCCGTGCCGATCACGACGTTTGGTTCCCGTAGATCGTTTCTCCCTCCGAGACACCGAGTTCTTTGGTTCGTTCCGCTTGCTGAGGCACACGTTTCGTCTTTTTGTGACTCAAGAGCATGCCGAGCGAATGAGTGGGCGGTGCGAACGGGGTGCGATAACGCTATCGCGTTCCAATCTTGAAGGCGAAGCTTAAGCGTCCTCGAAGTTTTTTCGTATGTCAATTGCCTTCAATAAATTCCCTTATCATAGTGGTGGAGGTGCAGCGTAGCCTCTTAAAACCTGGAATCGCGAAGCCGGACGTTGCCCACCACCTCTCCGAAAATACCTGATGACGCCAGCCAACAAGGCGCGGACCCGTCTCCGTCCATCATCGTGCCAAGCGTGCTGCGCCTGCGTGATCCTGCTCGTTTAGCGGCACCCACGACCAGGACGTAAAAGATAGGCGGTCGTCATTTGAAAGGGTAAGCGCGCAAAACGAGTGGCACGATGCTACGAAACTGCGCAACGACCGGTTTCACCTACCAGACGTCGCAAACCTCTGGTTTCGCAAATATGAGTCTGACTTCGCCAATTGGACTACCTTCAAGACCACCCTCGCGGAAGTTTTCGGTCGCCCCCCAGTGCGCAAGCTTTGCGCTGAACAGTGTCTACGCGGGCGAGCGCAGCAGCTGGGCGAGAACTTTACGACCTATATCGAAGACGTCATTAGACTTGTGCAACCGCGTGAATCCTTCTATGATTGAGAAAGACAGGATCAAGCACATCATAAAAGGAATAGACGACGACGCCTTTCGTATGTTGGTGGGTCATGATCTTCGCACCGTGTGTGAACTCGTGAGCCTGTGTGAGACCTTCAACGAACTACGTAAGCAGCGCGTCTTATTTCGGCATCAACAGAAGATTCCCTCGCCGCGTTGACCATCGGGGCGATCACACGGCGCTCCTGGCACAGATCAAGGAGATTGGGCTTGAGGAAGTTACTCGACAGCTCTCGTTTTTCCCAGCCACGCAAGCACCTTCGCACCTGTGTCTCCATCTGACAGGTGATACAGAAGCAGGTCACCGAGGCTTTGCCGTCTGTTGGCTAGCCGGCCCCTGTCGCAGCGTTCCTATCATTTGCGGTCCCGTCTGCCTCTCCGCCGACTCCTGTCGCCGCGCCAGTGACGTAAGCGTTAATGCCGTCATGAATCCACGCCCTCAGCCGGTGTTGACCCCTCAACCACCAGTGACGCCGCCGGTCGGGGCGCAGCCGCAGTGCGCAAATCCTTGGTGCACTGCAGACAACGGGCCGGTCTGCTACGCTTGCGGAATTCCGTGTCATGTTACCCTCTTCTGCCGCCAGCGTTTCGCGGCGAACCCCAGTGCACAGAGATATCCGCATTACCCCTTCCGACCTCCTTATCGCACGAAGTCAGAACAGGAACCTGAAGTATACTCCCGCAATCATCAGCCGACTTCCGATGCCCAGCCTTTCGCTTCTCGTCGGTCACCTGAACCACGCCGCCGTTCTTTTTCGCATATGCATCGCCGGTCAAGCACTCTTGAGGCTCAAAACTGACTGCCGCAGCTTCTGAGCCACGATCTACGCCGTTGTCCACCCCGTCCAAGTCCTTGCTTGTCCCCCGCCAATTTTAGTGAAGTGTTTGTCGAAGGTCTACGAACTCTCGCGCTTGTTGACACTGGTGCCGCTAATTCCGTAATGAGCCATAAGTTTTGCCACTCCATCCGTAAAGTGACGACGCAACCTTCAGGGTTACTGCGAGCGCACAAGGCATTCAATCCGTTGAAGCAGGTACGGCGAGGGTACTCATTCAAGACGCGATCTACAGCGTTGTTTCTTGTACTGAATTCGTGTTCTTACGATCTGATACTTGGGTGGGATTCTTTTGTTGCGTTATCACGCCGTTATCGACTGCGCTCGTGCTCAGATAATCATCTCTGAATTCGCGAGACACCTTCCGTCTATGTGGCCGCTCCTGGTGATAGCAAGCTTGTCGTCACCATCGGTACTGACCTGCCACCTCACAGTGTCGTCATTGTTCCCGTTTTGTGTGCCACCATTCCCGTTTCCACCATTCTGTTCACGCCCTTTGACATATCTCGTGGCCGCCACAATACGTCACTGCCATTTGCCACCCTGGCGTTTCTTTCATCAGGATAATCCCAGACTACTTGTTTGCAACCCCAACTCAGGCCCTCTGACTTCGCACCGTAATGAAACACTTGGCCGTGTGCAGACTATACACGTTGATGTTATCGTGCCCCTTGATCCCTCTGGGCCTTGGACAAAACATCACCTGAACGCCCTGACACTTCACCTTGCGTCCGATGCCGTGCCCTCGGATTCTTTTCACCGTTCCCTCGACAGTGGCCTCGCTCCGGCTGAACGGACGCAGCATCTCGCCTTTCTACACGAGTTCTGCACATCGTTTGACTTACCGCAAGCGTCACTCGGCCGAACTTATGTGGTTGTTCAGACGACTGACACTGGGACTCACGCCCCTTTACGACGACAGCGCCCCTATTACAGAACAAGTTGACGACATCATTCAGCGCGGAGTCACCACGCCTTTTTGCACCCCCTGGTTCTCTTCTGTTGCACTGGTCAAAAAGAAAGGTGGCTCTATTGGGTTCTGCGTGGACTACCGGCGCCTCAACAAGATTACTCGCAAAGACGTTTATCCTCTTCCTCGAATAGACGACGCCCTCGATTGTCTTCAAGGTGCCGAATTTTTTTCTTCCCTCGACTTACAATTGGGATATTGGAAGGTCCCTATGGCGGAGCGTGATGGCCCAAAGACGGCGTTCGTCACACAGGATGGCCTCTATGAACTTACAGTGATGCCTTCGGGCTTTGCAATGCGCCCGCAACATTCGAACGGATGATGGACGGAATTTTACGCGGTCTGAAATGGAAGATACATCTTTCCTATCTCGATGACGTCGTTATGCTCTCCCAAGATTTCGCCTCAGATATCACTCGTTTATGCCCAATTCTCCGCTGCCTTATGAACGCCTTCAGCCAAACCTGAAAAAAATGTCACTTCGGGGCTCGCCGCCTCACCATCCTTGGCCACGTCGTCTCCAAGGATGGAATTCTCCCTTACCCGGACAACCTACGTGCTGTTGCCGAGTTTCCGAAGCCTTCTGCCATCGAAGAGATTAGAAGTTTTGTCGGCTTGGCCTCCTATTTTCGTCGCTTCGTCTGAAATTTCGCCTTCATCATAGCTCCGCTTACGAAGCTCCTCGCCGGCCCCACCGACCTTTCTCACTGGACACCAGCACGACGACGCCTTTGCGACACTGCAACACCTACTTACCTTGCCACCCGTGCTACGCCAATGTGACCCTCCTGTGCCATCCGAAATACAGACGTCAGTGGTGTCGGCCTTGGTGCAGTTCTCGCGCAACGCAAGCCCGACTTCCCTGAGTATGTTGTGGCATATGCAAGCCGCGCCCTCACCAAGGCGGAAGCAACTAATTCGATCACCGAAATACAGTGCCTCGCCATTGTATGGGCGCTAGGAAAATTTCGCCCCTATTTGTACGACAGGCATTTCGATGTTGTAACAGACCATCACACACTCTGCTGGTTGGCTTCCTTAAAATATTCCTCTGGTCACCTCGGTCGTTGGGCTGTTCGTGTTCAAGAATTCGACATTCGTGTTGTTTACCGGTCCGGGCGCAAGAATTCTGACGCGGATGCACTCTCTCGATCGCCCGTTAAATCTGACGAAGGCCCACCTTCAGTGGTCGACTTTTCCCTGAATGCCCTCACCATCACAGACATGCCTTCAGAACAGCGCAATGACCCCTGCATTGCATCCCTCCTGCAAGTTTCCAGCGCCTATTAACCTGCTAGCCAACCCCGTGCCCTTCGTCGCCAAACCATGCATTTCGCAATACGCGATGCACTTTTATACCACCACAACTACCAGGAAGACGGACGTAAATGACTACTAGTCATACCCAAACACTCACGGGGCCCGATGTGTGTGTGCCTACTTCCATGCTGAAAAGGTATCAGCGGCTCCGCCAACGCTAATATTGACGTGGGATGAACGCATTTGTCCGTAAATATATTCGGTCCTGTTCCGCATGTCAACAACGGAAGACGTTTGACCCGGCCAGCCACAGCCTCTACCATTTCCAGCCCGCCCTTTCGAACACATTGGCATAGACCTTTATGGACCGCTTCCGCGCTCTATTGCTGGCAATCGCTCGATAATTGTCAGGGTAGACCACCTCGCGCGATACACAGAAACAGCTCCACTCCCTGCGGCTGGTGATCGTGACGTCGCTTCCTTCATATTGCGTCGTTTCATACGCGGTAACGGTGCACCACGGGAACTGCTGAGCGACAGAGGCCGAGTGCTCTTGTCCAGCGTCACACAAGAGCTCCTCCGTTCGTGCCGTATCGTTCACCACACACCTACTGCCTCACCACTGCCACACCTACTGCCACACACCTCACGGGACGTTTCAACGGCACGCTGGGCGATATGCTCTCGATGTATATTCATTCTGACCATTCCAACTGGGACGTCGTTCTCCCTTTCATGACTTACGCATATAACACCGCGACACTGTCAACAACCGTTTTTCCACCATTTTTTTCTTTTGTGTGGCCATGAAACTTCCTCAACACTTGACACATTTCACCGTACCACCTGGACGCCTCTGAATTCAGTCCAATTTCTGACGTCGCAGAGCATGCAGAAGAGCGTCTTCCGCTGGCCCGCTCGTTCACGTCCGACAGCCAAGCCCTTCAGAAAGATCGCCGTGGCAACGATCAGAATGTGCAGAGTTTTGACGTTGGATCCCTCGTCTGGCTCAGACTACCGTTCCACTCTCCTAACCTCACTCCCGAGTTTGCTGCCAAGTACCACGGCCCATAATGCGTCGCCGTGTGCCGTTCTCCCGTCACTCATGTCATTGAAGCGGTCAATCCCTCCTCGGGCAAGCGTCGCCTTGGTCGCGACAGGGTTCACATCAGCCGCCTCATGCCGCATCGCGACCCTCTCATCCTTTCATCGCCTTGAGTCGCCAGGATGGCTCCTCTTCACCGCCGGAGTTATTGTAATGAAGAACAGCAAGCAAGCAGTAGAGGGGCGCTACCATCGATAGGGGACCCGAGCGCAGATCACGAGCTGTTGGCGCCGAGACCGTTGTTCCCTTGGGATTGCGTTGGTTGTTCGTCTGTCGCAGCCGTCAATAAATTATTCACCAATAAGAACAACTTCCGCTAATCAAAATAACCATGCAATCGAAGTTCAAACCTATGTATTGAATTTATGCCTGTAATTAAAGGCGATCATTTCACCAGCAATGATTCTAGTGTATAAATCCATTCTGCCGACAGTAGCTGCAGCTACTGTTGGCTGAATAACGTATAAGCTTCCTTTCTGGGTTCACGAACTATAGAGAGGACGCTCATCCGTGTTCCTCAGAAAAGAAAGCTTCGCATTTCGAACCAAGGACCAAGGCATTTCGAACCAAGGTTTCGAACCAAGCACCCAGGAGGCCTTTCTGAGGTGGTCACTACGAAATACTAACGATGAGGCTAGTGACCCGAAAGCGAGTGCAAATCAAACAACTTGAAACGAAGAGACACAAAATATAGCAAATCGATTCTACAGAAGCCCGCGAGGGGGTGGAAACGGGCTAGGGCGTGTTTTGTTTCATCTGCAAGCTTTATTTTTGTACGAACGCGCAGGGGTTTTCTTTTTATTTTCAGCTACTGTCGGGCGGACGACAAATGTAATCTTTCGCCATTTTTTTCTCCCGTTTGTAGCCTTCTTCAGAACTGATTTGCAATGTGCCGAAACGAGGCACTGATTATGCATTTCTGCGCGACAGCTGGTGCCAAGTCCCTGGAACAAAGCGTTGTTTGGATCGCGACACTGGAGCGATCGGATGGGAACTCGGCGCTGACGCCCGTGGTTGTACCTGGGTCGCAAGCCCCAAGGGTAGCGTTGGCCTGGCGGCCTGGGGTACAACTGCAAGCATCCGAAGGTCCCGGCAAAGCATGAGTCGACAGGTAACAACGAAACAACTTGTTTATTTTAACATCGCAAAGAGTTGGCGGTCAGGTTTGACCGAAGTAGAGAGACGGGAGAGCACTTCACTCAACGGAAGAAATCGGAGCCCTCCTCTGGCGTCCGGGGGCAGCTGTTTTTATACTCTCGCAGTTGAGGGCAAGAAGGAACCCCTCAAAAGACGAGCACGTGAATGTACAATGGGCTAATGGTGACGCACACTGTCGTAGCGATGCCGTAGCACCATGTCGTGGCGCTGCGCAAGATCTCGTAGCAACTGGTCGTGGCGCTGCGCAGCACACTGTCGTGGCGCTGCGCAGCACACTGTCGTGGCGCTGCCGGTCGGACACAATGACTGTAACGAGAAGATGGTCCCTGCTTTGGCTTCGCCTGTTTCGGGCACAATGACTGGAACGAGATCCCTGCTTTGGCATCGCCTGTTTCGGGCCCAATAACTGGAATGAGATCCCTGCTTTGGCATCGCCTGTTTCGGGCACAATGACTGGAACGAAATCCCTAGGCGGTCGCATCGCCGCAGACGCGCCTGGAAACACCTGGCGATGAGTGTTGCGGTGACGACGATCGGGCCAAAATGTCCGCCGCCCCGCCGCCGTCGCGCCGGCAAAACCACGTGTCGCGGGCGAAACGCAACAGACCGCCCCGCCGGGGAAAGGAGATCCCGATGGACAGGGGACTGCATCCGCTGTCCGGAGGGATGTCGCTCGATGATGCTCATAACCGAAGTCGGGCGTCCCTTGACGTTTCTTGAGCGCAGCGCACAGAGAAGGCCTCGTTCTCTCGTTCAGGTTCGCACGGGACACTGCAAAGTGACTTCGGGAGAGTTCACATTTTTGTTCTCGTTCCCGGCAAGCGTTAGAACTACGCTGAAAACTCAACCGCTCAGTCAGCAAGCACGGCACAACCCTCACTAAGCCCCGCCAGGCTCTTTCCCCTTTTTATACCACTGCCTAGTTCCTTACAGTAGTCTAGCATCACTCAGAACGCGTCCACAAATTGAAAAATTGCACTAGAAAGCATATCATCACTTTGAAACACTAAACAAAAGCAATATGTTAAAAAAAATCCTGCCTCAGGAAGAAAAACATCAGTAACAAACAATTTTGAGGCTGATTCCTACGTTAGGGGCTTCGACTTAAGCCATCGGCGTTACCGTTGAGACTCCCCTTTTTGTAACGCACCTCAAAGGAATATTGTTGTAAAGCGAGGCTCCAGCGCAGGAGGCGGCCATTTTTGGGAGAGATGGTCTGCAGCCATTGGAGAGGGCAGTGATCTGTCTCAATGATAAACCTCGAGCCGGCTAGATAGCATGACAATTTCTGAACGGCCCACACGAGACATGCACACTCTTTCTCGGTGGCGCTATACGCCTGCTCACGACTGGTCAGCTTACGACTAGCATACAGGACGGGGTGTTCTACTTCTCCATTTTCCCGTTGGCACAGTACAACGCCCATGCCTCGCTCACTAGCATCGCACTGAACAATGAACCCTTTTGTATAGTCTGGCGATCGTAGCACAGGCTGGCTTGTTAGGGCACTCTTTAGGGCGCTAAAAGCTCTTTCCTTTGTCTCGTCCCAGACGACTGTTTGAGGCTCTGTCTTTCTTAGAGCATCCGTCAGGGGAGCCGCGATATCAGAGTACCTAGGGATGTACCTCTGATAGTAGCCGGCGACACCTAAGAACGACCGAATATCGGTCTTTGTGCGCGGTTGCGGAAAGTCTCGCACAGCGGCCACTTTTATTTCAGAGGGGCGGCGACGACCCTGACCAATCACGTGACCGAGGTAGACAACCTCGGCCTGTGCTAACTGGCACTTAGGAGCCTTTACTGTCAAGCCTGCTTCGCGCAGGCGGGTTAGCACTGCCCGCAAGTGTGTCATATGCTCAGACCAGGATGCGGAGAATATCGCTACGTCGTCTAGATACGGTAAAGCGAATTCTTGCTGTCCCCGCAACACTTTATCCATGAGACTTGAAAAACAGTATGGCGCGTTCTTCAAACCAAAACTCAACACTTTAGGACGGAATGTTCCCATTGGTGAAATGAACGCCGCATACCTACTAGCCTCTTCTGTAAGTGGAACCTGCCAATAACCCCTGACAAGATCTAGGGTGGAAATAAACTGAGCGCTACTAACTTTCTCAAGGCGCTCCTCGATGTTAGGGATCGGATAAATTTGATCCTTAGTGATGGAATTAAGCCTGCGGTAGTCGACGCAAGGACGAGGTTCCTTGCCCGGTACCTCAACTAAAATCAAAGGGGAGGTATAATCACTCTCACCTGCCTCAATAACACCGAGCTGTAGCATTTTCTTTACCTCAGCCTCCATAATATCGCTCTGGCGGGGTGACACCCGATACGCCTTGGATCGTACTGGCTCTGTGGAGGTAAGTTCTATATCATGAGTAAGTACAGAAGTCCTACCAGGCCTCTCAGAGAACAGACCTTGAAACTCTTGTAATAGCTGGTGTAGTTCGGTTTTCTGCTCGGGCGACAGCGGTGCTTTACTGATAAGGTCACTAATGACTTGACCGGTGTCTTCCCTGTTCGTCACTGAGCCTAGTCCTGGAAGCTCGACCGGAAGCTCTTCAGGAACGTTTACCATCATGCACACCACTGCTTCCCTTTGTCTATAAGGTTTGAGCAGATTACAGTGGTAAACTTGCTGTGCTTTCCGCTTTCCTGGCAGACTTACCACGTAGTTAACGTCCGACAGTTTCTGAACAATTCGTGCTGGGCCTTCCCACTGCACGTCTAGTTTGTTGTTTAGCGATGTGCGCAATATCATGACCTCATCGCCAACCTCAAAACGACGGGCCCTGGCTGTCCGATCATAATAAACCTTGGCCCTCTGCTGGGCCTTTGTCATTGCTTCACCTGACAACTCCTGTGCCCTTCTTAAGCGTTCGAGGAGCTTAAGTACGTACTCCACCACGACTGGGTCGTCGCCCCTACCTTCCCATGATTCTCGAAGCATGCGAAGCGGAGATCGAAGCGAGCGACCGTACACCAGTTCAGCTGGCGAAAATCCCGTAGCCGCATGCGGCGCGGTCCTTAAAGCAAACATCACCCCAGGCAGACACAGCTCCCAGTCAGTTCGATGTTCAAAACACAACGCTCTCAACACGCGCTTCATGACGGAGTGGAGCTTCTCAACGGAATTCGACTGTGGGTGGTACACTGAGCTGTGTAGCAGCTTTACCCCACACCTTTCGAGAAAAGTTGTCGTCAAAGCGCTAGTAAACACTGTGCCCTGATCTGATTGAATTTCTGCAGGAAAACCAACTCGCGCAAATATGGACAGTAGTGCATTAACTATCTCAACTGAACTGAGTTCTTTAAGCGGCACTGCTTCAGGGAACTTTGTCGCTGGGCAGATCACAGTCAAAATGTGTCTGTACCCCGTGGCTGTTACCGGCAGAGGTCCCACTGTATCAATAACGAGCCGTCTAAAAGGCTCCGTAATGATAGGTACCAATTTCAACGGCGCCCTCGATTTGTCCCCTGGTTTGCCCACCCGCTGACAAGTGTCACATGTCCTCACGAAATGGTCTGCGTCCCGAAAACACCCTGGCCAATAGTACTCTTGCAAGAGACGGTCCTTAGTTTTCTTAACTCCTAGGTGTCCGGACCACGAACCCCCATGTGACAAGCGCAACAGATCCTGACGATAGCATTGAGGCACGACCAACTGATCGAACTCCACTCCTCGGCGGTCTAGATACTTCCGGTACAGGACTCCACCTCTTTCCACAAAACGCGCAGTTTTCCTGGCGATACCTTCTTTGACATTGCAGCGCACGTTTTCCAGGCTGCCATCCTTTTTTTGCTCGGCTATCAAAGCCGTCCGGCTGACTTTTAGCAACCTATCAAGTCCGTCTGACGTAGGCGCGATGAGCAAACCAGTAGATAGCTCTTCTAACTTTCCCGCGTCGGGATTTTCCTCTCCAGTATCTGGCGCCTTCAACGCTACAGACTCAATTTTATTCTGTTCGGGCGTGCTCTGAATATCAGCTTGCTGCGCCTCTGACCCTTTTTCGTTGTTTGATAACGTCGGCCCCGCAACTACCGCCTTTGCAGCGAGCTCCCGAACCTTCGATCTGGTTAAGGCCTGAACACTAGCTTCACCAAACAAAAGCCCCTTCTCGCGCAGGAGGTGATCGGACCTGTTTGAAAATAGGTACGGGTACTGGGGTGGCAGCATAGATGACACTGCCGCCTCCGTCTCAAGCGCTCCGAAAGGTCCTTCAATAAGCACTTTTGCTACCGGCAGACACACGCTATGAGCTTCCACGGCTTGCTTGATCCACGCGCACTCGCCCGTGAACATATGGGGTTCTACGTAAGATGGGTGAACTACATCCATCGTAGCTGCGGAATCGCGAAGCACTCGGCACTCTTTCCCGTTCACGAGGAGGTCTCGCATGTAAGGCTCGAGAAGCTTCATGTTCTCGTCCGTGCTGCCTATTGAAAAAAACACAACTTTTGGTGTTGTTTCCGGACACTGCGCCGAAAAGTGACCCGGCTTCTGGCACGTATAACAAACGCCCGCTCGCCTCATCTCGAACCGCTTTCTGCGTTCGGCTTCGGCTGCCGTCTCTTTACGTTTGGTCGGATTGCTTTCACTCGCATCCTCACTACGCGTGTCCCCCTTAAATCTCATGGGCGTGAACCTTGGCCTCTCAGACTTGGAGCCAAATTCACCCTTTTGACCGTCCTTAGCTCCGCGAGCTCGACGCGTCACAAACTCCTCGGCTAGCTCAGCGGCTCTAGCCACCGTACTCACGTCTGGCCTATCCAAGACCCAGTATCGCACGTTCTCCGGTAACCGACTATAAAACTGTTCTAGCCCGAAACACTGCAGAACTTTATCGTGGTCACCAAACGCTTTCTCTTCTTTGAGCCACTCCTGCATGTTCGACATAAGCCTATACGCAAACTCTGTATATGACTCACTTCTGCCTTTCTCATTTTCCCGAAACTTCCGACGGAACGCTTCCGCAGACAGCCGGTACTTTTTTAGCAGACTCGATTTTACTTTGTCGAAATCCTCTGCTTCCTCTCTATCCAAGCGAGCGACTACGTCGGCCGCCTCGCCGGGTAACAAAGTGAGCAAGCGCTGTGGCCACGTTTCCCGAGAGAACCCCTGCTTCTCGCACGTTCGCTCAAAGTTAACCAGGAACAAACCAATGTCCTCTCCAAGCTTAAACGGCCGCATTAGGTCAGTCATTTTGAACAATACGCGTTCTCCTGCACCGTGTGCCTGACTTCCATTACGAGCGCGTTCCATCTCTATCTCGAGACGCTTCATTTCCAAAGCGTGTTGACGCTCTTCTTTTTCTTTCTCTGCTTTACGTTCACGCTCTTCTTTCTCTTTCTGTTCTTTAAGTTCGCGCTCCTGTTTCTCTTTTTGCTCTTTAAGTTCGCGCTCATGTTTCTCTTTTTGCTCTTTAAGTTCGCGCTCCTGTCTTTTTGACCTCTCCTCAATAGTCTCAAGGCATTCCGACAGCTCGTCATCCTCAGCCTCTAACTCAAGAATAGCCGTTATCAGTTCCGGCTTTCTTAGTTTGTCTGAGACATCCAGACCCAACTCTCTTGCAAGCTCCAACAATTTCGGTTTGCGCAACGACTTCAAATCCATGGCTGCTCTGAATGCTGCTTTCTCTACTGCTTACTATTGTCTTGCCGCAAACTAACCCGGCAGCAACGACAACCACAATTACCAGCTCTGTTTCTGACACTAACAAAAGCCTGGCAAAGCTCAGAAGAAGAAAGTCCCGCACTCACCTAACCTCGCAGGCAGGAATTCCGCGCAGTCGTTCCGCTGCAGGCAACCAGTCGTCACACAGGGCTCGTTGCACTGCTCCCGGATCGTCGTTGAGCTGCTCAGCATACTGTCAACTGCATCTCTTTGCTGCTGGCCTCCGTTGTCGTGATCTCGCCGCTGGCAGACAGTTGTTTGAAGTCGTAGGCGATCTCACCGCTGGCAACCAGATATTTTAGACCGGAGGTGATCCCACCGCTGCCACCAGATGTTTGGATCCGACTGCTGGTACGATCTGTTGGGAACTCGGCGCTGACGCCCGTGGTTGTACCTGGGTCGCAAGCCCCAAGGGTAGCGTTGGCCTGGCGGCCTGGGGTACAACTGCAAGCATCCGAAGGTCCCGGCAAAGCATGAGTCGACAGGTAACAACGAAACAACTTGTTTATTTTAACATCGCAAAGAGTTGGCGGTCAGGTTTGACCGAAGTAGAGAGACGGGAGAGCACTTCACTCAACGGAAGAAATCGGAGCCCTCCTCTGGCGTCCGGGGGCAGCTGTTTTTATACTCTCGCAGTTGAGGGCAAGAAGGAACCCCTCAAAAGACGAGCACGTGAATGTACAATGGGCTAATGGTGACGCACACTGTCGTAGCGATGCCGTAGCACCATGTCGTGGCGCTGCGCAAGATCTCGTAGCAACTGGTCGTGGCGCTGCGCAGCACACTGTCGTGGCGCTGCGCAGCACACTGTCGTGGCGCTGCCGGTCGGACACAATGACTGTAACGAGAAGATGGTCCCTGCTTTGGCTTCGCCTGTTTCGGGCACAATGACTGGAACGAGATCCCTGCTTTGGCATCGCCTGTTTCGGGCCCAATAACTGGAATGAGATCCCTGCTTTGGCATCGCCTGTTTCGGGCACAATGACTGGAACGAAATCCCTAGGCGGTCGCATCGCCGCAGACGCGCCTGGAAACACCTGGCGATGAGTGTTGCGGTGACGACGATCGGGCCAAAATGTCCGCCGCCCCGCCGCCGTCGCGCCGGCAAAACCACGTGTCGCGGGCGAAACGCAACAGCGTCAATGTGTGCCTCTGTGTGAATTCAGCTTTACAGCACAGAGGAGCACAAAGCCGCTTTTGCTCGACCGCATGGCAGCCTCACGGCGTATCTGTCCGTGAAATGGGCGACTCATTTCTTGGCGCCGCCAGACAGCTCAGTATGCTGTCTTACTGCCTGCAAGTCTTTTCGATGTTGTGTTCTTTAATTCAGTCTACGTGCTCGTTAGCGATACTTGTGAGGGCTTCAGGCTATGCGTCCCAAGTACGCTCGCTGGCAAATGTTTCGAATACTCGGCCCATCTCCTTGCATACTAGTCGACTGGCATGGCCGACGTGCTGCAAAACATTGCAGAGAGGTTAAGAGCCGGTCGCAAATGTAGCCACTGGTGCACCAGTTTTAACAGTTTTGACAAAACCAATTTATCAATGTAAATGATTCGAGAAATGGTTCTATGCATGACGCTGCTTTTCAACAACTGCTGCTCGGTGGCTTTTCCAATTCCACAATTCCTTTGTACAACCACGCTAGATTTGCTGTTGGTTTAGATCTCTTTAAAGAGAACTGTTACCTCTGTAGCGCACGATGCCGTTCGTTTTTCTTTTCTGTCCCTGCTTTGAAACCCCTTGCCGTCACCCTTCGCCGTACACCTCGCGGCGACGCCTCTTCCTACTTAGTAGATACGCGCGAATAATCTAATTTTTGAATACTAATGGAATATTTATTTATTTATTATACCGTCAGGGCCAAAGGCATTACAGAGGGGAGTGGTGTTAATATACAAGCAAAACGTAAAGGAAGATATAATATTCGCTCATAATACAATGTTAGCTATATATATCATTGGAAAAAAATACATAATATATTAACACAATAACATGAAAAACCGACATTACAAAGACCCTGTTTACACACTGTTAGCTAGAGAATTTCGGTAGTGTTGGTTATCACTGAAAGATACAGCATCAGAAGGAAGGTGATTCCAATCGCGACTACTCCTGTGCAAAAAAAAAGAGTGAAAGAAATGCTTAGTTTTGCAAATATCAATTCCAACTTTGTGGCTGTGGTCGATGCGATGGGATCGGTAATGTTGCCTAGAGACAAATTGATCGCGCAGAACAGGATGATAATACAACTTATGAAAAATAGTTAGTCGGGAAACTTGACGGCGCGCAGACAGGGATGGGAGGGCAAGATTGCACTTCATGGCAGTAGCACTAGCGGCTCGATTGTAGTTACACAGAAAAATCTAACAGTTATTTCGAACCAGTTCTAGCGCCATTACAAGTTTATCCTGCCTTGGATTCCATATCGAGCATGCGTATTCTAGCTTGGAAGGTATTAGTGTTTTGTACATCAATAGTTTAAGTGACGAGGGCGCTCCAAGGAAGTTACGACGTAAGTAGCCTAACATGTGGTTTGCGTTGCTAATTATAAGTTCGGTGTGAAGGTTCCAGGTTAAGTTAGTGACAATGTGAATGCCAAGGCGACTGACGACGAGGTGACTGATTCTAATTGAACATTGTTAAGGTAAAAAGAATATGTGAAGGTCTTAGTGCGAGAAATATGCATTGTTTTACATTTGCTACTGTTAAGCTCCATGAACCATGCTTTGGACCAGGTAGCAACAGCATCAAGATTGGACTATAAGAAGGTAGTGTAATTAACAGTTCTTATTTCGCGAAAAATACCGCAGTCGTTAGCAAATAAAAGAACGTTAAATTTTAAGAGAGGCGCCAAGTCATTGATATCATCATCATCATCATCATCAGCCTGGTTACGCCCACTGCAGAGCAAAGCCCTCTCCCATACTTCTCCAACAACCCCGGTCATGTACTAATTGTGGCCATGCCGTCCCTGCAAACTTCTTAATCTCATCCGCCCACCTAACTTTCTGCCGCCCCCTGCTACGCTTCCCTTCCCTTGGGATCCAGTCCGTAACCCTTAATGACCATCGGTTATCTTCCCTCCTCATTACATGTCCTGCCCATGCCCATTTCTTTTTCTTGATTTCAACTAAGATGTCATTAACTCGCGTTTGTTCCCTCACCCAATCTGCTCTTTTCTTATCCCTTAACGTTACACCTATCATTCTTCTTTCCATAGCTCGTTGTGTCGTCCTCAATTTGAGTAGAACCCTTTTAGTAAGCCTCCAGGTTTCTGCCCCGTAGGTTAGTACTGGTAAGACACAGCTATTATATACTTTTCTCTTGAGGGATAATGGCAACCTGCTGTTCATGATTTGGGAATGCCTGCCAAACGCACCCCAGCCCATTCTTATTCTTCTGATTATTTGTGTCTCATGATCCGGATCCGCCGTCACTACCTGCCCTAAGTAGATGTATTCCCTTACGACTTCCAGTGCCTCGCTGCCTATTGTAAATTGCTGTTCTCTCCCGAGACTGTTAAGCATTACTTTAGTTTTCTGCAGATTAATTTTTAGACCCACTCTTCTGCTTTGCCTCTCCAGGTCAGTGAGCATGCATTGCAGTTGGTCCCCTGAGTTACTAAGCAAGGCAATATCATCAGCGAATCGCAAGTTACTAAGGTATTCTCCATTAACTTTTATCCCCAATTCTTCCCAATCCAGGTCTCTGAATACCTCCTGTAAACACGCTGTGAATAGCATTGGAGATATCGTATCTCCCTGCCTGACGCCTTTCTTTATTGGGATTTTGTTGCTTGCTTTATGGAGGACTACGGTGGCTGTGGAGCCGCTATAGATATCTTCCAGTATTTTTACATATGGCTCATCTACACCCTGATTCCGTAATGCCTCCATGACTGCTGAGGTTTCGACTGAATCAAACGCTTTCTCGTAATCAATGAAAGCTATATATAAGGGTTGGTTATATTCTGCACATTTCTCTATCACTTGATTGATAGTGTGAATATTGTCTATTGTTGAGTAGCCATTACGGAATCCTGCCTGGTCCTTTGGTTGACAGAAGTCTAAGGTGTTCCTGATTCTATTTGCAATTACCTTAGTAAATACTTTGTAGGCAACGGACAGTAAGCTGATCGGTCTATAATTTTTCAAGTCTTTGGCGTCCCCTTTCTTATGGATTAGGATTATGTTAGCGTTCTTCCAAGATTCCGGTACGCTCGAGGTCATGAGGCATTGCGTATACAGGGTGGCCAGTTTCTCTAGAACAATGTGTCCACCATCCTTCAACAAATCTGCTGTTACCTGATCCTCCCCAGCTGCCTTCCCCCTTTGCATATCTCCTAAGGCTTTCTTTACTTCTTCCGGCGTTACCTTCGGGATTTCGAATTCCTCTAGACTATTTTCTCTTCCATTATCGTCGTGGATGCCACTGGTACTGTATAAATCTCTATAGAACTCCTCAGCCACTTGAACTATCTCATCCATATTAGTAATGATATTGCCGGCTTTGTCTCTTAACGCATACATTTGATTCTTGCCAATTCCTAGTTTCTTCTTCACTATTTTTAGGCTTCCTCCGTTCCTGAGAGCATGTTCAATTCTATCCATATTATACTTCCTTATGTCAGCTGTCTTACGCTTGTTGATTAACTTCGAAAGTTCTGCAAGTTCTATTCTTGCTGTAGGGTTAGATGCTTTCATACATTGGCGTTTCTTGATCAGATCTTTCGTCTCCTGCGATAGTTTGCTGGTATCCTGCCTAACGGAGTTACCACCGACTTCCATTGCACACTCCTTAATGATGCCCACAAGATTGTCGTTTATTGCTTCAACACTAAGGTCCTTTTCCTGAGTTAAAGCTGAATACCTGTTCTGTATTGATAGTCATTGATATAGATAAGAAAGAAAAGCGGTCCAAGAACCAATCCCTGCGGAACGCATGAAGAAACGTGGCTAAAAGCAGAGCAGCAATGATTCGCGTCAACAAACTATTTCTATTATTCGATTAACATTCTATTCAACATTTCCCTATATGAATTTGTTGAATTTTCGTTTCTGTTGAAGTATTCGTTCTAAGTATACATTATATGATTTGTATATGACAGTCTACCCGCCGTGGTTGCTCAGTGGCTATGGTGTTGGGCTGCTGAGCACGAGGTCGCGGGATCGAATCACGGCCACGGCGGCCGCATTTCGATGGGGGCGAAATGCGAAAACACCCGTGTGCTTAGATTTAGGTGCACATTAAAGAACCCCAGGTGGTCAACATTTCCGGAGTCCTCCACTACGGCGTGCCTCATAATCAGAAAGTGGTTTTGGCACGTAAAACCCCAAATATTATTATTATTATGTGACAGTTTAGGGGAACAGCAAATTGGGATGGTTGGTACTGATGGTTGGTACTACGAAGACAAGGCTGACAAACTAAATGACAAGAGTATTCGCCGACTATTAACTGACGTTTTTTAATTAATATTTCTTCCAAACAAGTGTTCCATAGTGACGCTAAGCCTCTCCTCGCACATGCTCATCATAATTACGCGCCATAACTTCACTGTCTCATAAAAACACACCGGCATGAAAACAACGGAACAGTAAGATATCCGAGGCCGCAAGCTCGTTGTCCAGCAGGGCCAGCTGGCTCGCCTGCAGGTTTTACAGCGAAGCCGCACATGGGCTAGCCGATTCGCCCGTCTGTCGGTCGCCTGTGCGCCAAAACCTCCGGCGCAATCCCATGTGCATGCGCAAAAAAGAAGAGAGAAAGAGAGGTGTGTGATTAGCCAACACCACCTAGATAGCCCAAGGCCTGCTTACTCCGATCCATGACGGCAAGCTAGCTGATCAGAAATTTCTATTGACAAGGTTGTCGTGATGAAAACGGTGACGTCAGAATCACTGTTACATACCCGGCAGCATCCCCATTAGATCTTATGGCAGTCGGCCCAAGTAACATGACGTCATAAATTATGGGGTTTACGTGCCCAAACCACAATCCAATTATGAGGCACGTCGCAGTGGGGGACTACGAATATTCTGACAACCTGGGTTTCTATAACGTGCAGTAAATCTACGTACCCTGATGTTTTTGATTTCGCCCTTATCGATATGCGGCTGCCATGGCTGGGATTCCATCCCGCTACCTCGTGCAGCACGACACCATAGCTACTAAGCAACCATGGCGGGTAACATGACGTCATGGATCGGGATGAAAAGGCCTTGTGCTATCTGGGTGGTGTTGGAATAGCTGTGCCAGTATTGGGGCATCGTTACTCTTCGTCGCAGCCGAGTGCGCGCGCAGCAGTTTCTCTCCGGCTCCGAAATGGGCAGGCCACGCGTCAGACGTTCTCCTGAGGAGCAGGCGCCGTTGGATCAACGCCGCAAGCAGAACCGGGAACGAGCTCGTCTGCGCTGTGCCGATGCCGCAGCCCAAGCTCAAAAACAGGCTCGTGCAGCCGAGCGCAAGCAGCAACTGCGTACCGAGGACCCGCAGCCTACCAAGCCTCGTTAATTGAACCGTCGCGATTAACCCAGTGATAAACACCGGGGCCGCACCTTTAAGCTTCACTGGTTAACCATCTGTACGGTGTGCTTAGGCGGTGATTTTTTTATATCCAGCGCCATCATTACTTCCCTCGCTATCACATCTTTTCGATGAAACATAACTTGTGTTTAACTATTGGTTTTTAATTTTCGTTACGAACTGAAAGTATACAACATTTGATTCGGTAATTGAACGTAACCTTTCCATGTATTCATGTTTGATTCTATTCAGAAAATTAGGTCGCTTAGTACGGACATGCAACTAAGCGTTCAAGCAGCAATGAGGTGAAAGAAGATCACCGCTGTTCTGCTACACTGATACTTGCTGGATGATTGCCCATGCCACCACTGCTTCCTCTAAGCGCCTTCGCGATGCTAAAGTAGCCATTGCCCAGTCGGTGAAATGTTCCATGAATTCTGTCAGTAATACAGGCCTTCTTGCGAATTAGGACAAAGCATCCCACATTCTTCGTCCTTCAAGTGGTTTCATGGCCCGCAGCCGCACATTGTTTCGCATAAGGAACGACACCATAGAAATAGGTTCCGCATCAACTCTCCTAACCTGGGGTATTACGCGTGCCCACATTTTTGCGTACGAATTTGAATTTCGCTCTGTCGCAAGTGGCTGACCACGGTAGGGTGCCGAACTCGACTTGCATTGCAGTTGAAAAATACAACTACTGTTCGCTTCAACAAATGATGCAATGAAAAACAAAAAGCTTCGCTGCAGGAGATTCACTCACGGCTGTTATTTTTCGTGCGCTCATAGTTTTCTACAGAACTGAAATTTTCGAGATATATGCACTCACCTTTTTTTTCAGGGACCCAGTAAACAAATCAACCGGTACAAGCACTGCGGCCGCTGTTACTTCTTTCTCTTCTTCTATTTTTGATAATGATTGCGATGGCTTTCAAGCACTGCACATGCACCCTGCTGAAATCAGGTTGTGAACGGGGCTAAAGAAACACTGAGGCTAGCAAAAAAAAAGTTTATGTTTACCCGTGCTTAATAGACCTCGCCTTCGTTGCCTTCGGAAGCTGTCCAATTTTTATCGATTTAGGTAAGTTCTTATAACTAACAAGTACGTATATTCCTTGCTCTGCTTTCGTTGTGCATGTCCTGTGGAGTCAGCCACAAAAGTTTACGGGCCACGGGATCTCGGGAAACGTTCATTTAGGGAGCACCCTGTAACAATCAATGTTGGTCACACATAGTAGTAGAATCTGTAAATGCGAATAATAGGTTGCCTTATGAGGCTGCGCAGATATTCAACTTTTACAGCCGAGCTGTTTATGCGGACTGTGTGCTGCCGTTGTCGTACTTCGCTCAAACTATCATCATCAGCAATGGATCGAGCGTCTTCCTTTTCTTCCACAGTTGCCGCTCGTCATTCCAGCGTAGAATTTCCCTTCTCTTCTATCGCCGTGGTGGTGAGCCTACGTTTACTGATGTATGAGCCATTCATTGTCTTACGTAACGGACAGATTTCATTTTAAAGGAAAATAAATATGAAGAATCGCAAGTGGAAATGCCGCGCGGATGCTGCTAACCACGCTACCGAGCAAACTTGAGACATCGAACCCAAGCGACAGCGGTGGACTGTGGGCCTACCGTCACTGACGTCGTTCCCTCCGTCACAGCCAAACGTGTCTGCAGCCTCATTACGAAACACAAAGGTGTCAATCACCAAATCAATCCTGGCTCACGCGCAAGAAAAGACAGTGGGAGAGCCGTAAAAAAACGCACTTCTGAAGCATGCTCACCACGCGAAGCAAGCAAAAGTGAAAATGAGGTGAAAGAATGGTGAAACAACAGATTTACAAAATAGACAGCTTTCGAAGTTTGACTTGAACGGATTAACACTCGGTGTAACTAACACAGCTTGGCTGTTCGATCACCTTCACAGACGGGAAGGGGCAGTGATTTTTTCTCATATCCCGTTTTCCGGTAAGTCATATGGTTAACTATAACAACCAGCGAAACCTCAAATTTTCTTGACTATTGGAACGACGTAGAGTCACAGTGCCGTAGAGTGACGTAGAGTCAGAGTGCGCAATACCTAGCTTTTTTGTTGATCAAACAAATGTAGTTTTTCATCATGGAATGACTGACAGCAAATCATAAGCGATTCGAAGAGCACCTACAAAGAAAATGGTGTGTATTTATTTACATGAATGCCTTTACAACTAACCAGTTATCGTGTTGTGCGGGCGACTGCAGGTTAATCAAGACTTGGCTGCTAATGGTTCGCGCGGTTTTATACGTGTTTTTGCTTATCGGTCGGGGGGAAGGGAAGGTGTAAGGGGGTGGTTGGGATAGTGCGGGCGGGTTCTTCCGCAGATCATAATATTGGGAAACTAATTTGTGATACAAAGTTACAACGAGATAAAACAGATTATCTATCGTCCTTTCCCTGAAGCAGACCGATGCTGCAATCTTGAAGGAAGGAAAGCGTTATCTTAACCTGGTGTTCACAGCGCAAAACGTAGAAGGGGACACAAAGCGAGAAGACGATGCCACGAGCGCTGCTCCCGGTGTCGTCTTCCCGTCTCGTGTTCCCGTCTACGTATTGCATTGTTAACATCAGGATGGAAAACCAACAAAACTTTTTAGTTATCTTATCGTTCCTGCAAAATAGATTACCCTTGCATTTCGCCACAGCCGCCAGGAATATCGTCCCTTCTGTCAAATTTGAGAAGTCGCAGCATTAGCCACAACTTTTCGAAAGCAAAGAATGGCGCGATAGCCCTGTTAAAAATTGCTTAACGACCAAATTTCAATGGCTTCTGGGTCATTGCAGTGTCGTCGGTAACGAAAGAACCGACAAAGAAGCCCGTACCGTCCACCAACAAGTCGCCGTTTTTGATCATTGGAAAGACCCACTTCAGAAGGACAATTTCATGGTACTTGATTGAATCTCACAATTCCCGATATTCTATCTTCGGGAGCCTCTTCTCTAGGACATTATCACTGGGATGTTGATGCCGCTGTTGTGAGGTTTAAAATTTAATTAGGCAGTTGTCCTGCTAAAATGTAACGTTTTCATATGACAACTATTTTACCTATTCAAAATTTCACAACAGTGCTTCTTTTTAGAGTCGACTCATTACTTTCTTAACTCATCCGATTTTCCGGGATCCCCCATAGTTGGTATGAGCCATTCTTCAAGGCTAACAAACAAGTGCAACGCGTGCTTGTGCTACTGTCAAAGACAGATGTGGCGTGGCCACTTCGCCTAATTTCTCACCGAAATGCATTGAAACAATGTGATTCCGAGGAAAGTGCCAACTTTCGACAGCATTCCCTAGACCCTTCATTGATTCTTTGATTACCGTCTGGTCTATCCAAGTGGGATGAAACTGCCCACTTTACGCAGTCGCTTGTGGCAGGTCATGGATTTCATCAACACCTACAGTTTCCATATTGGTGCGATAGACATTGTAACTTTTCTCATTGTGGCATGCCCATACCACACATCCTTATTGACTGCCCTTCTTTTGATGATGCAAGACACATTTTGCGTGCCAGTTTGAGCCGACCGAAAGGCCAAGCATTGACAGAAGAAGCAATATTGAGTGCGTGTACTCGATCGCCCTCCGCACGGAGAGCCGCTGGCACACCGATGTACAATTTGAGGAGGACTGGGCTCTGCGACCGCCTTTGATTGAGCGTAAACTCCACTGTCTGGGCGAGCTCATCACCTTGTCCTTCTTTTACTTTTTCCTCTCCTTCTTTTTCTTCCGGCTTCCTTCCCGCTGTCCAACGTGATCAACCTTCCTGCCTTTCCTTTTCTTTATTTCTCTCTTTGTAAGCTTACGTTATCGGTGCACGAAATTTGGCAACTTCGCTGAAGTTACTGGATACCTACCAAAAGAACATCAGAACATTGTAAAAGTCTCGTGTTACAATCTTGCCACGTCTTTTTTTTTCTTATCGTGCGTGCTGGATACAGTGTATCTGCTCATTTTTTTTTAAATTCAGGACATATGCCATAAGTTTGCGCTGTAGACGGCTCTTACTATAGAGCTTGTGATTCCTAATTTCCCAGGAATATCCTATTCACTCCCTTCTTCTTGAGCCCAATCAAGGTGCTAGATAATTTATCTTGAACCAGTATTTCAGCATGAGTACCTCCTTTTGCGTAAGCAAGCTTTATAAACATTTGAACCACATTCACACTGTATAACGACAGTACATACTTTGTAAATATGAAAGGAATTCATTTCAAATACAGTTAGAATTCACATATTTCTTGCCTTAATCCTTGTTCTTTTCTACAGCTCTACCAGGCTGCTTTCAGCACGTTTATGTATTAAAAGTTCAGAATGAGGCGAGAACTACAGGCGTGCACCCCTGACAAAGATAACCTGTGACGGGGATTAATTAGTGAAATATTTCGGATAGGTTTCCTTCACTTTGCCTGTCTTCTTGCGCCTCCCCTAACCAGTCCTTTGCATAGGCGTATTTACCGAAGCGTATTGATGACATCTTAGTGGAAATCAAGAAAAATAGATGGGCATGGGCAGGAAATGTAATGAGGCGGCTAGATAACCGATGGTCATTAAGGGTTACGGACTGGGTTCCAAGGGAAGGGAAGCGTAGCAGGGGGCGGCAGAAGGTTAGGTGGGCGGATGAAATTAAGAAGTTTGCAGGGACGACATGGCCACAATTACTACATGACCGGGGTAGTTTGAGAAGCCTTTGCCCTGCAGTGGGCGTAACCAGACTGATGATGATGATGATGATGATGATGATGATGATGATGATAATGATTTACCGAAGGAGCAAGGTCTGGGGGGGGAGTTCACGGGCCACTACACTGTGAAAAGTGGAGTGAGGCCAGAGTATGCCATTCCCCCCTAACACACACACACACGCATACTTTCGAAAGCGTGCCCTTTCGGCTGCACGCTGGAAAGTCCAATAAAAGCACAGCTCAAGCCAGGTTTTATTTATTAGTATACTGGCCACGGAAGCAATGGTTTTCTTCAGTATGTATTGCCTGCTTGGGCCTCGAGGATTGTCTTTTTTGCCTGCTCAGGACGCGCTGTAACCGATGAGGCACAGAATTCGCCGCACACGCCGGCGTTGCCGAGAAGGCCTGGCGCTGGGTGTTTCCTGCCCTAAAGAATGTCAGTTTGCGCTGTTGGTATCATGACCAGTGTCATATTCTGGGGGGGGGTGTATTGCTTTATCCGTACTTGAAAACACAATCAGCTTACTATCATCAGACCTTGCAGGTGAAGCAGCCATGTCTTGTACCTTGCCTTGATTATCGTTGACACCCGAGGGTGCGCTGGTATATATATATATATATATATATATATATATATATATATATATATATATATATATATATATATATATATATATTCACCAGCACGGTATGATGGTTGATCACCAACTAGCCCAACTCTCCACGCTACTCAGCTTACTATAGCTGACATGCAAGGTAAAGGGGGGTCCGGATAAAGTACAATTAGCAGCCGGGCCCAATGACTGGCGTCTCTTACTGCTTCAAATCGTTGGATTATCAATTGCTGGAACTATCGATCTTCTGTTCTGAGATAGCCTGTAGTCTTGTAGTCTCTATACCTAACCACGATGAAAAATCAAATCATTACAAGTGTAACATTCGAATTTCACTGTGTAATTTAGGATTTTCGTACATATGTTCGTGAAAATGATCTTGATGTAACGTGCAGAGCCATTTCACGACCAATATTAGACTGACATTCATTTCTTCTAAAGACGTGTCACTTCTGACTTAGTCGATTGCAATTTCACGCTGTTTCTAAATAAAATCTACACTACTATTTGTTTACCGGCAGTAGCAAGAAAAGTAGGTATTTCATATTTTGAGGAAATGAGGCCCTCTGTTTGGTGACGTGTGCCGAAAATTTGTATTGTGTAGCTGGCTTGTGTGCTCTGAAAACATTTACGGATACTTGCTTTCTCCCATATTTCCTGTGTTATACATGACAATTAGTTGTTTTCCCCCGCTATCCTCAGTAAACTCTTCGTGTCATTCTGCTCATATTTATTCCAAACACGAACCAATGTTTTAGGTGACGAGCGATAAACATTGCGTAGATTCATTACAGCCTTTGTAGAAAGTTGCTCATTGAAGCGTTCCAGGGTTTAGTGCTGCCGCTAATCGAAACGTTTCCCAGGCCTCTAACACAACAGCACGAGACGCTGTCTTGAAATTCTGTTAAACCAGCGAGAGGTTTAAGAGCGATCCGTTGTAATACTTTCTGTTGTATACTACAACAGAAAGTATACTGTTGTGTACTTTCTGTTGTCACACTACATATTCATGATAATCGCTTATCGGCCACGCAAGCAGCAGTCGGCAGACCACATGTTCATGACCCTATAAAAAGGGCACGGCATCAATAAACGTTGTCTGTTCCACCCTGGCGTCCGGCTGATACGCCACAGTTGGCGACGAGGAAGCGGCGGCGATGGCCGTCGGCCGCATCGGTGAGTATCGTCTGGGCACAAACGCGTCCTGGGACGATTACGTCGAGAGGCTCGTAATGTTCTGCGAAGCTAACAAGATAGCGAAAGAAGAACAGAAAAGAGCCGTCCTGCTGAGTTCTTGAGGCGAAAAAGCGTACGGGCTCATGGTGACTCTGGTGAAGCCATCAAGAGCGATAGCAGCAACCTACGAGGAAATTAAGACGGCGGTTCGCAAGCACCTGCATTCAAGGCCTTCAGAACTATACGCAAGGTTTTTGTTCTACAAGAGAAACCAGGCTGCCGAGGAATCGGTTGCGGACTACGTCACGGCGCTTCGGAAGCTAGCCGAAGACTGCGGTTTTGGCGACGAGCAGCTCCCGTTGGACATCATGATGCGAGATCGTTTCGTATGCGGCCTCCAAAACGAAGCATTTCAACAGCGACTTCTCGCAGAACACGACCTTACGTTCAACGTTGCGTACGACATGGCCGCGACCGCAGAAGCGACAGCCAAGCAACAGCGAGACATACGGATGCAAGGCCGAGACGAGGCGAAGGACTTCCAGGGCATCATACAAGCAACCCGCACGAAGCAAGACGCCACGGCAGAGGGATCTAGTTGCTACCATTGCAACGGTAAGCACGCTCCACATTTATGCAGCTTTAGAAAAGCGGCATGCTTCAAATGCAAAAGGGTTGGACATATACCGAGGGCTTGTCGTTCAAAAGACTAAAGTAGAGCGGCCCGGAAGACGCCTGAGCAAAAGAGGAAAATTGAAAAGAGCAAGGGCATGTACGAAATGAGTGCATTGTTTTCACTTTGCGAAGTAAATGAGCAAGAACAGAAGTTTATGGTTAAAGTACAGATACAAGGGCAAGAAGTCCCGATGGAAGTTGATTCCGGAGCATCGTGCTCAATTGTGAGTGAATATATATTTCGAGTAATCGAGAGAAATCGGGTAACCTGGTCAAAGGAGGCGTTACCGCTGCTGGGTCGAGCAACCGTCTTGGTAGAATTCAAGGGCGGGAAGGCAAAGCTGCCATTGTTGGTAGTGAAGAATCGAGGCAACAGCCTGATTGGGCGAAACTGGTTTAGGCCGTGAGGCATTTGCTTGCGGGGAATCGCGCAAGTAAACGCGGAAGACGTGCCCTCACGATTTTCCGATGTGTTTCGCAGCGACCTTCCTGGCTTCAACGGACCACCAATTCACATCGAACTGAAAGACGACGCCCAACCTGTATTTCTCAAAAGTCGACCAGTTCCACTGGCCCTCAAGGACGACGTGGGCAAGGAAGTGGATCGCTTGGTTCAACAAGGGATATGGGAAACCGTCGCGTACTCCAACTGGGCCACACCACTGGTAGTGATAAGAAAAAAAGACGGAACATTACGCCTATGCGGCGACTACCGTAGCACCGTAAACAAGGCTATTAAAAGCAGCGGGTATCCTTTGCCCACTACCGCTGAAATGCTCGCAGCTCTGGGTTCAAGCAAATTTTTTTATAAAGCTGGATCTAGCTCAAGCTTATCAACAGCTAACGCTAGACGACGAATCGGCTGAAGTGCTCACACCCAGGTAGCACACATAGTCTTGAAAACGTCGTATTAAGGGATTCAACGTCTGAAACGGATTTTTGACCAAAATTGACGCATCAAAGACGTTCCAAACAAGATAGCTTAAAAACGAGGGGTGAATACGTTTTGATAACGTTGGAAGCCAGGCAGCTTAAAAGCGAGGGGTGAATACTTTTTGAAAGCGACTTCACATGACTTGCTCTATCTTTTTAGTTATCAAGCGTCCCGGGCACATTTTCGACAGCGCCGATTTTGGCGGGAGAATTCCTCGCTTGCCAAACAGCACTCGTCGTGTCTATTGCTCCTCTATTCTACCTACATTAGAATGAGTGCGGCAAGAAAAAGAAATTCTTTAGTGGTCTTAACCTAACGTCAGAAGAAACGAAGGAATGCAAATGAAGTTGGCATCCCAACAGGAAGTGGAGCGTGAGTACAGAAACATCGAAGCGGCCCTTACGGCAATGGTAGTCGGCCGAGCCTTCAGCAGGAAGAAAGATCTGTATGACTACCCGGTTCCTTCCAGTGTGTTTGGCATATCAAAGGTGTCATCACTAAATGTGACAGTGAGCTCCTGGAAAATGAGCAGCGTCGCATGCAAATGCTTCAATATTCTCGCTGGACAAGGCAGCTTTGCCGTGTTTCCTCTTATTCACAATGCAGGGATGTGAATACCTTAACGCTGAACTAAATTTTTTTTTACTGCTGAGGCACGAGGGCTGCACAGTTTTCGTGCGTACAAAGCTAAAATTTTGTGCCCAACGTTTGAATAGCGAAAACTGCGGTTTGGTTATAAACAGTAGCTTCATTTTATTTCCTCCGTGTGTAAAAGAAAGAGAACGCAGTGAACGTTTTCACTATTCTGGCATGTACAACTTCACAATGCTTTGCATAAGCACGTATGCGTGAACCATTACACACACACACACACACACACATATATATATATATATATATATATATAATGTGTGTGTGCACATGTTTACCTCCATAGGAAATTTTAGGTGATATCTTATGCATATGCAATACAGTAAGCATACATTATTCATCAAATAACGCGCTTTCCCCTGGGACCCATGAACAACTTGGAGCTTGGCTCCAGAGCGCTAAACCATGAAAGTCACATGCAGCACAAATAAATGTATCGAGTTAATAAGCGACTTCACTATTTGTGCCAACGGAGGGACACATCGGTACAGTCGTTTCTAGTGACAGTGCTTCGTAAGAAGTGTGGCAACGAATTCTATACTGTGAGCACATATACATAAACAAATTTGCTGAAACCATCGTCGATGATTGTTAATGCAAGCGATTAGACTGAGCGAGCGAGAGAACAAAAGAACGCGAGAGAAAGCGAGAGAGAGAGCGCAATATAGTTAGCGTGAGAGCGAACGAACGAACGCGCGAGCGTTTTCCTTGAAAATCAACAGTCCGGTGACCGACCACCGACGACTCAACTACACTCTAAAAACTAGGAAGGGTATCGCAGGAGTGAAGCGGCCGGTTCACTCTTCAAAGCGTCGTTTTACTCTCGCAGAATGTCGAGGAGAGTGAAATGCATTGTGCACTCTCTCACCAAGGAGAGAGTGAAATGTGCTTTTCACTCTCCCCTTCAGAGAGAGAGTAGAATGCCCTTTCTACTCTTGCGGCAATAGAGAACAAAACGTAGCGTAATCTTCTGCTTCAACTGTAGGTGGCTGGCCCCGAACATGGCAATGTTTCATTCATGCACGCTGAGCAAAGAACACATCGTTTTGCTTTAAGAGAACAGGCCGCCGCAATTCAAAGGAACGCGTAGCGAGCGCTCTACTTTTTCGCTCGGAGTTGCTCCACCGCGCGCGCTCAAGATCGCGGAACAACACAGCACCGGAGAAAGGTGATCCGTCCACCGAGCAGCACAGCAACACCAAAGGCCAGCCAAGGGAGATCGTATGGCAGCCATCTCGCGTCGCCACGAAAACACGACAGTCGTTCGTCATGCCTTGGATATAACAGCAAATCCTCCACGGTAAGTGAATTCTAACTTAGGAGCACAGTGTCCGTATATGTCATGCTATCGCCAGGAAGTCGTCCCTGCGCTTAGCCGACGCGATTGACAAAGGACTAGGCATACGCGCTGTGTCTCGATGTCAATCGAAAAAGCCAGTCGTCGCGATAACTGCATGTGATTTTATCACTTTGCCGTTGTCCGTAAGAGCTTTAAAGATCGCAAACGCTGCCAGAACTATGGTATGTTCAATAAGACGCCAGGCGAGAGGACCCTTAAAATGGTTCGCTCACCAGCCTGTGATTCCGAGCCTATGCGGAGCGTGATTAGCGTGCGTTTTGTGTGTTTGAATTTGTTCAATTTGGCAGTCTACTGTGTACGGAACGCTGTTGAACTAAGGAATCACATAACAGAAGGCGTCATTTTGCTGGCAGCATGCTTTTTTTATAAATAAACCGCGCGCTTGACGGTGTCTCGCGCAGGGGGAATCTGCGACCACTGAAGTTACGTGCAGCACCAGTGCTAGTTAGAAACCTTGCCGCAGGCATTCAGCTGCATGCTGCAAGAGGTCAGCTGGGCGCGTTATCTTGAACTTACTGAAAACGCATGAGGAATCCATGTTTTATGCTGAAAAAAGTATAAACCCCATATAAGCGATCTTGCGCGCGGCAGCTACAAGCGACGCGATGGAGATGGCTGTCGCGTTCGCTCGTCGCCTACAAGTCGTATCCGTGCGAGCGACGATATTGAGCGACGCCTCCCCGGTGTTGCCGGCATGAGGGCTGCAATCACGCGTGACGCGTGCTTTAGTAATTTACGTTGATGTATTTTGCTATAAAAAGTAGCATAAAATATTTCCGGAGGTCTTGCCCTACGTTCTTATCCTTGCACGTATAAAAATTGAATCATTTGCTCGTTCCGCGCGACAATCGGTAGTATTTGAGCGATGTACATCCAGTTCCGGCTTCGTGCTATTGGCTAGTCGCTCATAGCACTTTCGGGCGACGAGCGACGATTTCTAGATTTCCAGAACCGAGCCATCTGTTCAAGCGACAGCCCGTTTTGTCGCTCGGAGCCGTCGCTCGTCGCCGTCGCGCACTAAATCGCTCTCACAGTGTTTATCCCTAAGACTGAACTGTTTTTGCTCTTGTATTGAAATGGTGTGATTATAGGTAGGTCTGGTTTTGTCTCCTGTTGCGGTTTTCGTGCACGGTGCGAAACTGAAAGGATGCTTATGTCTACGAACTCGGTGAATTGTCGAGCAGCTAGTTATGCATCGGCATCGAATATAACGGCTGCTGTGTGGAATTACAATTGCAAGGGCGCTTTGCATACGCTTATTGTTTTGGACATGCCTTTGCATTTGCTAATATGAGTTGGCGTGTCAGAGTTATGTCATATGAATAGCTAAATCAGCCTTCCTCTGGGGGTTACAAGCGTAATGTGTGCATTTTGCTATTGCATGGCAGATCAAAATGTGTTTATCGCTTGAGTATTTTAGTAGAGAAATAAAATACCAAAATAAAATGTTGCTTTAATTCCGTGTGACCAGTCTGTCGTACACATAACAATAGGTTGGCGTAATAAACTAATAACTGCGGTTTAACTGCAACTTTTACATGCCTTCAAGAATCTAAAATGCTAGATTTCAAACTGCAGCAGTAAGTCGGGTCTGTAAAAAATGAACTCCATTGCGCACCTCATACATGAAAATAAGTTCATGCCTTTTAGTAAGCTTAGATGCAGGCCGCAGTGAACTTTCTTGTTAGTATTGAAATGTGGGTAAGCTTGCCATAACAAGCCTTGTTGTCCTTTTTTATAGGCACATACATATATCCATTGAACTTAAGGACAATATTTTCATCCCTACTGAGCATCATGTTTGCAGCTATAATCCTCAAATTATGGCTTCAGCAGTGGCACAACCAGGGATGGTGCGGGGGGCACACTGGGCATGTGCTTAGGATGTGTCACAAGTGGTGTTTGCGATACACCAGACTCATGACAGACCTATGATGTCTGAAAATGACCAATATTCTATTCATTAGCAGGAGTATTCGAACATTCGTGCCGAACGAGGATGAACTGTCCGTTATTTCTTTTCTGTGTAGGTCTAAAATTGAAGTTAATTTAGCAGTTGACTGTTGCAGTCATTTGGATGTTTTGCATGCATTTCACTAAGAAGACTAAGAGCTAAGACTTTCTTTTATTGCCATGGCCTTGACTGTCTTGATGTTGTTTTGCACCATGCCCTTGTGTTGACTTTTGCATGCGATATTTTTCAGGCACCCGCTTTATATAACGCAAGAAGGCAGCTGCAAGGACACGAGGATGTGAAAGAGCCAGTGCAGTGCGACTTCACGTAGTGCAGAGGAGCCAATGCCAAAAAATCAAAATACATTGGCATGCAATTTGGACAAGAAAACTAGTATGTGGGTATATTGGGTGTACCATTTGACCAAATGTAAGCAAAATCAAGATACAGTATGTTACACCAAGATGAAAATTCTCACGTGCTCCAGGCAGTCATCTTAACATGGTATATTTATGTAATGTCTCCGATTGGAAAGTCAAATCAAGTATCCTCTCTGGAGACAAACACATAGCAGCAAGTGTCATTGAAAAGTTAGAAATGTGTTTTAAAAAAGCTGATTAGTTCTGAGAAGTGACTGCTTTTTGCCTTGCCTCTCAACAGATACATCCATGTGATAAAAAAATAGTGGTACAATGAAATTGCATATTTGCTTAGTGACATGACACATACTTGCAATGAGCATGGTGCCTGTGTTCACTATAAAAAGCAACAGCCCATGCTTGGTTAGCTTAGGCCCAGTACAACATGCAGGCATAGGTGATAGGCGCTTCTTTTTTTTTATTTCTGTGTCGTGAGGTTTACTGACGTGCATATAGGTGCAGTGGCACGCAGTATGGTTAGTACAAAAAGGGGGGGGGGGGGGCAGGTATATGTAGCTGACTGTACACGACACAGGGCAAAGGAAATCCGTGTTCAGCAACTATGGTAAATGCCATGTATGTAAATTTTACAACGCTACTCATTCGAAGCGCGCACAGGTGCATATTGAAGAAAAGTTTTCCAGGGTACATAATTTAGTGCGTAATTTACACTAATTTTGCTCTAACCACACGACATAATAAATTGAATATACTGCACGGAGAAACCTAGAGCGACTTAAATTGTGTGTCAGCTTCGTGTGTATAAATATAGTCTTTCCTATGCATTAGGTTTTTCGCATAATGCATTACCAGTTGACAGCCTATCTTATCATGTGTACTCTGTTTACATTACAGTTGTTTATTAGTTTACTCATTTGTTTTGCAACTTATGAAATGCCGGTGTATATATATTTTCAACATTTGACGTAACCCTGTATATTTTGTAGGGACAACCCAGGACGTGCATTTCTCAGCACCCAGTCAACTGCCGGAAGTGACTCGAACACAGGCCACCAGTAAGTGGACATCAGTTGCAATTTCACATTATGCAGTTGGCTGCTGCCTTGTACTGAGGCTTCTTTTTTAATTAGATGGTGGTGTCGTTCTAATGTACATTTTGACCACAAAGGTGCGATCATGCCTCACAGAGGCATATATGGTTGCTATTCTCTGCGAGGGACGTGTTCTTGTGTTCGTGAAGCATTTGTGTTTGGCAGTATTGTCGCCCAATGAGTCAGATATAAACACTGTAACTCGCCACTGCCGGCAAGTAGTTGCGAGAAACACAATATATAATGACGCTGTAAATTTATTTCGTTATATCGAAGGAAAATTTTGCAGCAGGAAAAAAGGTTGCTATTCCAGGTAAACAGGTCTTTTTCTCACAAGTTATTTAACCAAACTGTGGATGCGTGAAATGCGTGACTTATGAATAGATTTTAATTCATCCTTTAGTAATGCTTCTAAAGGAGACTAGAAATAGCATGTGACTACCTCTCCAATCAGCAGATCATGCACTTAGTCATAAGTGGTAGTTCCATGCAGTCTCGCACTCTATATAACCTTTCCTTTCAGTAGCATTGGAACTGGCGGCTGCGTTTTCAGGAGTGCACTTGGCACTGTATATGTATGTGTGAATTCAGTTTTCTTTGTATGTGTCGGATCAGATACAAACAGTGCAAAAATCAGTTGTACCATGAGGCTGACGACGCCTTCTGCTGCTAGAAATGCGGCACTTCATATTTATAGTACTGCATGACATTTAAATGAAAGCTAGCACATAAAATTATCCAGAAAACTACCGCTGTTATAGCTGTTTTCTTCAAAGAAAGCTTGTCCTTTATGGGCTGTGTTAATCTGAGCTCTCCACCGATGTTTCAGTAGCATTATCCCTTAGTGAGTGAGATTGGGGGCAATTAATAGTGTTAGTCTTTAAATGGTGTCCTAATTATGTGTATTTGTTCCAACAAAGTTGTCTAGATTACTTTATTGTGTAGTGTAAAGCTTATGCAACCATCAGCAACTAGTGAGTTGCTAACATGCATATGCATTTGTCACTATAAAGGTGACACTCGGCTGTACCACTGCAGTGCTGCAGAAATTGCCAGCACCAGCGGCTTTGCAACAGCTGTTTCACAGCATGTCGGTATGTGCTAATCTATAGTTATGTTGGGATGGGTTAGTATTATGGACCACTGCTACTCTGTATTGTGACAGATCCATATGATAAGTGATGTAATGGGCACAGCGAAAACCTGTGAATGTTTTACTATGGTACATAAAAAGGCTCTCCTTTTCGTCACTGGAGCAGGGGAGAAGAGCATGCAGGCACTCCTGAATGTACATATATTTCAAAACATGAGAGAGACATATATATGTATATATATATATATATATATATATATATATATATATATATATATATATATATTATACATACAATTAAACTAAAGGCAGGGACATTCCGTCTTTCATTTTGAATTGACTTGTACAGCGCAAAAATACAACACAGACCACAGAGAAGCCCGCATGTTAACAGGTTTGATACACACAATATATCAACAGATTTGATACTTCATTGGAATGCATCATGTAACCGCACAAAAACAAGGGACAAAGAAGGAACACACAGGACACTTTGTCCCTTGTTTTTGTGCGGTTACATGATGCATTCTAATAACGACCACCAACTATCCCGCTTATCCCTGTTAAATTTGATGCTTCAGGTGTGCTATTTTACGCAAGGGGGAAGGGGAAGGGGAGAAAACCAGAAAAAAGAGTGGAGTGGAAGAGAAAGGAATTGTGCCAAAAAGCATGAGAAACATCGTGCAGCCAGGATCGCCAGCAGGACATCTAAAAAGCACTCTGATAAAATTACATACAGGGAAACCTTACGTATTGTTTGTTTCAATCAAGTCAGATCACATGCAGCCATTACTGCAATCAAGTTGTTTCCTTATGTCATGAGGGAATGATATGGGCCCAAAAAACTGTTTAGAGCTGAAGGATTATGTTTCATGCTAGCCTCATTACCTGCTTTTTATCATATTGTTATCAGCTGCTTATGTTAGGGACAAAAAGTAAGAGTACGAGCTTTTTCCTGATTCGCTATTCCACACAACATGTCTTTGTGACTGTATGTACGTGCAGATGATCCATAGATGAAAAATATTCAGTACAGTAGACTCTCATTACAAGATACACTTGGTTGTAAGAGACATATGAAAATAGTTTGGTTGGTTTTCCGATGTTTGCCACGTTAACAACACTGTACACAAGAGACACCTTTGTTACTAACGACTTTTCAAGTATTCACTACTTCGAAGGGACACAACCCAGACACATTCGCTTCATGCACCTTGTGTGCTCCGAAGGGCGTAAAGATCACGCAATCCTCACAAAAGTTAATTGCGCATGTCTCTTTAGCATGAACTAGAAAAGGAGGGCAACGAGGACAGTGCAGGGCAGAAAATGTCGACAGTTGAAGCTGACGAGCGTCTAAGAGCACCTCAAAGGCACTGCGAGCAACAAGGCTTGCAAAGTGAAGTGTTTAACTTCCAGAAGGTAGGAAGGAAGCTAACACAATCTACAGTCACTAAAAAGCTGTGAATGTCTTCTTTAAAGGGCCCCTAAACCACCGAGGTTGAAATTTAGTTGCGGTGTTGCAGTTGTGCATGTTAAGGCAACGAACACGTAGCCACGAGAATTTTTCGAGACGGTGCAGTAATAGTGGAGCTACGTGTTTGATTATCGAAAAGTAGTCCCCGCTCATTTTACTCTTTCATCTGATACACGCCATCTGGACAGTATCGTCTTTTCCTCGCCTAGTACACCTCCAAATGTTACGGGACAGGCCATCACCAACGAGTTCTGTTGCTGCCGCGCAGGCCCATCGTCCTGCGAGGGGTGGCGCTAATGACCTCGCCAATACAATGGAACTGTATGGTGACTCTAGTTGAAGAGCCTCATAGGGAGACCCTTCTGTTGGCGTTTCTGTTCTTTGCCCCCAATGGCTGCCCACAATGGCATCGCGAGCAACGCGACGGGGAAGAAGGAGTGTGTATTTGCTTGCAGGCCTTGCCGGCAGTCGCACACTTTCGTTCGACCAATCGACAGCACCGGAAACTGGTGACATCATCAGAGACAGCCTGGTGATGTCAGGACAAACTGGGGGTGCAGGATAGGTCCAGAGAGGTGCACGGGGTCGTTTTCTTCATATTGTGGTGCTCCCACAATGCTACGCACTGTGGCGTTTGGCATCGTCAATTGTGACGGCATTCTGATTTTGATGCGCGTGTTTACTTGAAATGTTCAAAAAATGTCGAGAAGTGGTTTAGGGGCCCTTTAAGCCACCCTGAGCAATTATTCCTTCAGATATATCTAAACATACTTTAGTGATGATGCATAATAAAGTGATCTTCTCTGGCTCCTCAGTGTTTTAAAATTTTTGGCTTCGAGAGACATGTTTCCCGTGCCTCTTGAGTATCTCTTCTAATGAGGCTTAACTGTAATGTACACACACAATTGTGTAACTCCTCCTGCAGGTTTTATTCATTAAGCCTGGTCACTGATGTGCAAAGCTTGTGGTTAAGTTTTGATGTCCGTACTTTTTAGAGCTATGTTTATTAATTCAGGCTGTTCTTATTGGTTCTTCGATGCAGGAGACAATGCCTACGAAATTATTGGCCCTGATGATGAGAGCCCTCAAGGGGCAAACGACATCTCTGTTGCAGAAGTGAGCCCAATACCACCTGAAGTTATCATGACAGGTGGCACGCCAGCAATAGATACAGAGACGGCCATGTATACTGCAGCTGCAACAGTGTACGAGGCAAGCAGCAGTGTGTCAGGATCAGCAGCAGTGTCAGAAGGAACAGCACCAGGCCTGGTAGAGCAACATGTGTGCTATCACTGTGACTTTTTTTGTAGTGCATACAACTCATTTGCTCAACATACAAAAGCTTTTCACCACGACTGTGAGCCAGTGTTCTTGTGCAGCAAGTGCAAGACTAAGTTAAGTGTTATAACACAGTATAAGCATCACTTTAAAATATGAAAACATATTACAGTTGTTGCCTCCCCAGCCAGCCCACATAGCGACAAAAATGTGGAACACATGGTGGGACACACCTCTTCTCCATTAGAAGATAGTAGACTGTCAGTGTTGTTGTTAGATTAACTGGTCTTTGTAGGCAACTAGAAGCACAACACAAGTGTCATAAGATTGCTGTTTATATTGTTGTTGGAGAGGTAAAAAAAGAAGTTTGATGCAGCTGAAGTGCCAACTGATATTGAGCAAATCAAAAACAACCACATGAGAAAGCAACACTATCGAAACTTGGGTATCTATGTGCCGCCAACTCTAGTAAGGATGGCATAGGACAGAAGTGTGATGAAAATCACACAGACACTGCTGTTCCATCACTGGTCACAGTGAGCAGTGACTTGTAGGGCAAGAGAGTCAACTGAAACGGAACATTATGGCATAGTGTCATGCTCCCATGTGACCACTTTCCATGTTATTTTGCATGATACAGCTCAACCTCCAGAAACGAGACTGCAACTTGTCTGTAAAAGGCTTTCACAAAAAATTATTCATAACACTATTAACACAGCAGTATCTTCTTTTTTTGTGGGTTCGAGGTTCCCGGGTGTCCAATAATGCAAAAATTGCGAAAAAAAAGAACATGTGTCGTACTTACGCCTTTTTAACACGTACGAGGGGGACAGAACTTTTCTAGTAGGTGCATCTTCATCATACTATCAAGTTTTTACATGCCTTTTATAATTATTATTACCAGTTATATCTGAGTACATTGTATGCATTTAGCAGGTGTAAAATCAGGTCAGTTGGATCAGATGCCTTATCTGCAAGAGAGCCCTATATTCAAGAAATTTGAATTAAAATATTGCGTGTGGTTTAAGCATTGCTCAATACTTTTGTGCATGGCAGTTTCAACCGGCACAGCACTGCGCTTTGTCACGGTCATGTGTCTTCAAAGCAGTGTTTACCATTTGTGTTGATCTGTTTGTGTATTCATAGAGCAAGTTCTTAATTTATTTTTTTCCGCATTCTTGTGCTTGCACTAAGGTTGTATCAGGCAGTTACAAAATGGGCGTCACTATAACGAACTGTTCTGTTGAGCTTACACTTGCAAATAAGTGTTCAGATGGCCGCACTTCTATGTAGGTGCATCAATAGCTTTGTGTATGTTCTCATATTTGTATAAAGCTTATATAAGCTAGTTACAAAATGTATGTCACTAAGCATTGTGATATTCTTTAAAGAACTGCTTGGTTGGTTTTACACTTGTGAATTAGTATTGAGGCGGTGGTATTTCCATGTAGGCCCACTGCTAGCTTTCTGTGTGCTCACGTGTTTGTATTAAGCTTTTACAAGGGAGTTATAGCATGTACGTCACTAAGCGCTGTGATATTTTTAAGGAACTGCTTTGTTGGTTTTACACCTGTGAGTAATAGTACTTGGGTGGCACTAGTCATGTGTAGGTACACAGGGACCATTTGTATACATTATGTTCATGTAAAGCAGTTACAAAGTGTATGTCACTAATCGCTGTGTTATTTGTTGAAGAATTGCTGTGATGGTTTTACACATGTGAATAATAGTGGTCAGGACACAGTACTTGCGATGTATAGTTGAATTTATACAGTGCCAAGACATGGGCTGTATACGTACCAAAAGAAATGTGTGTCATTATATTGTTGTGATTATTACTGTTTGGATTTTATTAAACTCTAACAACATTTTTTCTTGTATCTATTGAGGTATGGCAATTTGTCATGCAACCAAACTGAGGACCTGAACTTGTGCATACAAATAAACAGCTAATTTAAGAGCATACTGCTCATATTTTGCGAAACCAGTTTAACAAATCTTGTACTACAATGCTGGAAAAATGACAGAGCTAACAGGGATGTACAGAAAGAGTTTGCACTGGCTGAAGGACTGGCCCACACTGGAGTTGGTAATGTTGCGTTTTTTGGAATAGAACAGTAAGTGCACTTCTATTAAAAATGTGACAGTCAATGCAGAAACATAAGGCAGACGAGCAGATGTGGCACATTTTTTTCAAGGCCCTCCATGCCTACTACTGCATTTGTAGTCTTCCTGTGCTCTTCGTATAAGCCCCTGTTCAGCCAAGGTTTTCACTCCATGACAGTTGTTCTACTGGGTTCGTAGCAATATTGAAGAAAAAAATGCAATGGTTTTCAAGAACTTTCGAGGCCCCGACACAGTAACTTCAAGGACCTCGTGCGATTTTTTTAGTTGTTTGGACAGGCAATAACTTGTTCAACAACATCGTTAACTTTAATTCAAACAAAAGAATACAAAACAAATCGCATTTCACTGATTTCAAACATTTGAAAGACTGCTAATTTGCCTTTCACCGCCCATCACTAAACGCACACAAGGAAGCATTTCAAGAAAGCGCTCAAAGTTTTTCTGCAATAGCACAATTAACTACTTGGACCTGCAACATTTGCAGTTTTTGAATACTGTTTGGTTTGACAGTGTATGGGATGTCATCTGTTGCCTCAGCTTTTCACCACCAAATAAGCAATAGTCATTTGTAATTTCCTTTTATTGTGTCTGTAGCTCTCAATTTACTCATCACGGCTTTTCTTTGAATACCTCAACTGTTGAGCTTCCTGCTTCTGCTCCTCCAAGTACATTTGTCGCCGGTTCCATATGCCTAAAACTGGTATCTACAGCTCCTTTGTAATTCCAACTTTAAGGATGTCGCTTTCCTTCTATTACCTCCACAGACAATTCTCTGTGACATGCGAAGAGTGTCACAGAAGGGAAAAAAAACGCTTGGCAATGTCTGCTAAGTCTAGCCAAGTGTACAAATTTAAGGACTTTCCAGTACTTCTAAAAATTCCAGGGTTTTCAATGCCTTGAAAATGGCATTTTAGAAATAAAGGGTTTTCAAGTATCGCTACAAACCCTGGATTCTAGCACCTAAATAATTTTACAAGCTTATTTTGGCACGGAGTTCGGAAATTCATGCTTTTTAGCTAAGGCTGCACTATCTCTGTACATTGAAGCCACGAGAGCGCAACCATTTTGAAGTAAACAAACATACTGAAAGCTTTTAATACCACTCTTTTTCTATGGAGCTTCGTATTGCCTAGTTAAGTTTACGAATGTGCCTGGTTTTGGTGGGCGTTTCTTCGACATTTTCTGTGTGAAGTAGATGACTAACCCCCGTATTCAGAAATGTATATTAATACAAAGCTCATGCTTGACTTTATATAAACGACACCTGGTGCGAACGTCCCCCAGACGCTCACTGCCTTTCTTTTGGTGCGTTCACGACTTGCGTCATTTAGATCAAGCCAAGCATGGGCTTCAAGTTATGATGCATTTCTGAATATGGGGGTAAGCGTGCGCAATTCCGGGCGACGCATTGTGCCATTGACACTGAGAGGGAACGGGGAAAACAAAGTTAACGCCCTATGCTCCTAAACTTTCGCGTACCTGCGGTGTGCATGTATCGTGGAAGAAGAAACAGCGCAAACACCAGGACGAAAAAAAGCATCAACCACACCAGCGCTTCGTGGTATGGTCCATGTTTTTGCGTCGTCCTTGCGTTGCGCTGTTTCTTCTAAAATGCTCAACCAACTAGCCGGCAAGTCCATCCTGTGCATATATATTGAACACACGTATGAATGTAGATGGTGGTCTTCGAAGCTTTTAGAACGAGCACTGCCACAGGATACGAGCAGTGCACGCGTAACAAGTGGACACATTAGTCATTTAAACATGCGTGCGAATGCATGTGACGCGACTATCGGCATAAGCAGTCTCCAAATGCTGGAATGCATGCTCTTCAAAACGCTAACGATCCGCTGCTAATGCAGGACAACAGCTCACAGCAGACTGAACCAAACTCTAAACTAATGCACTTGAAAAGAACGCCTACACGGCAGCGTGAGGCATGTCGAAATGCCTGGTACTGGCGTCGCAGTTGACGACATACGAATGGAACTGGCGGAAAAAATAAACAGAAATGCTCACCAGTATACGTACGACTTAAATTCACATACGTGGATGGTTGGCACGATACTTTTTATCCGCGTATTTTCGGAGAACATATAATGCATGGACTGGAATAGCACTCGATCGTGAGCTGAACGGCACATTTGTTAGTTTCCTGGGGTGACGACAAGCCGTGAATAGTTCTCACGTCGTCGTCTACGTTGTATTCCTTCGTTAGTCGTAGCAAGGAATGGAAATGATGCAAACGCAAACGTATTCCAGTACACAACAGCACAGCACACTGCAGAGAAACTCCACCCACCGCAGCAGATTCCTCAAATACATTTGTTATGTATATAACCTCTAAAAGAACACGACTGAGCGTGGTGGCTCTGTGGTGTAATGGTTAGGATATGTGCTTTGAATTGTATAGATGCGAGTGTACGCGGGTTCGAATCCACGTGATGTATAGAGCAATGTGGTTCTCCATAAGTTGTGATTCCCTCGACTATTGTGTTCTAATTAGATTATGTGTCTCCTGATTGTGAAATGTGCGAAGATAATTGCGGATTAATTGTTAATTAACTTTTTTTTCTCCGCAGTGGCGTTTGGGACGCATACGCATAGGCCGATTCCGAGCAGTCACGCCTCATGGTAGGCAGCAAATAGCCAGGAAAAATGACTTTAAAATCCTGCATAACATTGCTCACGCCTATTCTGAAGGCCGCTTGGAATTGGGCCACTGACTCTGAGGAGCCGCCTAGGGAACGGTGTATCAGGGACCCTAATTTGATCTGATTTCCTGCCTGCATGCGTGGCCAGGACTTCGCTAACACGGTATTGGGAAGAGTACTAGCACTCTGTTTGGGGGAGTACAAGTACTCGGTCTGGTGGAGTGCCATTACCCCTGCGGTGAGAGTACTAGCAATCCCTTGCGGTGGAGTAACAAAACTCTGTCAACAGGAGTTGACCTACTCTCTCTCAAAGAGGTTGATCTACTCTCGAAAAGAGAGTGAAATATGGGACAAGCCGCTACTCCCTCAAAGAGAGTGCCCGGCACTCTCTTTGTTTTTAGGGTGTACGAAAAGATCCCACGGAGAAGAGACGAAAGCTATTCGAGAAAATCATTCCTGTGTGTCCCTAGCGTCGGGATCGGCCGCTATGCGTGATCCTAACAAGAAAGCATTTTGCAGAATGCGAAGAAAGGCGGCAAAAGTTCTGTCTGCGCGCACCTTGCCGGTCTCCGCAATAGAGCCGTCATCGTGGTATTTTAGTCTCCCGTTTAGCAAGAGTGTTGCAGACAAGAGAACTGGTTCAAACAGGCTTTCTTTAAGGATTCAGCACTAGTACGGTATCCCAAAAGGTGAGGTCAAGTGCTCGCCCTATTTTCTTCCCTCGCGCTACAGCGCACTGACAGAATTTTACGTGCACCATATATACCGTGCATTTTTCGTTTACGCTTCAGGTTCTCGATTGCGTTTTCGCCCCCTTTACCCACGTGAGTGGTATTTCATGGTCTTACGGCGTACCACGTGTGTCCATATATTGTGTCCAATATATGAAACGGCCAAATTCTATTTTATTTGACGCCTCGAATGGTAGTAATGTATTGAGTCCCTTGTGGCTTTGTGCTTGTCATCAATTTTACTACTTGGCGAATGGATACAGCATGTACGCTTCATAACTAGCTTGTGGATACTGCGTACATGAGTCGAGTATGCCCTTGGTATAAAATAAATTGTATGCTTTAGGTAGCACGATTGTTTGCAGTTTGGGACATGTGTCGGAATGTACGCTGTGCGCCCTTCGCGCTTAACTTAGTCGGCGGCCTGCCGAGTCCGTGCGGGTGCCATGTGTGCGCACGGAGCTTGTGAAGCGCTCGCGCGGTTTTTTTTATATGTGTTCTGTTCGCGCGCTTCGCACAACAAGGCATGCCGCAGTTCTTTGTCCTTGTGCAACACATTTTCTTAGCGTACGTCTGTGCATTATTTGATACCGGTTTCACACGGGGCTCTTTTAACCACTATCCAGTCCGTTAGAAATCGAATTTCTCGGTCGTGATTGACTCCTTTGCGCAAGCTACGAGGGTGAGCCAGTCGCATCGATAATTTCGATCCGGATCGGGCTTGATCGCGATCGAGAGTGGTCGTGCGACACCGGTTTTACACATGGCTCCCACATAGGCAACACTTTAAGTTCAATGCTACTGAGTGAAGAGCAAGTGCATATATATGCCAGTGGTGGTATGCGGGCAAGTCTTTCTGGTGACGCCAATACTTGTGCATTCAAAACATTTCAAGTACCAGAGTAGTGCATCAATGTGTCTGCTTCGACAAAATGGAGCACCAGTGCAGATATCTGAGCATACCTGTCCAGGGCAACAAGTGTGTCTACATTGAAACCACTACCAGCATGTGCGGCAGTTCTATTTCCAACGGAACTTAAGAATAATCAGTTAATCAGTAGGGTGCTCTCAAGCTGTTTATCTGTGAAGCTCTGCCTGGACTGTGTGCCTAATATTTTTGGACGTGAAAGTGGGGGTGAATTGGTAAACATCAGTGGAACTGTGCCTGGACTTTGTGGCAAATGTTTTTGGATGTGAAAGTGTGGGTGAACTGGCAAAGAATTTGCTCTGGGCTACATGTGTTAAACGTTTTTCTCATTGAGAGTGCTTTTTTTTACTTTAGGAGACTGGAGGTGTGCGCAAAGTGTGACATGTCAGTGTGCTAATTAATGTATTTGCTTGTTTGCAAATTATTCGTTGCAACTTTGTTGCCAGAGAGGTACAACTTTGCCACTTGTACAGGGCTTTTTTAGATAAAACACCTAGTATTTATTATGACCATTGCTTCCTTTGTTACACAAATGCAGCTTCCAGTGCATTCCAGTTTATTTCCATGTTTATGTAAGTTACTAATCTGAGGCTTGCATATTCATTTCTCACGTTCTGGAGTGGCAAGATGCAGCGTTACTGTCTCATCGTTCGCTGTACTACAGTAGTGTTCACTTGTTACACTGAATTCCCCGTTTAAGTATTCTGTACTAATTTCACTTTATTACTTTTTTGTTGTATGGTTATTTTTTCTCGCTGTTACCTTCTTTGATATATCCTAAAGGCAATATTTCCAATTTTGCATTGTTCCCATTTCTTTTGTTTTTGTCACAGGATTGTTTTATGATGGTATGGGGTGGTATTTCTTTTTGTGCTCTTTTAAGCTTCTAGCTGACTGGTAACATTGCTTAGAGGCAGTTACTATCCGATTCATACTCTTGCATTTTTCAGTCTACTTCTTTCATTCGCTCCGATGTCGCTTCTGCATAACTCTAGTCCATCTAATAGCACGTGCTCTTTACTATGATAAATGAGAAACTTTAGTACACTCCAGATTTTTCTGTTCATTTTTGTATGTGTACTTGGAATTTTGTATATGTGCTAGCGAATGTTCACTTTCGAGTTCATTACGAATCCTTTCTGCGACTTTTCTCATTGTTGATTGACTTTTACTTCTATTTGCATTTCTCACACAGTTTGTTCGAACCTTGCATAAGCATTACATTTTAATTAAGTGTTTTTGCTTGGTCACAATGTTCTCATTCCACGCACTCTTGGCATGAAGGGCTTGGTCTGGCCGCCTGTCAAGACGTGACCATTTGTTATTTGCAGGATGTCATTCCCATTTTGGTTGTAAGCATCGTAGCTTACTAAAGGCGGTATTAAGGATTATTTATTCCTAACAGGCTGATTTTCGTGTGACTTGGTAGAGGATGCGCCGGCCATGCGGGGAACAGTGCTTGGCACTGCGCCATGGATCTTACAGTCAACACCGACGCTTCTACTCATCTGGGGCGCGATTTGAGATCGTTGTTCGAAACGCCCGAACAGTTTCACCTCACGCGATTGGCCTAGGCCGTGCCGACGGGTGCGGCTGACGACGTCTGCGCGGCATAGGCCAGTCGCGTGAGGCGAAACTAAACGTGTTTTGAACAACGATGTCTGATCGCACCCGTCACCCGCGAAAATTAGCTCCAGATTATCGTAAACCTCTCAAGACCACTTCTATACCAGCTTTTTGATAACGTCCTAAAAACGTTTAGAAATTGGTTACGAATAGTTTTGGCAAAGAGATTACTTGTGTCTTTCCCAATCCTATTTCTAGACCAGCTTTTCGAATACGTCTTGCAGACCTGTTCTAGATCGTCTCAAGAAAGTAATTAAGCTGGATATTAGCAGAGATATACGACGTTTTCCCACCAAAGTTCTCTCATTCGTGTCTTCTTTAACCCGTTTTTATCGTCTTGGATAAACGCTACGAAAACGTTACGTATTTCTTTTGTGCTACCTGGGCAGTTAACACGATAAAGGGACTGTACAAAGCCAAACGGCTGCCGTTTGAAATTTCGGTGGCGCCGTGGATATTTCAACGAGTCATTGATACGCTGTTAGCAGGCATTCCTGGCGTGAAAGCCTATCTTGATGATATCTTGATTTCTGGCCGTAACGCGGAAGAGCACGCCGAGAGATTAAAAACCGTGCTATCGCGTCTGCAGAACGCGCAGTTAAGAGTAAACAAATACAAGTGCGAATTCAACAAGCCGAGCATTGAATTCTTGGGTCACAGAACTGACGCCACGAGAATACATCCGAGCCGAAGCAAGACTGACGCCATCCATAAAGCGCCCGCACCCACAAGCAAAAAGGAGCTGCAAGCGTTCTTGGGGTCACTAAATTTTTACAGCGGTTTCCTCAAGGGCAAGACTGAAGTGGCAGAACCACTCTATCGACTGCTCGACCATGACCATGAATGGAAGTGGACAGATGAGCACCAACGTGCGTTTGAGAGATTAAAAAATTACTTAGCTCTGACTCTGTACTTGTGCCCTACGAAACCAAGCGTCCTATAATTTTGTGCTGCGACGCATCTCCTGTGGTAGTGGGGGCAGTGCTAGCCCATCGTACGACTGATGGGAAGGAACAGCCCATAGCTTATGCTTCCCGGACGCTTGGAGCCAGTGAACGTAACTATGCTCATATTGATAAATAGGGCTTAGCTGTTGTCTTTGGCGTGAAACTGTTCCACCAGTACCTTGCTGGGCGAGAATTTACGGTCATAACGGACCACAAGCCGTTACTGGGCCTGTTTAACACAGACAAGAGGGTGCCTGAAGTTGTGTCGCCCAGAATTCTCCGTTGGATTTTATGTTTGTCTGCGTATAACTACAGTGTTCAGTACAGGCGAGGCCAAGAAAACTCCAACGCCGATGCACTCAGCCGTCTGCCAGCTCCGGGAGACGAAGACGAGCCACAGCCACCTGGAGACGTGCTCCTGTTGGAAGCGGTCGAGTGCGCGCCGCTGCAGGCGTTAGACATCGCTGCGCTGATCCAGAAGGACAGTCTTATCCATTGTAAAGGAATGGATTCTTAGTGGCTGGCCGTCAACACAGCTGGATAACAAGTCCACGCCTTACGAGGTGAGCAAATCAGAGTTGTCGTTGCATCGTGATTGTAATTCCTCGTGTTGTAATTCCTCATCGTGTTGTAATCGCGTTGTAATTCCTAACGCAGCAAGAGAAAGTGTGCTTCAACTCCTGCATGCAAATCACCCTGGGATGAGTGCCTTGAAAGCGTCAGCTGGAGGGCTCATGTGGTGGCCGAAAATGGACCACGAAATTGAAGAGTTTGTACGGCACTGTCAGCCATGTCAGAGTAACCGGCAAAGCGATCCCAAGGTTCCAGTGCATTTTTGGATCAAGCCAGATCAACCTTGGAGTCGCCTACACATTAATTTTGCTGGTCCAGTTAATGGAGAAGAATTCTTAACCGTGGTAGACGCCTACAGCAACTTGGCCGAGGTCGAAGTCATTTCATCCATGAAAGCTACAGCTGTCGTCACCAGCTTAAGGAAGATGTTTGCGACACACGGTGTGCCAGACGTTATCGTTTCGGATAATGGCACAGCATTCACTAGCTCGGAGTTGCAAACTTTTTTAAAGTGCAATGGTGTGCGTGCTATTTTCACTGCACCTTACAATCCCGCCAGTAATGGTAGGGCTGAGAGAATGGTAAGAGAAGTTAAAGAAGCGTTAAAGAAGCAGCAGGAAGGTTCAACGCAATGCAACATTTCGCGGTTCCTGTTTAAACAGCACACGACGCCACATTCGGTGCCGGGAAAATATCCGGCAGAATTAATGATCGGACGAAGGCTGAGGACAGCCTTGGACAAACTTCATCCGGACCGACAACACGCGCCTGAACCACAACGACCGGATATTCACACGTGTACTTGTCTTTATCGGGCGACATGTGCCCACAAAACGGGCTACACTTATAGCACAACAATAGCGGCGAACACGCTCGGCAATCGTCGAAAATCTGATCAGCGGGTCAAGCGCGTCGGCTTTTATGCAGCAGTCATCGAATGTTCCAGACTAATCGTTGGGACCCGCATGCCTTCTACAAAGTTCTACACCATTCGTGTCAAGCGATGAAATCAGATAACACAAGGTTCGGCGCCAACAGACAGCGGATAGAAGCATCGATAACTTTCCAGAAACTTCGGATACATGCAGGCGCGTCCCGCGCTGTGCGATGACATTTCTTAGGCGGCAAAGCATGTCGCCCGACAAAGACAAGTACACGTGTCAATATTAAGAGTTTCCGTGTCGGTGACGCGGTCAATGCTAAAAGCTTTTATCCAGGTCCAAGGTGGAAGGCGGCCAGGGTTGTGGCATTGCGAGGTCCGGTGTCGTGCATCGTCCAGCTGGACAACGGCGAACGCCATCACAGGCACCGGGACCAGTTGAGGAGCGCCTGGACGAGGCTCGAAGCCGATCCAGTCTCAAGTGCAGACTACCACGTCAGGCTGCCTCCTACAGCCAGACGACCACAGCTGCTGCCGGTCAGCACGGAAGCAGCCGCAGGGGCAAGTCCGGGCCAAGGTACCCAAGACCCGGTCGAACCGCGAAGATCAACACGCGTTAGACGGCCTATCGCAAGTTATGGCATTGATGACTAACCAGACATTTTGCAATTGTGTAACGAATCTTAGGAGAAAGGAATGTTGTATACTGATATCGCGTGTCACACTACATTTTCATGATAATCGCTTATCGGCCACGCAAGCAGCAGTCGGCAGATCACATGTTCATCACCCTATAAAAAGGGCACGGCATCAATACACGTTGTCTGTTCCACCCTGGCGTCCGGCTGATATGCCACACTTTCATTTTCCTGCTATATATACAAGTGTTCCAGATAATTACAAAACTCTCGTTTTCATGTGCTTTCGTGCATCATAGGAGATTCGTAGTTTATTTCTCCGGTGTTCTCTGTGGCTAAACTAGCCATCTTTTTTTTACATATCTGGGGAGAATTATGGACATGGTATGGGTTATGTGTAAGCAACATTTCAAGTAGGTGGGTTAAATCAGCGTTCTCAAGTGAAAAAAAAAGCATCCGATGGTCAATAGCCTTATTAGACTGTTTATCGGGCAGTGTAAAACTTAGACAAATATGCTGGAATAAATACAACTAAAACTGCGATCAAATTTTGCCAGCATAAGGGGAACAGTGCGCCTAGTTTATGTGCAATGATAAGTGCGTGTTGATCAAATACCTCCTTAAAAGAAATGTAAGCAAGTATTCGAAAGCCTCACGGCGGCTAGATTTTGGATGCGATCAATTAGAAAACCCTTATCAAACCCTGTTCTGACTGCTTCTCCAGAATATAAGCGCTTGACATTTCCCTGGCGTATCGAATCCCGTAACTCAAAGATGGTTGAGATCTCTCTCACTAAATTATGTTGGCGCATTCCCTTTCTGAATTTCTAGTTACACAGGTCGGGTTTCGTTCCCTCCCCCCTCTGCTCGTTTTGTTTTGAGGAGACGATAGATCACTTTCTTATATCTTGTCGCTGCTTTACTGAGGCAAGGAAAATATCGTTGGAAGTAACTTTTTGGATAATTGGCCTGCACTTGACAGAACCTGCAGTTCTTTCGTTCGGGGCCTCCACTTTGGGATTCAGCGACAGGGATGCTTGCTTCGCTGTCCAAACATTTCTTGCAGAATTCAAACGGATGCCCTGCTAAATTCTATTTTTTGTACTCTTAAACTATGATTACACATTTGATATGACTTCCCTATTTTTATCTTAACAGATAATTCTACGCTATTCAATGCCAATTCCATAGGTTTTCGGAAATTTATGCTTCATAATAACTGGCACTAATTCACCTATTTCTTGGCCAATGCCCCGTCGTGGATAGCAGCCACACACGTGATAGGCAGACTCATCTGCAGGGGTGATCTGCAGTGGTGGCGTAGAGGTAGAGCACCCGCCTCGAGTGCAAGAGGTCCGTGGTTCGAATCCCGGTGCCAGCAATTTTCCACCGGATTAAAAAAAATCCGCGTGTTGATAAAATTGCACAAACAGGCCTAGAGTGTGGCCTGATCCCGGTGACCAGAACCGGTAACGCACTCCCTCACCAGAGCAGTATTGGCCACCCTGGTGCAGTACTTGGCCACAACCTCCTATATTAACACAACAATCAAACCCCGGCCCTCAGTCCCCAGCAGCTGCGAAGCAACTGACCACGACGGAGGTCAGACCTGCGACGCAGCAGAGAGTGCTAAGAATCACTGGCTCCGGAAAGGCCGCCATTTGAATATGAACCTGGCAACGTTTAACGCTAGAACGTTATCTATTGAGGCGAGTCTAGCAGTGCTATTGGAGGAATTAGAGGGCAGTAAATGGGATATAATAGGGCTCAGTGAAGTTAGGAGGCCGAAAGAAGCCTATACAGTGCTAAAAAGCGGGCACGTCCTGTGCTACCGGTGCTTAGCGGAGAGAAGAGAACTAGGAGTCGGATTCCTGATTAATAAGAATATAGCTGGTAACATACAAGAATTCTATAGCATTAACGAGAGGGTGGCAGGTCTTGCTGTGAAACTTAATAAGAGGTACAAAATCAAGATTGTACAGGTCTACGCCCCTACATCCAGTGATGATGACCAGGAAGTCGAAAGCTTCTATGAAGACGTGGAATCGGCGATGGCTTGAGTGAAAACTAAATACACTATACTAATTGGCGAATTTAATGCCAAGGTAGGCAAGAAGCAGGCTGGAGACAGGGCAGTGGGGGAATATGGCATAGGCACTAGGAATAGCAGCGGAGAGTTATTAGTAGAGTTTGCGGAACAGAATAATATGAGGATAATGAATACCTTCTTCCGCAAGCGGGACAGCCGAAAGTGGACCTGGAGGAGCCCGAACGGCGAGACTAGAAATGAAATAGACCTCATACTCTGCGCTAACCCTGGCATCATACAAGATGTGGACGTGCTCGGCAAGGTGCGCTGCAGTGACCACAGGATGGTAAGAACCCGAATTAGCCTAGACCTGAGGAGGGAACGGAAGAAACTGGTACATAAGAAGCCGATTAATGAGCTAGCGGTGAGAGGTAAAATAGAGGAATTCCAGATCAAGCTACAGAACAGGTATTCGGCTTTAACTCCGGAAGAGGACCTTAGTGTTGAAGCAATGAACGACAATCTTGTGGGCATCATTAAGGAGTGTGCAATGGAAGTCAGTGGTAACTCCGTTAGGCAGGATACCAGCAAACTATCGCAGGAGACGAAAGATCTGATCAAGTAACGCCAATGTATGAAAGCATCTAACCCTACAGCTAGAATAGAAATGACAGAACTTTCGAAGTTAATCAACAAGCGTAAGACAGCTGACATAAGGAAGTATAATATGTATAGAATTGAACATGCTCTCAGGAACGGAGGAAGCCTAATAACAGTGAAGAAGAAACTAGGAATTGGCAAGAATCAGATGTATGCGTTAAGAGACAAAGCCGGCAATATCATTACTAATATGGATGAGATAGTTCAAGTGGCTGAGAATTTCGATAGAGATTTATACAGTACCAGTGGCACCCTCGGCGATAATGGAAGAGAAATTAGTTCAGAGGAAATCTAAATCCCAAAGGTAACGCCGGAAGAAGTAAAGAAAGCCTTGGGAGATATGCAAAGGGGAAGGCAGCTGGGGAGGATCAGGTAACAACAGATTTGTTAAAGGATGGTGGACAGATTGTTCTAGAGAGACTGGCCACCCTGTATATGCAATGCCTCATGACCTCGAGCGTACCGGAATCTTGGAAGAACGCTAACATAATCCTAATCCATAAGAACGGAGACGCCAAAGACTTGAAAAATTATAGACCGATCAGCTTACTGTCGGTTGCCTACAAATTATTTACTAAGGTAATCGCAAATAGAATCAGGAACACCTTAGACTTCTGTCAAGCAAAGGACCAGGCAGGATTCCGTAAAGGCTACTCAACAATACATCATATTCACACGATCAATCAGGTGATAGAGAAATGTGCGGAATATAACCAACCCTTATATATAGCTTTCATTGATTACGAGAAAGCGTTTGATTCTGTCGAAACCTCAGCAGTCATAGAGGCATTACGGAATCAGGGGGTAGACGAGCCGTATGTAAAAATACTGAAAGATATCTATAGCGGCTCCACAGCCACCGTAGTCCTCCATAAAGCAAGCAACAAAATCCCAATAAAGAAAGGCGTCAGGCAGGGAGATACGATATCTCCAATGCTATTCACAGCGTGTTTACAGGAGGTATTCAGACCCTGGATTGGGAAGAATTGGAGATAAAAGTTAATGGAGAATATTTTAGTAACTTGCGATTCGCTGATGATATTGCCTTGCTTAGTAACTCAGGGGACCAATTGCAATGCATGCTCACTGACCTGGAGAGGCAAAGCAGAAGAGTGGGCCTAAAAATTAATCTGCAGAAAACTAAATAATGCTTAACAGTCTCGGAAGAGAACAGCAATTTACAATGGTAGGCAGCGAGGCACTGGAAGTCGTAAGGGAATACATCTACTTAGGGCAGGTAGTGACGGCGGATCCGGATCATGAGACGGAAATAATCAGAAGAATAAGAATGGGCTGGGGTGCGTTTGGCAGGCATTCGCAGATCATGAACAGCAGGTTGCCATTATCCCTCAAGAGAAAAGTATATAATAGCTGTGTCTTACCAGTACTCCCCTACGGGGCAGAAACCTGGAGGCTTACGAAACGGGTTCTACTCAAATTGAGGACGACGCAACGAGCTATGGAAAGAAGAATGATAGGTGTAACGTTAAGCGATAAGAAAAGAGCAGATTGGGTGAGGGAACGAACGCGAGTTAATGACATCTTAGTTGAAATCAAGAAAAATAGATGGGCATGGGCAGGACATGTAATGAGGAGGGAAGATAACCAATGGTCATTAAGGGTTACGGACTGGGTCCCAAGGGAAGGGAAGCGTAGCAGGGGGCGGCAGAAAGTTAGGTGGGTGGATGAGATTAAGAAGTTTGCAGGCATGGCATGGGCACAATTAGTACATGACCGGGGTTGCTGGAGAAGTATGGGAGAGGCCTTTGCCCTGCAGTGGGCGTAACCAGGCTGATGATGATGATGATGATGATGATGATGATGATGATGATGATGATGATGATGATGATGATGATGATGATGATGATGATGATGACGACGTGATAGGCAACAACAACAACGACAGATAAAGTGTATTTGTGGGCAGCTGCTCCACGCGCTCGTCAATCCCACGTCGTGACACCGGTCGAGGTGCTGGGTATTCTTCACGCTTGGCACCCCTTCGCGGAGCCCACGATCGAGCCCGGAATCGCCATCGCGCATCGAAACACCGGTCCACCGGTTGAGACATCGCCTGCTAGGCCTAGCGCGCAAGTCCAGTCCCCTGCAAGAAACCTCGAGAAATCATTTGCCTCCTACAACCGTCATGGCCACCGCGGCTCCATCGCAAGTAACACTGCAGAATTCTATGGTTCCGGAGAACTTTCGCGGTAATGCCTTTGAAGGCGTCTATGAATGGCTAGACCAGTTCGAGCACGTCGCCAAGTACAACCATAACAACAGCTCGGAGGCTAAACTTGCGAGTTTCTATTTCTATCTGAAGGACACTGCTCGTACGTGATACGTCAACCGGGACAGGGCCTTTGAGACATACGACTTTCGCACACAACTACTGGATACTTTTACTAGCGTCAAGAGGAGGGAAAATGCGCACTGCCTCCTTGAATTCCGCCTTCAAAAACCCTAAGACAGCGTTGCTATGTTCTCAGAAGACAGGGCCCGTATTTTCGGTAGGGCAGACAACGACATGCCAGAGGAAAGAAAGATGCGGTATTTCTTTTCTTGCGGGGAGTGAACGAGCCATTGTTTGCCGGCTTTGTGAGAAATCCACCGACAACAGTGGTGGAGTTCACAAAAGATGCTATAGCCGTTGAACGGGCCCTACAGCAACGATACCGCCAACATGACATGAGTAACTCGGTGGACTTCCGTACTGGCTGCGAGTAACAACAGGCCTCTGTGTGAAGCTGTCCGAGAGGTTGTGCGAGAAGAGCTTCGGCACCACGGATTTGTTATTGCGCCTACGAAACCGGCTCCTGCGTTATCTTTTGTAGCTGATGTGGTGCGTGAAGAAGTCCGGCAAGCTTTTTGATCGTCAGACTGCGGTAACAAACCGCGGCTCCTTACTGATGCGCAGGCTGTTCACTGTCCAATCAACGCAACTTCCACGCCGTTGACAGCCACAACTAAAACATCTCTTACGCTACAGTCAATATCGTCCCCTCCGTCGACTCTACCGACCCCGCCGATCGCGCCAGCACAAACAATGCCGCATCTTCGACATGCACACGACACGCTATATGGCTCCACGGAGAGGGGCACCGAACTATCAGCGTCGGAAGACGGATTTGTGACGCACCGTCAACCATCGACCAGTGTGCTACCATTGTGGCGAAGCGAACACGTCTATCAAGTTTGCCACAAATGAAACAACTATCGCGCCACACAATACCCAAGCTTGCCTGTCAACTAGGCCTATTCTCCATATTCTCCAATGCTAGCCAGGGGCACCTCCTCGAGTTGATGTTATCATATGCTTGTGAAAATATTGTAGATAAGCCGACACGAATCGGTCAACACTCTGAAACGCTCATAGACTTGTGCTTTACTAATTTACCTTTAAATAAAATGACATCCGGTGTAATTTTGACAAGCTTAAGTGATCACCTTCCTTTTTTTGCCTTCTTTCCCTTGGTGAAAAAAATGGATAGAACTAAATTCCTCCGACGAATAATAAATGAAAATAGCATTGTGCAGTTCCATTCACTGATGGCTGACGTAGCCTGGGATGATATATATAGTGAAATCAACCCGTGTAAGGCATATAACATTTTTTTAGAGAAAGTGCTTCACCACTATAACAGTGCTTTCCCACTAGTGCCTATAAAAAAGCACAGGAGGATAAGAAAAGAGTGGGTTACTCCGGTATTATGCAGACGTATAAACAGAAAAAACTGGCTGCTTGCTAGTTTCATAAAAACGAAAGATCCGGTTCATTTCACGGAGTTTAAAAAATTTCGTAACGACTTAACTTCAGATCATAAGAAAGCAAAATCAGGTTTCTACGACAACAAATTTTCCACAGTTATGAACAGTTCTAAATTATTGTGGCAAATAGCTAACAACATCATAAAAGGTGGCAAAGCATGCATTCCGCTGGATTTTTACATCGACGGTAAAAGATTGTCAGGTGTACCACTTGCAAACAAGTTTAACGAACATTTTCTCAATGCGGGTTCGCCAAATTGCTTACGCATGAGCCAAGCGCTAACGCCCACCACTTCATATGTCCCTTCAACTAATAGCAATTCACTGTTTCTGATACCTACATCGGAGGTAGAAGTTGTAGGTGTTGTAAAGGCAATGAAGGATAGATGCTCGCCAGGAAAAGACGATAGTAGTGCACGCCCCATCAAGGCCGTACTTCCATTACTTGTGGGTCCTCTAGTAAATATTTGTAATCTCACATTAGAGACCGGTATATTCCCTGATAACATGAAAGTTGCACGCGTAACCTTAATATTCGAAGGAGGAGGAAAAATGATCTGAATAATTATAGACCTATCTCTGTTTGGCCGCTCTTTTCTATGATCCCCGAACGCATAATATACACGAGGTGAAACAAGTTTTTAAGTGCTCATAATATAATATGTAAACAACAATTTGGATTTCAGGCTGGAAAATCAAAGGAGACAGCACTGCTATTCATAAAGGACCGTATTTTGGAAAACTTTGAACAGAGACTATATACACTGGGCATTTTTCTTGACTTCCGAAAAGCCTTTGATTTGATTAAACATGAAATTCTGATGGAAAAACTGGGAAAGTATGCTATCAGAGGAATAGCGCATGAGCTGATAGACAGTTATCTCAAAGGAAGAAAACAATACACTAGTATGAATCAATATCTGTCAGATATATGAATCATTAAGTACGGTGTGCCGCAAGGATCTATTCTTGGGCCTTTGTTATTTATTTTATACATCAATGACCTCGTTAACATCCCCCTGACACCTGATATTATCCTTTACGCGGATGACACTAATGTCTTCTTTTCTGGTCCAAATCTAGCCTCACTTGAAGAACATGCAAATCAGTGGCTGAGTCAGCTACAAATCTGGTTAAACAAGAACGAACTTGACTTAAATATAAAGAAAACACAATATAATATTTTCCGCCCCAAATACAAGCCCTTGAATCATCTCGTCCAACTACAAATATATAATACCAATCTATTGCCAACAAATTCTTGCCGCTTCCTGGGCGTCTGTTTCAAATATGACTTAACATGGACAGATTTATTTATTTATTTACACATACTGCGGCCCCTGCTGGGGCTACAGCAGCAGTGGATAATAAAACACAAGAAAGAAATACAATAGGAAACAAAGAAAGTTTAGGCGCAGTGTTGAGGGAGTACAGACAAGAATTCATTCAATGGGAGAGAACGGTTGGTTCCTGGTAGCGAATAACATGTTTCAATTGTTTTAGTGAAGAAGCTATACTTAGAAGTATTAGTGCGTGCAAAAATGGTGTAATGTTAAGCGCGTTATGTCTCCTACTAGAGATTTTTGCAAAGGTGATATATTCATTACTGGAGAGGCGACAAGATGAGTGAATAATGCCATGAAAAAAGTTTAAAGAATTAACATGTCGCTGTTTGGCGAGAGATGTCAGGTTGAGTGCGGACATGACTGACGATGGTGAGAAGTGGGGATCATAACGTCGGTAGACCAATCTGATGGCTTTCCTTTGTATAGCCTCAACTCTGTCTATTTCGTACTGCTTGTAGGGATTCCAAACGATACTACATTACTCAAGTATAGGGCGAACAATAGTTTTATATAACAGTAATTTAGTATCGCGCGGAGAATTAGAGTATGACGTAAATAACCGAGTTTTTGTAGAGCTTTAGTCGTAATGGAAACAATGTGCTTTGACCAGGACAGGTTAGTGGTGAATCACGTGGATCAGGTTCGTTTGAAAACATCTAGGTCTATCGGTTTGTTGCAACGCGTAAAATATCTTTTACCTCTGCGTTCGAGAAAGCAGATTTATTTTTCCATAGTTCACTCCTATTTTATGTACTGTCAGCTAGTTTGGGGTACATGTAACAAATCGGATTCAGACCGCCTTTTTTCGCTTCAGTTCAGGGCGTTGAAGGCGGTATTGCGTTCCACACCTATTGCCAAAGAATCCCTGTACGACGCAGTTCAGGTACTGCCATACCATCAGCTTTACAGTTTCTCATTGGCTGTACTTATTTTTCACAACATTAAGCATGATTTTACATCCTTCTGCAGTAAGTACTTAAACAGGAACCTTACCCATAACTTGAGCACTGTATCTATGGTTTGGTCGAAGTCACGCACAAATTATGGTACTCAGATCATAGACAATCAAATAGTTACACTCTGTAACACTTATCCTTTAATGATGAACTGTATAAATGATTGCAAAACCCTTTCTCAATTGAAGAAAAAAATGAAAATGAAGCTTTCTTCTCCTGCCTCCTTTCCTTAGAATTGTACCTTTGTTTTATCTTGAGCAAGTGCAATCTGAATGATTATTTACATCATTGTTTCCGTGAATTAGAATGATGTAATCAATGTATAATATCAAATAATACGATAATTTGTCATATGTGACGCAGCATTGTATTTCTGAATTTGCACTGATTTCATTGATCTCAAAATGTAGTGCAGTATTTTGTCATGCCGACCTGCTGTCATAATGTGTGATCCCGAGGTGAAGGCCCTGTCAGGAGGCATTGTTGCCTCCTTTTGCCACGCCTCGTGTACATCCTGTACCACCTGTGTATGTCCAAATAAATTGAATTGAATTGAATTGAACAGTAAACCGCAAAATACGACGATGCCTCGATCACATTCTCTATCTCCATCTGCAGCACGCTGCAATTCACCGACTCGTTGCAGTTATGCCGACGGCACTAGGGGCAGGTCCCCTACCCCGCCACAGGGAAACTGGGCGCAGAAACCTCCGGGAGTGAGGTTGCCAGTACTCTAACTTCTCTACATCCCAAGTTATCGACGAACGACAACACGAAGACTCCGATTACGAATAAGACGCCGAATGCATGGAAGAATACTACGGATACAACTGCGAAAGGCGTAAATGACGTGGTCAGCGCCGACTTCATCGTTCGCATTGATGGCTACCAAGTAGCCGCTCTTGTTGACACTGGCTCTCATTTTTCAATCATCAGCTTACAGCTCGCCGACAAACTAAGGAAGTTGAAGACGCCATGGCGCGGGCCCAGCATAAGAACCGCCGGAGGTCAGTTGACGACACCTGTTGGGAAATGCGCTACCCGACATATTTGGCATGGATTTCCTAGTGAGTACGGCGCAGTGATTAACATCCGTGACGGGAGCGTCACGTTTGCCACGAACTCGAATAATGTCAGCTATGAGGAATAACTACCACCCCGCTTACGTATTGCTGCGGACGACGTCATACTGTTGCCGCGGAGTTGCTCTCTCGTACCCGTGCACTTTGATAGCCTACAGAATGGGACTGGAGTCGCTGAACACATCAATGCGCTAGCACTGAATTGCGGCGTCTTCATTGTCAGAGCACTTTTCAATATAATCGACGGTAGCGCCGAACTCTTGCTGAGGAATTTTAGTAAGAAGCTTCGACACATCGTTAGAGGCACTACTGTCACTCATTTCGACGAAGTAACACAAATACAAGATTGCCACTTAGCGCAGAATGCGGCCTCTACAATCCACACGGCTGCTCCTATTGTAAACGTTAGACCGACGTTAACGGCCGTTGAGCGAGACCGTCTTCTGGAACTCGACAATCACTACCAGGGCTGTTTCTTATATGCGTCAAGAGTTGGTCAAACGCCACTTACCAAACGCCGCATCATTAGGGATGTCGACGCTACACGCCTACGAGAACACCCTTATCCCCAAAGAAATGCGAAGCAATACAAAAACAGGTGAAGACGATGCTGGAATATGGTGTTATTCATCCATCTAATAGTCGCGAACCTTGTTTAACTGCGCGAACAAACGAACCACAAAGGCAGCATGGGACATGGACTGCGCCCGTCCATGTCCCATGCTGTCCTTGTGGTTTGTTTGTTCGCGCAGTTAAACAATGTTCGCTAATATCTACCAACAAGTTCTTCTAAACTTCATCTAATAGTCCTTGATTATCTCCTGTAGCTTTAGAGAAAAAGAAGGACGGTATCCTGTGCTTCTGCATCGACTATCGGAAGCTCAATCAGGTCACAAAGAAGGATATTTTTCCACTGTCAGGTATCCATGATTCCCTGGAAAGGTTGCAAAACGCGTGCTACTTTTCTTCAATAGACTTGAAAAGGGGTTATTCGCAGATAGAAGTGGATGAGAGAGACCGTGAGAAAACCTCCTTTCTGGCGCCTGACGGGCTTTATGAATTTCAGGTACTTCCCTTCGGTTTGTGTTCGGTGCCAGCGTCTAATGGACACTGTGCTCTCTGGACTCAAATGGCAAACATGCCTGGTGTACCTGGATGATGTGATTGCCTTTTGCGCAATGTTCGACAAACGCTTACGAAGGCTGAAAACTGTTTTTGAAGCAAGACGCTCTGCCGGTTTCGCTTTGAAGCCTGAGAAGTGCCATTTTGGTTTTCAACAGCTCCAGTTCCTCAGTCACGTCATCAGTAACCAAACAGTCCGACCTGATCCGGATAAAATTGCAGCCTTCGCTAATTTCTCGACCCCATCAGACAAAAAGGCCATGCGACGTTTTCTGGGACAATGCGCATATTACCGGCGTTTTATTGCAAATTTCTCGCGCATCGCATGGCCTTCATCACAGCTCACCAGAGAAGATGTGCATTTTACTTGGGGCGAAGACCAGCAGCGGACATTTCGCGAGCTCCGGCAAGGCATGCAAGCGCCTCCCGTGCTCGCACACTTCGATGAAGACGCCCAGAGGATATTGCACACAGACCCTAGTAATGTCGGTCTAGGGGCGGTGCTTGTACAATGGCAGGAAGACAGCGAAAAGGTGATCGCTTACGCCAGTAGGACACTATCCCAAGCCGAGGCTAACTACACCAGCACTGAAAAAGAGAGCCTCGCAAAGGTAAGGGCATTTCTGAAATTTCGTTCCTATTTGTACGGTCGGTCTTTCCCCGTCGTTAGCGATCACCATTCCCTCTGCTGGCTCATTAATTTGAAAGAGTCTTTGACTCCGACAGTTCGACTTTACTGTTGCATACAAGTCCGGAAAACGGCATGCAGAAGCCGATTGCTTTTCTCGGCAGCACGAGACGGTGGCGACACGACCTTTCCGGGACTCGTGGACACTGCCGACGATCTTTCACGCCAGCAACGGTATGCATTGAATTGCTGCCGCTTATGGATTACCTGAAATAATAATAATAATAATAATAATAATAACCTTTATTTCATGAAAGGATTACAAATTCAAAAACCGGTCAGCCCAAGCCACGAAGGCTTGTCGGGCTGTACCTGGCAGTCAGCGACATGTACTCAAAAAACTAAAGCAAGGTTAACAAGCTATAAACTGAAGCAAGCTACAAAAGAAAAGCAAACAACACAAAAGCAAAGTACCAAAAATAAACGCGAGCTACGAAGCAAAAGCGGGCTACAAAACATATAAAGTGCAAGAAACAAGGACACACACCAATCTAGAACAAAGAAAACTAATCGAAAGTATGGCACGGACTCTAATGACAATTAAAAAGAATAATAATTGCTTTTGAAGTACAGTTTGAGTGTCCCTTTTGATGAGATCGAGTACAGTTCAGTGGGTAAAGAATTAAAAACGTTAGGAACATAATATTTTCTGCTATAACGACCAAAACGGGTAGAACACAACGGTGTAGGGAACGTATTATGGTGTCTCAGTGGTCTGACAGGAATTGAAGAACAAAGAAAATCACTCTTCCAAAAATGTGTTATCACCACAGTTTCAAAAAATAATGCGTTAAATGAGGGCAACTGCAAAAAGCAAAATAGATTAATATTTCGGAGAATGGTCTAATTGTATGCAACATTTCGAAGAACAGATTTCAGAATGGAATTCTTTTTAGCGCGCCACGTAAATGAACAGTGATGAAATATGGTAATTCCGTATCTAAGATAGCTGTACACAACTGCGTGAACAAGGAATCTAGGGAGCACTTGGATTTCAATTATGAAACTTTATGGTTATAAAGTTCTAATAAACTTTTGAAGCGAAAGGTGCATTGACATTTCCGAAGTCGTGCTTTACATTTTAAATTCTGCAACTTTGCGGGTTTAATGTTTATTCTTCTGGACGTTGCAGATGTGCAGCCATCATGATAAGGCGCCATCTTGCTACCAGGGATTGGCTCCTGATGACAGAAGCTAGGCGAGGGCCTGCAGGATGGTTGAAGCACGTTCGGCTGCTCCAACAAATCGGGCAGATGCTCCTATCGAGCGCTGTTGCTCGCAGTGAAATCCGC